>NC_134115.1:34660726-34995726 GCF_040939455.1 Microcebus murinus
TTTTCCTCTAAAAATACTGCATTTGTCATATTCTGTAAGTTTTGACATTTTGTGTTTAATTTTCATTCATCTCAAATTATTTCCTAATTTCACTTGTAATTTCTTCTTTGACTCATTATTTTAAAGTGTGTTAATTTCCTTATATTTACATTTTTTTCAGTTGCCCTTTTGTTATTGATTTCTAATTTCATTGTGCTCAAAGAAGATATTTTGGAAGATTTTAATATATATTTTTTTTAATTTATTAAGACTTGCTTTAGGCCAGGCACGGTGGCTCATGCCTGTAATCCTAGCAGGGAGGCCGAGGCAGGAAGATAGCTTGAGGTCAGGAGTTCGAAACCAGCCTGAGCAAGAGTGAGACCTCATCTCTACTATAAATAGAAAGAAATTAATTGGCCAACTAATATATATAGAAAAAATTAGCTGGACAGGGTAGTGCATGTCTGTAGTCCCAGCTACTCGGGAGGCTGAGGCAGAAGGATTGCTTGAGCCCAGGAGTTTGAGGTTGCTGTGAGCTAGGCTGACACCATGGCACTCATTCTAGCCTGGGCAACAAAGCGAGACTCTGTCTCAAAAAAAAAAAAAAAAATTACTTGCTTTGTAGCCTAACATGTAAGTCACTCCTGGAGACTGTTGTATGTACACTTGAGAAAAATGTGTATTTTACTATTGTTGGGTGGACTGTTCTAAATATGCCTGTTAGGTCTAGTTTATAGCGTTTTTTTAAAGTCCTCTGTTTCCTTATTGATCTGTCTTGTTGTTCCAAATATTATTAAAAGTGGGGTATTGAAGTCTCCAACTATTATTGTTGAGTTGTCTCTTTCTTCAATTCTGTCAGTTTTTGTTTGTGTATTTGGGGGCTATGTTGTTAGTTGTGTACATGGTTATTATTGTTATATTCTTTTAATGGATTGACACCTTTATATAATGTCCTTTGTCTCTTGTAAACAAAAATTTTGTTTTAAAGTCTATTTTATCTGATATTAGTATAGCCACACCAGTTCTCTTTTGATTGCTATTTGTATTGAATATCTGTTACTATCCTTTCACATTCAACCTATTCATGTCATTGGATATAAAGTGAATTTCTTATAACAACATATAGTTGGATCATGATTTTATCCATTTTGCCAGTCTCTGCATTTGCATTGGGAAAACTTAACCCATTTACTCAGAAGGGCTTACTTCTGCCATTTTACTACTTATTTTCTATATGTATTGTATCTTTTTTATTCCTCAATTTTTCTATTACTGTCTTCTTTTTTTATTGTTTTCTTCTAGTTACCATTTTTATTCCCTTCTCATTTCTTTTACTGAATATTTTTGTTTTATTCCTCATTACCCTCAGGATTACAATTAAAATTTTAACTTTATAATAATCAATTGTGAATTAATACCAAGTTATTTTTAATAGTATATAAAGACTCTGCTCCTTTATACTCTATCCCCTGACTTTCTGTTTTTGTCACAAATTACACGATTATACATTATGTGTCCATCAGCATACATTTTTAATTATTGTTTTATGCAGTTGTCTTTTAAATCATATAGGAAAAAAAGAAGAGTTGTAATTCAAAAATACCATAATACCCGCTTTTATATTTACCAATGTAGCCACTTTTTACCATTGTTCTTTATTCCTTTATGTGGTTTCAAGTCATTATCTAGTGTTAATTTCAGACTGAAGGATTCACTTTAGCATTCTTACAGAGCAGGTATACTAGTGATAAATCCCCCGTTTTTGTTTATCTGGTAATGTTTTAATTTCTTAATGTCTTAATTTCTCCATTTTTGAAAAAATTGTTTTGTCAGATATAAAATTGTTCATTGACAATATTTTTCTTTCAGCCCTTTAAATATCATCCCACTGACTTCTGGCCTCCATGGTTTCTGAAGAGAAATTGGCTAGTAATCTTATACATGAAGATCCCTGTACATGGTGAGAAACTTCTCTCTTAATGCTTTCAAGATTCTCTTTGGCTTTTGACAGTTTGGCTATAATATGGCTCTTTTTGAGTTAACCTGCTTGGAGTTGAGTATCTTGTATATTTAGAATCTTGTTTTTCATCAAATTTAGAACATTTTGAACATTACTTTGTCGAAAATTCTCCCTGTTCCATTCTCTCTCTCCTTTCCCTACAGGACCCCCTTTATACATATCTTAGTATGCTTGATAGTGTCCTATAGGCGTTTTAAGATCTGTTCATTTTTATTTTTCATTCTTTTCTCTTTCTTTTCCTCAGATTGGACAATCCCAATTGACTTATCACTTATTCTCACTGCTCAAATCTTCAATATTGCTTCCTGTGGCACTAGCAACTTGTACCAGGAATGTGGGCTGCCATCTTCACAAATGTCACTGATCTGGGGGATGGGGGATGGATGTTATCCATGGATGGGGGATGGATGTTATCCAGATGTTATCATTATTTGTAGTCAATATTTGTTTAGCATTACCTCAACAGTTACAATACTTTTTGCTCTTCAATTCTGCTTATATCTCTGACCTACCATTTGGGCTCATCTTCTTCTATGTGAAGTATATCCTTTAAAGTTTTGTTTTTTTCAAGGTTTATTGGTAGCAAACCTTCAGTTTTATCTGTATTCTTTTAGGAATATAGTATCACCACCAGATCTAGTATCTGTCTATGGCTTAGCAAAATTTTACCTAGTCACTTGTATACCTTGCATCTACCCTGAAAGGAGGGAGTTAATGAGGCAGATTTGAGATTTGGGAAGTAGCAGGGGAATCAGGGAGGAAGAAATATAAAGGTCGTAAAACCTGGGTGACTAAAAGGGGCAGCCTTGCAAAAATAACAGGAAAACATCTAATCTTACTAGATTAGATAACCCAGTAATGGTTAAAGATCAATCCTATGAATTCTTTCACTAAAATGTACTCTGCAGTAGTTCTGTTTTGCACAAATTCCAAAGAAAGCTCAATGGATGGAAAAGAGATGTAAATCTCTCTTTCAAAAAAAAAAATTTTTTTTTTTTTTGAGAATCTGCTTTTACAGATTTCCTGAGTAAACAGCAGAAGAATGAGCTACAGCCTCAACCATATCTGGAAGACAGAGTCAGTTCTCCTGTAATACTCCCTTCTCCAAGGAAAGGCAGGAAACCAACTTCTGGACTTTGACATCCTTGCAGTTTTTGTTATCAATCTGCTGTTGCTTTTGTTATCAACTGACAGCCATCACTATTTTTTTCTCTCTTTGTCCCCCTTAAAATCAGTGAGCCACTTGGCCTCACTGCTGGCATCTCCCTTCTCTTTCTTTGGAATGTCATGCCATCTCTCTGCCCTCTTCCCCTACCCCTTCTCTCTCTCTCTCTCACACACACCTTCTAACAGCTAAAATAAACTTTTTTACTTTTATAACTTAATCTCTGCCTGAGAAATCTTTCTCCACCCATGCCGTGAACACACACCAGGCTTTCCACCCCAAAAGTGACCATATTTCAGTGTTCACTTATTATTCTGGCTTAAATAGTAATAATATTATTTTTTCATTCTCAGAAGTTTTACAGTTTAGGTAATAAATTATGTGGTCATTTGAATAAAGTCTGTAAGACTCAATCCTTAGTTCTCCTGCCTTCTGGAGCCACAATTTCATCTGTATTCCACTCAAATAGCTAAAGATTTTCACTTCTGAGTGAAAAGGAGTAACTGTGGCAGTATAGTATTGCCACTGAGAATAGCCAGGAAGGGCAGAAAAGGAGAAAGCTACTGAAAAATTGAGGATGAGGGGTTAAGATTCCAAGGAGAGATTAGCTAACAGTTATACCTACTTTTCATTACACTTAAAAGGGCATTTGCCTACTGTGTGTGCAGCAGGAGACAGGGAATTTGGATTTTTCCAGGGCAGAAGGCTGCTGCTAGGAGACAAAGAATTTGGAAAAAACTCTGATGGAGTTGCAAGGCTGGAGAGACAAAATCGGAGGCTCAAAGGGCCAAGATCCCAGTAAGAACAGAGAGCTGGTACACTGAACCTGCATATAATGAGTTTTTTCCTCAAAACATTTGCCAAATTTTATAGCTGCATGGGGGCAGAGACAAAAAGCAATACAAAAATAAAAATAAAAACCAACAATCCTCTTAAAAGCAGAGCTGAGTTTTAGCAAGTTTTCACTTTTTTGTTTTAGATTATTTTGGCAGTATTACTCTACTGGGGAGATAATAGTATAGTTTAAGATGGAGCTATGGGAAAATTAAATAATTTTTTAAAAAGAATTCATTCAAAAGACACAAGAAAAAAGAGAAAATGAAGCATAAGCCAGAGGGACAAAATAGGAAAAAATAAAGGAAGATAGAAGTAAATCCAAAAATATCAATTATAGGAAATATAAAGAGACTGAATGTTCCAGTTCAAAGACAAATGATTACCAAACTGGCAAAAAAAAAAAAAAAGACATAACTATATACTGTATAGAAGCAACACATTGAGGACTAAACTTTGATCTTTTTCTTTTGCTAAAAACTCCTTCCTAAGGAGGCCTGCTGGGTCAGGCTGACAAACGCTAAATTCCCACTAAGCGGCTTTTGTTAACCAAATAAACCGGTGGTTTACTTCCCAACCTGATTCCCACATAGCATTAACATCACCTAAAAGATAAGAAGCCCCTATCTTAACTCAAGCATCCTAGCAGATGCCTATCTTAACTCAAGCATGCTAGTAGGCGCCTATCATGAATTTAAAGCTTCTTAAAGCATCCTAGCAGGTGCCTATCATAAATTTAAAACATCCTCCTGTCTAGACCTCCCAGGGTGCTCACACCCTTATCTTAAAATAAGCATATCCTTTCTGGCCTTCTAGATAAAGTCTAACTCACTCAGCCAATTGCCAGCCAAAAAGCTTTAAACCCACCTATAACCTGTAACACCCTCCCACCCCCCCACACCCACCCCCACACCCCTGCTTCAAGATGTCCCACCCTTTTTGGGCCAAACCAATGTGTGCCTCTCATGTATTGATTTGTGACTTTGCCTGTAATCCGTCTCTCTGAAAATGTATAAAACCAAACTGTAACCCAGCCACAGCGAGTCCACTTGCCCAAGGCCTCTTGGCAGTGGCTCTGGGTCATGGTCCTCAAATTTGGCTCAGAATAAATCTCTTTAAGATTATTTTACATAGTTTGGCTTTTTTCCATTGACAATGTAGATACATTAACCAAAGAATGTCTGTAGAGCTCTGCTAATAATGGACAAAGTAGACTTTAAAGCATGAAGCATAACTAGAGATAGAGACATTTTGTAATAATGAAGGGTTCAATATACATCATAAAGACACAGTATTCATCCTTTGTAATCTCCCCAGTATTTGCAAGATTCCTCAGTAGGGCATGCTAATATTCCCTTGTTTACTTGTCACCTCTCCCTCCCATTTACTGCTGTGTGGGTGAAGGGAAACTTCCCTTGGCCCTGGAAGGTTCACTGGAAGATCAACTCACAATAGAGCAGATTAATAAGAGAAAGAGATTTATTTTCTATGCGCATGGGGAGAATCTCAGAGTGACTACCCAATATCCCAGTGGGGTCCAGAAATTTATATACTCTCCTTTAAAGGGAAGAGGGAGATGAGGAGAATAGGTAATTCTGTTTAGAGGCAATAAATGATTACTAGGGAGAATGAATAGATACTTGGGAGAATGAATGGGTGGGGGAAAATAGATTGACTCATAAATGACTCTCTTTGGAAATTAATCTGAGAGACAAGTAATATATTTAAAATGATCTCAGCCAGGTCTGGTTACATTCTAGATCTTCTTTCCTGTATATATTGAGATAATAGGAAGGGGAAGAGAAGTGAACTGTTCTTTTTGATGGGTCCATCTGGTTTTATGCAGATAGAAGGAAAGCCCCTTCTAATGCCTGATGATCTCTACAGGCCTTAAATTAAAAATATTCATTATATCTAGGAGTCATTATTTGGCATGAAATTTCCTGAGCTCCTTTGTTGCACACAGCTCAATTCCTGATCAGCTCTGGTCATCTCAGCATCCTGCCTGCTTGCCTTGCTTCTTCAGGGCTTTATCCAAAGGGTGGACACAGCCATCTTCCTTCTTTCCACACAAACACAAAACTGTGGCTTGTAGCAGATTTGTAGCTCAGGTTTGGGAATAATGAAAGGGCATTACAACACAAAAAAGGAAAAACTTTAAACTGTATAACAGACCTCAATTTTCCTCAGTTCCTTGGTTGTTTTTTCCAAAAGGCATTTCATCATAGTCATACCTTTCCCAAGCCCTGATCAGCCATCTGTTGCTATCTCATTATCTCTTTCCCCTGGATTTAACAGCCATAATGTTCTACTTATCCCACAGCATATCAATAAGAAAACTAAAAACTTCCTATTATTTTATTTTACAGAACATTTTTCTAGCCCCTTCATTTTGTCAACCGAAAAGAAGCCAAACTCTGTAAAATAACTTTAAAGAGATTTGTTCTGAGCCAAATTTGAGGACCATGACTCAGAGCCACTCCCAAGAAGCCTTGAGCAAGTAGACTCATTATGGCTGGGTTACAGTTTGATTTTATACATTTTAGGGAGACAGGGGTTACAAGTAAAGTCATAAATCAATATGTGGGAGGCATACATTGGTTTGGTCCAAAAAGGTGGGACTTCTTGAAGTGGGGCTTACAGGTTATAGGTGGATTTAAAGATTCTTTGGCTTGTAATTGGTTAAAGACATGAAGCTTTGTCTAAAGGCCTGGAAGGTTTTAACATAAGGAGCTGTTATCAGAGATAAGCCACCTGACATAGATTTGTTGTGTAAATTGAGGACCTATAGGTCTGTCTTGCATATCCTTAGGCCTGTTACTGGGTTACAGAGATGTCTCCAAGAAGGAAGGGGGCATGATGAGGCATTTCTGACCTCCCTCCTCCTGGCAGACAATTTAGTTTTAGGATATTCCTTTGGCCATGAGGGGGTCCATTCAGTCAGCTGGTGGGGGCAGGGGGTGGGGTGAGTCTTAAAATTTTATTTTAGTTCACAGTTTCAAACTCACCCTTCTAATCTCATGGGTTGGAGATTGTGGGGACTTACAAAAAGAGTACTTTCCACAACACCTTTCTAAGTATAACAGCAGTCTTCCTTCCAATGTATGACCTTAGGATGTAGAAACAGTACAACTCTTAAAAGAGCATCCCTTCATCCCTTTATTTCTATTATTTTTAAAATTTTGAAATATTAACAGGGTGCAAATGTTATTGTTACATGGAGCACTTCTGTAATGCTTGGGTCAGGAATTAGGTCAGGACTATAAGTGTGTCCATCACCAAAATGGTGTTCATTATACCCATTAGGTAGGTTTTTACACCTTCCTTCTTCCCTGCTTCCCCCTGCTTGATTTCCAATGACTTTTACTTCCCTCTGTGCACATGTGTGTGGGATACAAGCTAACCGCTATCTTGGCTTCTGTACCTTAGCTTTTGTAATTCACTTGCTTGCTTGCCACTTAGCCTGACTGAAGCCATGACAGGCTTCTACAAAGTAAGAAAAGAAAACAAACAAACAAGGCCCCAGGGAGGAAACCATAAGGCACTACCTGATAAGGTAGTGCAAAATCCCTGGGACCTAGCCGACCAATCAATAAATCAATACACAGCCAGCGTGATCAGCGCATGAACAGCTTGTATGGGGTATGTGGGGTCCGGGTAGGTCCCAGGTATCAGTTGTAACCAAAAACCTGAGTTGCTCAACAACCAAAAGTATAAAACCTGTGCTAAAACCTTGCCAAAGGTCCTTGTCTAAAGAGACCACCGAGATGGTGCTCTGGGACCTGGACCCTAGCTCGAGCTAGCTTAAATAAACCTCCATTTGTTGTTTACATTGGTGTGAGCTTGTTACTCTGACATTCTGTTCTGGGATACGGAATTCTTGGACACAACACGTGTACCTATCAGTTAGTTCCAATATATCAGAGAGTACATGTGGTGTTTGTTTTTCCAATCTTGAGATACTTCACTTAGGATAATGATGTCTAGTTCCTTCCAGACTGCTGCAAAAGGCATTAATTCATCCTTTTCATGGCTGAGTAGTATTCCATGTTATACATATACCACATTTTGTTAATCCACTCATGAACTGATGGGCACTTGGGTTGATTGCACATGTTTGCAATTATGAATTGTGCTGCAATAAACATTCAAGTGCAGGTGTCTTTTTGATAGAATGACTCATTTTCCTTTGGGTAGTTTGGGGTCACCCCACAGAGGTGACAGTTGCAGCTGGGTGAGGCTATCTAGGCAGAGGTCATGGGTTCCCAGGCTATGGATGTCTACTTGAATGAGGTCCTAGTGTGATGGTGGCTTGCGGCTGGGGGATGATTCTCTGGTGGGGTGTTGGAACTTGCAGCATTTCCACTGGCCCTGTAGCTGTCAGTGATGGAGACTCAGGGGTGGGATCTTGGGCTCCAGGTGGAGCACTGGAATCTCAGTTGTGGTGTCCCAGGGCTGGTGGGAGCTATGGAGCCACAGGGGCAGAGCCTCGGGCTCTGGCATAAGAGCCTCAGAGCCAGGACTGGGGAGGAGCCAGAAGCAGCGCTTTGGAGCAGGGCCGTGCAGGTGGCAGCTGTTCCAACCTGGAGGGTGGAGTCAGGTCCATGCAGGCAGCAGGCTGTTTCCACCTGGAGGGCAGAGGCAGTGCTGAGCAGGCAGTGAGCTGTTTGGACCACAAGGGCAGAGGTATTAGGGAAAGCTTGGCACTTGTTCACAAGGCTGATTCAGAAGAATGAGGACAAGTAGTTGAAGAGAAGGACAGAGATTATTTATTACTTTGTCAGTAAAGGAGGAAAAATGTAGATTATTGTCCCCAAATCCAATTTTTCTCCCTGCTAAATGAAAATACAGAGCTTTTAAGGGGAGGGTTCTCAGGTTCAGGGTATTGTCAATACTGGGTACTGTATTGTCAACTACAGTCGATGGTTCTGATCCTTTCATTTCCAGAATCTGTTGGGATTCCCCCTACACACACACATTAGTCTGTAACCAGGCTGGAGCTGTCCAGGATCTCCTGGACTGCCTCCCAGTCCTCCCTATCTCCTGCAATGCAAAGTACAAAGAAAACACTCTCCTGGCCCTCCCAGCTGCTGGCCTTGGGCAGGGAGGCTGGTTTTAGTGAGAGACAGAAAACACATTTTTTTTTCTATTTTTCAGGACATCCTCTCTGTTACAGAGGCAGAGCTAAGCTGGCAGTGGGCTGCTCTGACTTGGGGCACAGAGCCAGGTCCACACAGGCAGCTAGCTGTTCCACTGTCTCAATGACTACAGATGCCAAGTCATGCATGTGGGGAGTAGTTCCAGTGGCCCAAAGAACACGGAGTTCTCCTTGCCTTCCCAGGACCTGCTGAAGCAATTGCACAAAGTGTCCCAGGTCAGAGCCTGTAGCATCCCATGCAACTCCTCTGCTCAGAACCTGTTATGCTGGTGGGGAGGGGAGCTTGGCTTACAGACACAGGTTAAGGCTCAGAGGAGCCTCCACTTATTCCACTCCTTCCCAAGCCCAGTGGGAGTGATAAAGGCTACTGCTCCAAAGCTGAGTCCATGCCGACCTGGCATCATGCAACTGAGAGCACAGGATGCCATCAGCTGCAAAAACCTGGGATCAGCTGCTGCCAGAACCTTATTGTGCCTGTTGTCCAGTGCAATGCCTCTGCCTGGTCCATCTGTCCAGAGGCATGTGTTGGTGGAGAGAACCCTCTTACAACTCAGGCACAATCTCTGTAGGGTGAGCAGAGCACCCCAACACTCTATCCTCCTAATTTTTCCCACATGTAGATGCCTGCCCATAGATCCCTTTGATCTTGTAGAATGTATGGCCCCATCACCACCTTTTTCACACTGAGTGTCCCATATTGCTTCTCTGTGATTTCATGATATTCCTTCTGAGAAGATCTATCTGTAGGTATGCATCTGCCTGCAATTTACACTCCTTTCCTTAAGAGCAGTGTGCTTGTGAACTGCTTCTAGTCCATCATCTTCTTATCTCCTCCACCCTTTTATGTTCTGCTACAATTATATTTATTACAGATGCCAAAAGAAATGGAGAGAGAGTGAGTAGAAACAAAATTTATCATGAGGTAACAAGAAATGGATCTACAGTGCAGAATTTGGTTTTGCAATAAAAGAAGTATCTTCTGTGAGATTTCTGAGATGAATGGAAAGATGAATAACAATCTTTCCAGATCAGGTATGCTGAGATGCACAGAGCATCTGAGAGCTTTTATTTGTAGATAACTACATATTACTAATATAGAATAGGGGATTGCAAATTCCTATTACAAAGGAATTTGTAAAATAAAACTGATCTCTTACTGAAGGTTGTAAATTAAGAAGCCAATAGCAAAAGTGAAAATATAAATGGTGTCAATGGAAAAGAAGCAAAAATCTATAAAATAATTTAAAGAGGTTTATTCTGAACAAAATTTGAGGACCATGGTCCTGAGCCATGCCAAAGAAGTCTTGAGCAAGCAGACTCACTATAGTTGGGTTACACTTTGGTTTTTTTTTTTTTTTTTTTTGAGACAGAGTCTCACTCTGTTGCCCAGGCTAGAATGCCATGTCATCAGCCTAGCTCACAGCAACCTCAAACTCCTGGGCTCAAGCAATCCTCTGCCTCAGCCTCCCAAGTGGCTATGGGACTACAGGCATGTGCTACCATGCCCAGCTAATTTTTTCTATATATTTTTAGTTGTCCAATTAATTTCTTTCTATTTTTAGTAGAGACAGGGTCTCGCCCTTGCTCAGGCTGGTTTTGAACTCCTGACCTTGAGTGATCCTCCTGCTTCCTCGGCCTCCCAGAGTTCTAGGATTACAGGTGTGAGTCACTGCGCCCAGCCTGCACTTTGGTTTTATACAATATTGGGAGATAGGAATTACCAGTAAAGTCATAAATTAACACATGAAAGACATACATTGGTTTGGCCTGAAAAGGTGGGACATCTCAAAGCAGGGCCTTATAGGTTATAGGTGGGTTTAAACACTCTTTGATTGGTTAAAGAAATGAAGCTTTGTCTAAAGGCTTGGAAAGTTTTAAGTCAAGTCTGTTTATCAGAGACAAGCTACTGGCCATATATTTATTTTGTAAATGGAGGACCTGCTTGTTTGTCTTGTATAGCCTTTTAGGCCTGTTAATGAGTTATAAAGGATATCTACATGAAGGCAGGGGGCATGATGAGGCATGTTTGACCTTTCTTCTCATAGTTATCAACTCAGTAGTAGGGTAATTCCCTTGTGCAAAAGGGGGTCCATTCAGTCAGCCAGTGTGTGTTGTAAGGGAGCCGTAAGATTTTATTTTAGTTTACAATGGCAATGAACAGTGCTGAATTTAACCTTTAGGAGTTCAGCTCTGAAGAGAGCCAAGATGTAAAGTGTAGGGGCAGGGGATGAGTGGGGACTTGGAGATGCACAGGAGAATGGGGTTGCATGGGAGATAATTATGATGTAAGGTGAAAGTAAAATTAAAACTGTAACAGAAGGAATGGCCTGAAGCATGGCAAAAAGATTTTCTGTCTCTTTAAGACTTCCCCCATTCTTTTTGGGATCTGCAGCCTGGCCTGCATCCCTGAAGTAGGTTAAGTCTTTTATTAAAACTTCAAGGTGGTGCCAGCCCTCCAGCTGGGCAGCTGGTGGAGTTCACAGGCTTTGTCTTTGGCAGTGATGAGATGATTAGAATAGTCAACCACAGTAATCGCTTGAACCTGAGAACCCTCCCTTTAAAAGCTCTGTATTTCTGCCTATGTTCAGGAAATTTGGATTTTGAGATGAAAAGGCCTACCATTTTTCCTCCTTTGCAAAGTAAACTCTCTTACCTTCCTCCCCAAACCACTTGTCCTTGTTCTTCTGATTTGGTCCCATGGACAAGTGGCCAAGTATTCAGTAACAAAACTACAGAACATAAAATACATAATTGCTGGATTAAACTTTGAATGTGGAGACAGGGGAGAAGGCAAGGAAGTAGTGAATCTTGGATAACAAGATTGTAACTCTATCAGCTCTTTTCATGAGATTAAAATCCTGCTAAAATCTCACCCACCCAGCTCTCCTTCCAATGCCATTTGGTTCTCTGCCAAACTCAGTGTAATAAAAAGAGTCTGCAGACTCTCTGAACACAGAGCTGCAGCTTTTTAGGGAAGAAATCAAAACGAGATCACAAGGTAAGATTGAAATATTCTGGGAGATTTTTAGTCAGGTTTTACAAAGTAAGATCTTGGGTCCATGGAGAAGTGATTTTTATTTCTGCAAAATAAATGATTAGGCCGATTTGTTATTATGATTGCCAGTAGCATTAAAAATTGATGATAATAGTTGCTACTAATTCATGGTTCCATTTTGCTTTCCTTTGATGATTTGTAAAATTATTAATAAATTGCTAAAACAAATTGTAATAGTCTTTATAGTAAATACTTTCCTCCCCCTCATGAAACTTTATAAAAAGCAAAGTTGACAATTCTACTTCATACTCCTAATGCTTACTTAAGACAAACCTACTTGCAATTGCTTACAAGTAGTCTTCAGTAAAAGAGAGACAAATAGAACTTAGAGGTACCAGCCCCTCAAAAATAAATCTTTTGAAGAAATGAAGAATTTACATTATAGACCCAAATAAGAAACTCAGGCAAAAATCTCAATCAATGGAGGTTTATTAAACCAAAGTTGAGGGCATGCTGGGGGTGGGGCGGGGTGGGGAACATAAGCTGCAGACAGAAAAAATGTGGCTGATTTTTCCACAGGGTAATTTCGAATTTCTAGTATTTAAAGGCCTACCAAAAAAAAGAGTTGGTGGTTGTGGGTAGTGAGAAAAAAATGGTCTCTTGTGAGACCCAGGATGATCTACATTTTACTAAGATAAGGTGAATGTTAGAAGTCCAGAAGGAGATGAAGAAAGCATGAATTATGTAGATGTCCCTGGCTAGGTGGAAGGATGTTTGATCCAGTCTTGTCTCTGTTCTGCTGCCTGTGAAGATCAACTTGTAACTCATGATTAGTGTGGAATCAAACACACTTTAGTTTTAGGAGTTAGGCATAGCCTGTGGACCTAAAGGTACAATTTGCATGTTGTTGCTTATGGGAGGTCAGCAAGAAATATCCTTAAGGAATGATCTCACAGATGCCTGAGGTCTTTAGCTTCCCTTTTGTGTAAGAAGTTGGGGCTGTGGCCCTGAGATTTTTCTTTTCTTTTTACAACATCCTAAATGGATAAATTCAAAAGCTCATTAGTTTTGCTACTAGTCTTCATTTAGAGACTTTCCTTTGAAGATTGTTTTCTTCTCTTTAATCCTTGCTTCCTGCCTCCTGGTAACTTTTACTCCTCACACTTTTCTCTGCCTTATCTTTCCACACGTGAATATATGCCACCAGCCTATTTTAATAAAGAAAATGGCACAAAATCCAGAAGTATGTCTTGTGGCTACACACAAGTCAGAGCCTTGAGCATGAAATTTCTAGCGCTTGGAGTGGCTGGATCTTCCAGACTCCCACTTCCTCCCCTTTGCTGAGCCTCTTCAGCTATGCTATTTCCAATATTCTTACCTATTGCTCCTCACATTTGTCTTTCTAATACTTGATGCTGCTCTTTTGATTTCCTCCCAGAAAATGCACAGCTCTGCATTTAGAAAACTTCAGAATCCTCTATGCTCCAAAGATTAGGGTGCTTGAATTGAATAACACAGCTTGGGTAATGTATTAAACAGTCAAGAACTATTAGCACAAGCATCACTCTCCTCAGCTCACATTGTATATTTTCTACATTCTTCTCTGAAAGGATCTTGGATCTTCTACCAATTTTTGACTAGTTAATTCATAACTGATTTTTCTCAGCAACCTAGATGTTTATCTTTTCCCTGTCACTGTTTAGCTTACAATATCTACTGCCAGAATGTAATTCTTTTCCTTTCCCATTTACAGAGAGGAAAGAATTCTGAGGCAAACTTTCACTTAGGGGCTGAAATAGAGTTGAAAACAAGGGAAGAGACTGAGAAATGGGAACTGCCACTACTGGCCAGGATCTACCAAGGGTTAAAGAAACAGTTTGCAACTAACTCAGAGCTTGTAACCAACTTTGGGACATAAATGGTGAACTTCAACTGTGAAAAGTTCAGCTACATCAAGGAATTAAATTATTACAGAAAAATACTGCAGAGGGGGTCAGCTATGGGAGAAAAAAATATATATACATCAGTATATATACATATATATAGCATGAGGTCTCTTTTGGAGATGAGGTAGCATGAGGTCTCTTTTGGAGATGTGGGTGTGACTATGAGGTCTCTTTTGGAGATGTGGGTGTGATAGCATAAGGTCTCTTTTGGAGATGTGGGTGTGACTATGCCAAAATCAATGTACCTTGCATTCAGTAAGTTGAAATTTTGACAAACATGGGTAAGAATCAAACATGTCAGTTGCAATTCTCCTTCTTTGTTTCTCAATATACGGAAGGGACATTTAGAAACACTAAGACCAAAAATAAACTCCTTGAATAGCAGAGAGAAACTGACCTTAATTCTGACAAGGATGACAATAATAAAATGATGTTGAGTTCAAGGACTTCAGGAAATCATGGTAGAACCTACTCTGTGGGTTCTTTGATGCTGACATCTGCATACAAAAGTAACTTTTAAGGCAACTCAGCCTTACGTGAAGACAGCAATATAGCATAATAGTAAAAAATACTGATTTTTTTAGAGGCAGACAGGCTTAGAAATCCATCATCCATCATTGACTAGCTGTCTGATTTTGGTTCTTACTTAACTTTCCTGAACCTGAATTTTTTTCTGTGGTATAAAATGTGAAAAAACAACCAAAAAAACAACAAAATCCTACTCAAGACAGGTGCTGTGATGCATAAAGCAGGTTAGAAGCAGTCATTGCAGGGAACTTATTAATCACTGACCATTTACTAAATGTGAGACATTTATCTCACATTATCCTGTTTAAGCCTCACAGCACCTCTGTGAAATAAATATTATCTTCTCCATTTATGAAATTGAGAAGGCAAGATTTGGATAAATTGTTCTAACCCAAGATCACAAAGTTAGTAAATTTCAGATCAGAGATTAAAATCCAGGGCCAGATCCTATTAAGAAAAAAGGACTAAGAAGTAAGAATGATTCCAAACTAATTCGTTTAGTGAATCTCTAATCCTCTTTGTGAAACTATTTTTTCAATTCAAAGTTTCCATCATTTTTAAACATAAAAATATTAGTTAGATGACATTAAAACCTTCTACCTATTTTCTTCAGGGCTACATTTACTATTACATGAGGGAAAGAGTCTCTGCTAGCCTGCTAGCCAACATTCTTCCATGTAGTTTCTATTGTCATTCCCACTGCTATTGCCAGAACCAGGAGTCTGTCTACCCACAAACTGGGCTGGGTGCTTTACTTCTAATCAGCACCCAGTCTACATTTAATTCCCTTCCACTTTGAACACCTCATAAATTATGCTTGTCATAATTTTCCCTAGCAATATTAATGCATCTGAGACCTTTTGCTCCTGTAAGAATGTTTTGCTCATATTATTTCCCTTGGAGTTCCTAGTAACGATTCAATATTTCCTTAAAGAATTTAACAGAACTTCATAGCCTGTCTGCTGTGCTCAAATCTCAACCAGTCTAACTTCTTAGCCCCCTGGCTTATCAGTGGCAATCGTTTAAGAAATAATACTTAAGCTATTTATAGTTTCTTGTTAAAGAGGAGATTATAAGCTTTTCCCTACTTTTCTTTCATTTGAGGAATCATTACATCCAAATATGAACTTCCTCAAACTTGAATTTATTAGTTCCAAAATTTATCTTTGCTGAGGTTTTACTTTTCCATTATTTTTATACATATATATTATTTGTCTACATTCTTTAGCAATCCTATTTAACAATACTTAATCAGAGTCAGCGAAACTGCTACATATCGATAAATTATTATTACTAGTATTATTAATTTTCCTTGAGTAGTATTTCATTCTAAACTTTTTAAAAAGTCTCAGCCACAGAAACAGGCACCAACATTCATTCTGATGTAATCGGTGACTATCTTTAGCTTCCTGTTTCTTCTCCCATAAGAAAAAAAGACTGATATTGTTTGACTGTATGTGTGGTATTATTTTTATTAAAGAGTATGCATATTTTTTCTTCACTGACTTACTCAAGAGCCATATGGTTTCTGAAAACATAATCTAAAATTTTCTTTAAAATGTAACATTAAATATAAGAATGTTTAAACAATTCAACCTTTATGATATTATTAAGTCAATGTCTAGAATATATTAGTTGTTTGTCATTTCATTTTAGGATTTAGAAAAAGTCAACGTAGATTACACTTAGACAAAAAATAAAGAGAATCTATATCACTTGACATGCTTTTTTAGCTGCAATAGTGGAATGCAAAATTGAACATGGCTTAAAAAACATAAGGATACTTATTGCTCACTTAACAAGAAGTTAAGAGTTGGGCAGTCCCAGAGTTAGAGCAAAAAGTCAAGCACATCATCAAATATCCAGAGTCTTCCCACCCTTCTACTCTGCCATCCTCAGAGTATCCATGATCCCTCCTTTATGGGAAAAGGTGGTTGGCCCGGTCCTAAGGATCACATCCTTACAGGTGCCAAGAGAGTGGAAGCAAGAGGTGCTTACTCCTCACATGCCTCTTATTTCAAGGGGAAAATTTTCCCAGAAGTCCCAGGCCAAACTCCCCTTGTATCTTATTGGCTAATTCTGGATCACATAATCATTCCTAGACCCATTATTGGCAGATGAAAACAAGATTGACATGAAAGGCATATGTTTCTGCATGGCTAAATTTCTTTGGGGGAAATAAGACATTCATTAGCTGAGAAACAACATTCATCCTAAAGAACTCTCAGAGTCCTCTAATGCCTGCAGAACTCCAACCATTTTTATTTTTAAAGACTTCTTGCCCATGCTTGAGAAGGGTGGCCAAGATCTTCTAAAAGTTACCTTAAGGATTCTGCTTTAGTCTAAAGAACACCTCAAGGCCAGGTGCAGTGGCTCACGCTGTAATCCTAGCACTCTTGAAGGCCAAGGCAGGTGGATTGTTTGAGCTCAGGAGTTCGAGACCAGCCTGAGCAAGAGCAAGACCCCGTCTCTACTAAAAATAGAAAGAAATTAATTGGCCAATTAAAAATAAATAGAAAAAATTAGCCAGGTATGGTGGCACATGCCTGTAGTCCCAGCTACTTGGGAGGCTGAGGCAGGAGGATCGCTTGAGCCCAGGGCTTTGAGGTTGCTGTAAGCTAGACTGATGCCAGGCACTCCAGCTGGGGCAACAAGAGTAAGAGATTCTGTCTCCAGAAGGAAAGGGAAAGGGAAAGGGATAGGAAAAAGGAAAGGAAAAGGAAAGGAAAAGAAAAGAAAAGAATACTTCAAAAATCCCCATTATCGCTTCTTAGCCTTTGGCTAAGTGTAAATTCCCCTGTCAATGGAAAACACCCCAAACTCTGTAAAATTATTTAAAAGAGGTTTATTCTGAGTGGAATATGTGCAACCATAGCCCCTGGAAGGCCACACCCAAGAAGCCTTGAACAAGTGGTCTTGCCAAGGTTGGGTTACAGTTTGGTTTTATACATTTCAGGGAGACATGAATTACACATAAAGTTACATAAAGTGTAATTCGATCAATACATGGAAGGCATATATTGGCTTGGCTTGGAAAGGTAGGACATCTCAAAGTTATAGGACATTACATGTTATAGGTGGGTTTAAAGATACTTTGATTTGTAATTGGTTAAAAGAATGAAACTTTGTCTAAAGGCTTAGAATGTTTTAAGTTAAGATAAGGAAATCTGTTAGAGATGAGCCACCAGATATATACTTTGATATGTATTCAGACTCAAGTGATCTGTTAAGTAAACTGATGACCTGTAGGTATGGTTCAAGCTTTGTCTTTCATAGCGTTAAGTCTGTTAACCAGTTATCCCCAAGAAGGGAAGGGGGCATGACAGACATATCTGACCGCTCTTCTCATGGCCAGCAACTCAGCTTTAGGGTACTTCTGGGCTCTCCTTGGCCAAGAAGGGGTCCATTCTGTCAGCTGGGGAGCTTAAATTTTATTTTAGTTCACACGTCTTTAATTTGATTAATTTTTAACTTTTAAAGCACGGAAAACTTTGTCTTTAATGGGGCATATCAGAAGCACTTATTGAGTACTAAGAGAAAAAGCAACGTATCCGTTTCCTGTCTGACCATTTTCCATTCAACTCAGTTCTTACAACACAAATGTTGACACTCCTTCAATTTTTTTTAAACTATGAAATACAGTGTTTATTTAATTCTATCAATGAGTCTCTTTGACCACCACACTTGAGAGTGTGGAATGCATAAATTTTAAAATCTACTGAAAGTCTCTCTTTTCCTTCACTTAAACAAAAAATGCCAAATTTTATTCATGTGTAACATACAGAAAATTGCACAAATTGTACAGCTTAATGAATTGTCACAAATCAAACATACCCATGTAACCATATAAAGAAATTAGAAGAGTACAAGAATCCCAGAAGCCTCCTCATGCCCCCTTCTAGTCACTACTCTCTACCTCAAGGATAGCCATTATTATGCTTTCTAATATCATATATAACATTTGCCTATAGGTTTTGAACTACATAAAAATGAATTGATCCATTATATACCTTTTTGTATCCTGCCTCTTTCACTCCACATTGTGTTTGTAGGATGCATCTGTGTTGTTGCACATAGTTGTAGCTTTTTTATTTTCATTACTGGTTAGAACTCCTCTAAATGAATGTACCACAATTTATCCATTATAATGTAGATGGACATTTGGGTTGTTTCCTGCTTGTAGATATAAGACCAAGACTGGTGTGAACATTCCCTTGCATGTCTTTTGGTGAACATTTTTATGCTCTTCTATTAGGTATATACCTTCCAGTGGAATTGCTAGGCCAAAGGTTTGCATATATTCAGCTTTAGTGGAAAATGCCACATGTTTTTCCAAAGAGGTTGTAGCAATTTACATTCTCATTGGTCACGTATAAGAATGTTGCAGATCCTTGCCAAGATTTGGTATTTTCTATCTTTTTCATTTAAGCCACTCTGATAGGTGGTTCTCCTTCAACTTTAATGCATGAATTTTTTTTTTTTTTTTTTTTTTTTTTTTACCTTACCTAGAAATACTGTTCTGTCATCTGGGACAAGTTGCATTTTTTCCCCCAGACCAGAGTTAAACTAGCAAACACTATGGAAAAAAATATCTTCCCCAGTTTCTCCAAAATTGTAATTTTGAAGCTGAGGCACTCTTCTGTTTTATCCCAGGTGCAAGGCAACATTAATTAGGAAAGAAAATATTAATAAAACAAAACATATTATATTTGGGTTTCAGAAAAAAATGTTGTTCAGGAACAACTTTTCTAAATGCTTGACTATAATAGAAATTAAAAAAAAATATATCAACCTTTTAGCCCGGGGGTCAAAAAATAAGTTTTTACAAACTTTTGAATATAATATACATTAAGAAAATTTAGTCAAGTTATTGTTGAATCATTATAAAGTAATAATAATCTACTTCCATTCATTTTCTTAATTAAAAAACTGTTCAAATGACATATAACTTAACAAATTATCTGCTTTATGTAATTTATCACAAGCCTCTGATAAACCAGATCATACAGAGGTTCTATATGTGACACCAAAGAACCAAAGGTTGATTGGCTGATTGGTTAGTTAGTTGTGAGTTAGTTTGCCAGTTTGTTTTTTTAGCACAAGGGATAATTCTTATATTCCATTTAGGTGTTGGGAGCCTGAGTATAGAAAGTTCAGACAAAGCAAAATGCATTTGTAGAACTCATCTTTAGTCTTCATAATGTAAATAGCAACACTTTATTAACCAGCAGTGGACTTCCATCCTTAAAGAGAAAAAATATTTTTTTAACATTTTAATTTTTAAATAGAGATGGTACTTTTATCTTCCACCAATGATAAGGTTTGCTATCATCTGGGCTGCTTTTGACTACCTTTTATTGGTCCTAAATTTTAGAGACAAAAGTCCTTCTTTTCCCATTTACATAAACATCTAGCTCATCCTTTCAGAAACTCTTCTTCTTATTATTCCTTGTTTTCTAAAGCTGCATGAAAGTGAAGCCTACTGGGCTCCCAAGAACAATTCCAGAAGTATCTATTGGCATCCCTATGTACTGGCAATACAAGTTAGGCATACTTTCAACTCACTCTAAATATGTATCTGTGGTATCTGGAATATATTTCTTCTTATTAATGTTCTATGTGTTTGAGAAATGTGCCATGACCAAATCAGCCTGCTTCTCTACAAATTAGCCCATTTGAAGATATACATTGCATTCTACTTTGAATTTGAGGCTCAAAATCCAAAGCTTTGCTCTCTGAAAATCTCATGCTTCTCTTGAAAAAACAAACAGCAAATCAGCTAATAGAATTTAGGGTACTTCCCAAAGAACTACCCATGTTAGAATTTGTAATTAAATCATGCAAATCACTTAGGCTTTGGAATCTGGGTACTATTCCCAGAGTCAGCATGACGTTAATGGGCAAGTTCTCATTCCCAATTAAGCAATCTGTTTTGGTTGCACTGTTGCCACTTGCAAATGCTCACATACTTGTTGGCACATATTTGTGAAGAAGTATGTCCAGAAATAATTTTTTAATACACACATGCACATACATGCAATACTATCTTTTCATGAATAAACCAGGATGCTATATTTTGATATATCAGTATTACCTGCCCTTGCAAACTGTCCTCCTTTGTGGATCTAGGTGCAGGCGTCCTCGAATTACGGCCCTCGGGCCACATGTAGGTGTTTTTGCCCGTTTGTTTTTTTTTTAACTTCAAAATAAGATATGTGCAGTGTGCATAGGAATTTGTTCATAGTTTTTTAAAACTATAGTCCAGCCCTCCAATGGTCTGAGGAACAGTGAACTGGCCCCCTGTTTAAAAAGCTTGAGGACCCCTGAAACTTTTTAGAAAGCAAACTGAGCCAGGTCTAGAGCAGTGACCTGAAACAAAACAGATTGGCTTTTTTCCTGCAGGTTTGTGACTTCATTTATGACTTAGTGACTCAGGTCATGTGCACGTCGTATCTTGGCGCCTGCTTTTTCCCCATGTGTTTCTCAACAAAGATTTGTCCCCACCCTTCACTCCCTGCCACCTTCTATAGAATAATGCTATGTCAGAACTAATTTCTATGACTCAGTTCTAATTACATCTATCTAAAACTTTCTTTCCCTACGTTCACACTGTTTTGTAAGCTTTCTGAATCCATTTTAAAACACACACATACCAAAAAACCAAAATGTTACAGACTCTATAGACTTTCTTTTTCACCATAATTTTGTCCTAAAACAAAATGTAGCTAAGTCCATGGCTTATCTGGATTTTCCTACTGTGACAGATCATCCTCTACGCAAGAGATGACTCCAGGCTACTCGATTCCTCCCTTGCCCACCTCTTCCTGTTTGCTTTAAGGTACCCTTTGGGTGAGCAAGGGGCTAATGCGCTGATGATACGTACAGAAGGAGCTGTGGGAGAGAGGAACCAATGGGCTAAATGAGGAACCTGCACAGAAGCACAGGAAAGATAGTCAAAGGGACAGGGAAACCTGGTTTGAATACACTCTCTTATTATTTTCTTTCTTCCTTCTTTCTTTCTTTCTTTCTTTCTTTCTTTCTTTCTTTCTTTCTTTCTTTCTTTCTTTCTTTCTTTCTTTCTTTCTCTCTCTCTCTCTCTCTCTCTCTCTCTCTCTCTCTCTCTCTCTCTCTCTCTCTCTCTCTCTCTCTCTCTCTCTCTCTTCTCTCTCTCTCTCTCTTTCTCTCTTTCTTTCGACAGAGTTTCACTCTATCACCCTAGGTGGAGTGCAGTGATATCATAATAGCTCACTACCACCTCAAACTCCTGGACTCAAGTGATTCTCCTGCCTTAGCTTCCTGAGTACCTGGGACTGTAGGCTCAGGCCACTATGCCTGGCTAACTTTTCTCTTTCTTTCTCTTTTCTTTTCTTTTCTTTCTTTCTTTCTTTCTTTCTTTCTTTCTTTCTTTCTTTCTTTCTTTCTTTCTTTCTTTCTTTCTTTCTTTCTTTCTTTCTTCTTTCTTTCTTTCTTTCTTTCTTTCTTCCTTCCTTCCTTCCTTCCTTCCTTCCTTCCTTCCTTCCTTTCTCTCTTTCCTTCCTTCCTTCCTTCCTTCCTTCCTTCCTTCCTTCCTTCCTTCCTTCCTTCCTTCCTTCCTTCCTTCCTTCCTTCCTCCTTTCTTTCCTTCCTTCCCTTTTTCTTTCTCTTTCTTTCTTTCCTTCTTTCTTTGTTTCTTTCCTTCCTTTCTTCTCTCTTTCTTTTCCCTCCCCTCCCCTCCCCTTCCCTTCCTTCTTTTTTTTTAATAGAGATGGGGTCTTACTCTTGCTCGGGCTGGTCTTAAACTCCTGAGCTCAAGTAATCCCCCCACCTCAGCCTCCCAAAGTGTTAGGATTACTGGCATGAGCCATTGTGCCTGGCCACCCTCTTCATTTTTAGAGTGAGGGAAGTTGAGACCTGGAGAGCTGAAGGGACCTGAGGGGAGGGAGAAAATCCAGGGTCTAAGCTTAGGAATAGGAGGCTGATCTACCTCTGCTTCTTCAAAAATCACTTCAGACTGGATCCACTACACATCTGGGGCCCCCAAAGTGTGTGAGAAATGAGGAAGGGCACAGGAAGGGAATAAAGCAACAACTTGAACTGAATAATTTTAAATATTTGGTCACACTATAACCATGGGGTCACAGGCCAGCCAGAAGTTCAGCTTTTTAATATGCTTTAGATTCCAAACAAGGTCACATTCTGAAAAAGAAAGAAAAGAAAGGAAATAAAGTAAGCAAGCATTGACCTAAGAGCAAGACAACTTGAGTGCTATTAGGCTGAGGCACATAAAACTGTTATTTCCAGGCTGGGTATGGTGACTCACACCTATAATCCTAGCACTCTGAGAGGCCCAGGCAGGAGGATCACTTGAGCTTGGGAGTTTGAGAGCAACCTGAGCAAGAGCAAGACTCTGTCTGTACTAAAAATAGAAAAATTAGCTGGGCATTGTGGTGCATGCCCGTAGTCCCAGCTACTCGGGAGGCTGAGGCAAGAGGACTGCTTGAGCCCAGGAGTTTGAAGTTGCAGTGAGCTATTAGGACACCACTGCACTCTACAGAGGGCAACAAAGTGAGACTCTGTCTGAAAAAAAAACAGAAACAAAAAAATACCACTGTTATTTCCGTAGGTCAAAAATGGGGAAGTAGTGCCAATTTCATCCAGTTCAACCCAGGATTCTAGCTCACTGCTCTGTAGGTCTTTGGGATTTGGGCAGGTCCCCACATATCCTAGTGGGTGGTACCTGCCTTACTTAGTTTACAGGGTTTTTGCAAGGACTGATCCAAATTACAGAACACTTGCCAAGAACCTGCTGTGGATAATTTCTGGGGAAACAAAGATGAATAAGGCCCTATCCTTGTTTCCAAGAAGCTAGCGGTCCAGTGGAGGAGATAGGGAAACAGAATTGGATATGATAAGCAAGTAAGAGAGGAAGCAATAAAATCAACTTGATTGTGGGTTGTCAGAGAGATCAAAACATTTGAATTGGGCTCCAAGGGTTAAATAGAAGTTTCTCAAGCAAAAGGGAAGAGGAATCCATAGTGAAAGGAAGAGTTTGAGCAAAGGCATGGAGGTGTGAACGTGCATGGTGAATTGAGGACCAGTAAGCAGTGTAGTGGGTCTAAAAGGCAGATAGTGTGGAGGGAAGGGTAAGGTTAGAAAGGTTGATGGGGCAGGTAATGCCAGTTTATAAAAATAGATAAGACTGCATTCAGGAAAACCATAGAGAAGCATAGAAGTGCTTTATAAATGCTAAGTGCTATTTGTCTTAAAGATGTAAAAGAAACCTTCCTTAAAAACTCACACCAGCCCTCCCTTCCTCTCACAAGTGGGGGAGTCACTGATTTGTTAGATTTCTTTATAGAGTTTTTCCTCTCCCTAGGAGAGATGTTCTCTTCTGGGTCCAGGTAAGTGGCCTGTGGGAACTTTCAGAGTGGTGGGAGGGAGGGGAGTGGAAGTGGTTCAGCTTGGATGAGTAGAGTACTGCCTCACTGTTCCTGAAACTTCAACCTTCTCTTCTTCCATATCACTTATTCTGATCTTTCCCAAGAAAGAAGTGAAACCACTACACCCAAGGAAGCAGAGGATTGGTGTGAGCACCCTTCCCTCTGCCCCCCAATTCTGCTCCCCTGCAAAACCTCCCTAAATGAAGTCATGTTGTATTGGCAAGCTTAGTAACAGTCACCATTTCCTCTCCCTTCTATCAGCCTGGACCAGTTTTGGGCCACTACATTCTTCCAGTAATTTTTCCAGTACCCAGCAAATCTTCCAGTACCCACGCAAATCTTCAAGGGTTTGCGTGATCCCACCATACCCTTGAAGATTCTCCTCCCACGCAAGGGCATGCAAGCTTGACAAAGCAGTAAATGGAATTTAAGGCCCAGGAATTCAATTCCACCCCATTCTACCAATGTTCTCATGGACTAAAAGAGCCAGAGAAACTTACTGTCAGACTGAAGCTTTACAACTTATTACTTATGTAGCCTTTTGCAAGACAATCTCTAAGACATTGTATCCTCACTTATAAAAGGAAAACAATCAGAGATAATACATGTAAAGCATCTGGCTTGCATAAGATGCCCAAAACGCTGTAGCTGCTGCTGCCCAACCGAGTTGTATTGCCTGCTGCACAGAAAAGAGCCAAGGGACTGAAACAGTTGGGGTTGCAATGGGGAAAGAGCTTTATTCTACAGAGTACTAAGTGGGGAGATGGGAGAAAGTTTCTCAAATCTGCCTCCCTGAGAATTTGGGAGACAGGGTTTTTAAGGATAGTTTGACAGACAAGGGATCAGGCAATTAGAAATCATCTTCTGTGTTGCTTTAGTCCCTGGGGCTACAATTCCATTGAACCGGTTTCTTGGTTTGGGCTGCTAGTCTGGGTGGGTCAACCAATCCACTGGAATGAGGGGCCTGGAAGATACCCACCAGCTGTGTGGCTCCAGAGTAGCAATTACAGAGAAGCAAACAGGGGGACAGTGGCTAATTATTATCATTATTTTTAGCTAGGCCCTTACCACAGTTCTTGCCTTGTACCCTTTGTATTAATTTGTAAGGGCAGTGTCATAGCTACTATCATCACCACCACCACCACCGTTATTAAACATCTGAACTAATGTAGACTCCTTGTTGGTCTCATCCCTTCCCTCCTATTGCCCTACTTCTGTTCCTCATATGGTAGCCAGACCCCTAATTTAAAAACAAAAACCAAATCAACTCTCACACTACTTAAAACCCTTCTGTGGCTCCCCACTGCCTTTGAATAAAATCCCAGCTCCTTCCTCTGGCCTCCAGGGCCCAGCCCAATCCAGCTCTGACCCCTTCAGTCTCCAACCCCATTCTATCGTGCTCTGCCCATTGCCCACTCTGCTCCAGCCACACTGGGCCTTTCCATTCCTGTCCATCTCAGGGCCTTTGCCCCTGGGTTTTTCTCTGCCCAGAAGGTAATTCCTGTCCCTTCCCTTCTGTATGTTCTTCGTACACTTTGGGTGCAGCCTGAATACCACCTTCTCTGACTACACTACCTTAGTACAACTCTACTTTATCATCTTCACCGGCCTAATTTTTATTTATCACTGCTTATTAATAATATGTGACTTTGCTCAGCATCTGTCTCCCCAATGGAGAGTAAACTCCAAGAGGGCAGGACAGTTTGCTTTTGTAGGGGTGAGGGGAAACTTGCCCTTTTCCCCAAAAGTTCACTGAAAGATCAACTCACAATTAAGGCAGATTAACAGGAGAAATGTTTGTTTACTAATACTGTGCACATGGGGAGAATCACATAGTGATTACCCAATATCCCAATGAAGTTCAGATATCTTTATATATGCCTTGTAGAGGGGAGGGGGGAAAATGAAGAGTATAGGCAATTCTGTTTAGGGGCCATAAATAGTTGCTAGGGAGGATGAATAGATAGGGGACACCGATTGACTTGTAAATTTGTCTTTGGTCTTTTTTGATCTTTGATCAGGTCAAAGATCTTTTGGTCTTTTGGTCAGGTCAGTCTGCTTTATGGTTTGTGCAGATAAAGGGAAAGTCTCTTCCAAGGGACTGTTAATCTCTAAGAGCCTTTAATTCAAAATATTCTTTATACTAAGGAGTCATATTTTGGAGTGAAATTTCCAGAGCTCCTTCCCTTTGTTCACTACTGTTTCTCTAGCATCTAGCCCAATGTTAGATAATTGATTTGTCTTATTATCATGATTTTTAGGCATCAGCATTTGTGACATCAAAACTTTAGGGAAGTTAGTATTTCCTTACAATGATCATCAGTTGTGTTTCTTTAAAAGGCATTTAACTACTTTCTAGGACATCAAAGTCCTTTCTTTTTTTTTTTTTTTATTTCGGCATATTATGGGGGTACAGATTTTAAGGTTTCAATAAATGCCCATTTCCCCCCTCCCCCCACAAGTCTGATTCTCCATCATGACCATCCCCCAGATGGTGCACATCTCACTCATTATGTATGTGTATACCTGCCCCCCTCCCCCCTCCCACCTGCCCAATATCCTATTACTGTAGTACCTATGTGACCACTTAGGTGCTGTTCAGTTAATACCAATTTGCTGGTGAGTATATGTGGTGCTTGTTTTTCCATTCTTGGGAAACTTCACTTAATAGTATGGGTTCCAGCTCTAACCAGGAAAATATAAGATGTGCTATATCACCATTGTTTCTTAGAGCTGAATAGTACTCCATGGTATACATATACCACATTTTATTAATCCATTCTTGGATTGATGGACACTTGGGCTGTTTCCACAGCCTTGCAATTATGAATTGTGCTGCTATAAACATTCGAGTGCAGGTGTCTTTTTTTGTAGAGTGTCATTGGATCTTTGGGGTAGATGCCCAGCAATGGGATTGCTGGATCAAATGGTAGAATCACTTGTATCGCTTTAAGATATCTCCATATTGCTTTCCACAGAGGTTGAACTAGTTTGCAGTCCCACCAGCAGTGTAGGAGTGTTCCTCTCTCTCCACAACCACGCCAGCATTTATTGTTTGGAGATTTTTTGATAAAGGCCATTCTCACTGGGGCTAAGTGATATCTCATTGTGGTTTTGATTTGCATTTCCCTGATGATTAGAGATGTTGAGCATTTTTTCATATGTTTGTTGGCCATTCTTCTGTCTTCTTTAGAAAAGTTCCTGTTCAAGTCCTTTGCCCACTTTTTAATGGGGTTATTTGATTTTTTTCTTCCTGATTTTCGTGAGTTCTAAGTATATTCTAGTTATCAGTCCCTTATCGGATGCATAGGATGCAAAAATTTTCTCCCATTCTGTAGGTTGTCTGTTTACTTTCATGACTATTTCTTTGGCTGTGCAGAAGCTTTGTAGTTTGATCATGTCCCATTTATTTATTTTTGTTGCTGCTTTGATTGCCTTTGGGGACTTCTTCATAAACTCTTTGCCCAGGCCGATGTCTAGGAGAGTGTTTCCAACTTTTTCCTCTAGAGTTCTAATAGTTTCATACCTTAGGTTTAAGTCAGTTATCCAGCGTGAGTTGATTTTTGTGAGAGGTGAAAGGTGTGGGTCCTGTTTTAGCCTTCTGCAGGTGGCTATCCAGTTTTCCCAGCACCATTTATTGAAAAGGGATTCTTTTCCCCAGCGTATATTTCTGTCTGCTTTGTCAAAGATTAGATGGCTATATGAGGATGGTTTTATATCAGGATTTCAAAGTCCTTTCTGTATCATCTAAATTTTCCATAAGTATGGATTTTTAATAAAATATTCTCATAAACTCTGAATTTTAACAAGATTCATCATAGGAAAGCAATCTGATTAATTTATTTTAAAAATAAAATTCATAGTAACAAAAGAAAGGCCAACAGCCAACTTAACATTCTTAAGGGTATCCATATTTCAAAAGAGGGAAATTGCCTGACATATAAGAAAAGGTTAGTGATTCAATAAATGATTTTCCAGCTGATCAGATGTACATAATACGACAAAGTGAAATGAAAATTTCCATGTAGTGTCCCATGAGTTAATGCTGATGGAACCCATAGTCCCCAGCATGTAAGGGGCATTTAGTAATTGTTGAATGTCAGTTTCTGGAAGACTTCTCCAGCCAAAGAGGGAACCACACACAGTTGTAACTTTGAAAAGGACTAAATAGACCTCATATATTTTTTTTTGCTGTTGCTACTCAGAGGTGAATAACCAACTAGTAAACTTCTATTTAAGATATTATTTCTTGGCAGATTAAAAGCTTCCTTCAGGTTTTTTCCTTAATTTAAATGTATGTCATTTCCTCTGGAATGTTCCCCACCCACACACATGCACACACTCCTTACCCTCTTCCTCCCTCTCCTCCAAAAACTCCTTCTAGGCTGGGTGCAGTGGCTCATGCCTGTAATCCTAGCACTCTGGAAGGCTGAGGCAGGAAGACTGCTTGAGGTCAGGAGTTCAAGACCAATCTGAGCAAGAGTGAGACCCCATCTCTACTAAAAATAGAAAAATTAGCCGGGCACGGTGGCTCACGCCTGTCATCCTAGCACTCTGGGAGGCCGAGGCGGGCGGATTGCTCGAGGTTGGGAGTTCGAAACCAGCCTGAGCGAGACCCCGTCTCTACTAAAAATAGAAAGAAATTAATTGACCAACTAAAAATATATATACAAAAAATTAGCCGGGCATGGTGGTGCATGCCTGTAGTCCCAGCTACTTGGGAGGCTGAGGCAGGAGGATCGCTTGAGCCCAGGAGTTTGAGGTTGCTGTGAGCTAGGCTGACGCCACGGCACTCACTCTAGCCTGGGCAACAAAGTGAGACTCTGTCTCAAAAAAAAAAAAAATAGAAAAATTAGCCAGATGTGGTAGTGCATGCCTGTAGCCCCATCTACTCAGGAGGTTGAGGCAGGATCACTTGAGCCTAGGAGTTGGAGGTTGCTGTGAGCTAGGCTGATGCCACAGAAGCACTCTAGCCTGGGTGACTTTGTTTCAAAAAAAAAAAGGAAGGAAAGAAAACATGATTTTTGGCTGGGCACGGTGTCTCATGCCTATAATCCTAACACTTTGGGAGGCTGTGGCAGGAGGATCACTTGAGCCCAGGAGTTTGAGGTCCAGTAAGCTATGACCCCACTACACTCTAGCCAGGGTAACAGAGTAAGACCATGTCTCCAAATAAAAAAAAATTAAAATAAAATAAAATAAATAAATGACTTTTCCTTGGTGATGCCACTATTCTCAAAATCCAATCCCTGTCCTGGTGTGCACATTTCCCAGGGCCAGTAGAGAAAGCAGCACGTTTCTCATTTTTCATAGTCCTTTCTGACTCCAACATTAGGCCCAATTACTTATGCTAATCTCTTTCCTTTCTGGTCACAAGGTATCCTGAACTCTTTTACTCTTCACTGTAGCCTTTGCTGTTGTCACTCTTGGTGACTTGAGTGCCTGCATTGATGACTATCACTCTCTGACAGCTCACCCACAAAACCTCATCCTGACTATCATTAATAACAGAAGATCTCTGTCTCTAAGATAGGGAATATTGTAATTCTCCTATTTATAAACAAACTCTCATGTTTCTACTTCTTCCACTCCCACTTTTTAAATTCTTCTCTAAATCATTTTATAAAATTGTGGTAAAATACGTGCAACATAAAATTTACCATTTTTTACCATTTTAACCATTGCTAAGTATACATTTCAGTGGCATTCAGTACATTCCTACTGTTGTGCAACCATTACTCTCCATCTCCAGAACTTTTTTTCATCTCCCAAAACTGAAACTCTATACCTACTGAACAATAATTCCTCATTCCTTAGTTAATTCTGTTTTATATTCTCCATAGAGCTGTTTCAGACTTCTCCCACTTTTTCTCAAAAAATAAAACCATGCTTATTTCTCTTAATCTCTGTAACTTTTTCATAACCTACATTACTAGGATTCTACAAGACCCTCAAGTTCATGTCCCCAGACCTTAAAACTTCACATCTTTTCTCTGATTCTCTCACTGTCTCTCCTCTCCTGCAGGAAGAAGTGTACCTCCTCCTTTTCAAAGTTGGCCCTTCCACTGGTGGTCTTCCCTCTCTTCTCTGATTCCCCTGGGACTATTTTGTGGATGTTCCTCTTTTCATTGACAACTTCCTTTCTGCACTGAAACACACCTAAGAGTCCCACATCTCAATAAAAATATCAATAATAATAACAACAATACAATAACAATAAACATGTATTGAATTTCCACTATGTGCCAGATACTGTTCTGAGTGCTTAAAATATACCTGACTGTTGAATTCTCACAACTCAATGAGTTCAAACTATTATGAGGAAAATTATTATAAAATTATTATTATGAATAATATAACAATATTATGAAGAAATTGAGACTTTATAAACATCAAGTAACTTACCCAAGATCTTCTAGCCAGTAACCAATAACTTCCCTTCTCCACACTACTCTGTCAAGATACCATTCTCTTTCTTTGTTTCCTTTCATTACTGTACTGTACTTCTGGAAACACTTTCTCCTTCTCCACTCTGTGCAGTCCACTTTGAGATTCCCACTATACTTAAATGACTCTCTCCAAGGTTTCTAATCTCTAGCTGTGTCTCTACAATTTTTGTTAGTGGCATTTTTTTGGCCATACATAGGTTTCCAAATATTATGTGGTAAAATTTAATCATTTTTTTTAGAACTTCTGGTTTTGTGTCCTGCTTTACAGAATAATTTACAGATGTGAAAACACATCGTTTTTTAAAAGATTCTCATGCTCACTAAATAAAGGGAAAAGATTCAAAACTAAGAGATATAATCTACTCTTTAGAAAGGCAAACATTTCTAAAGGTGTGATGACTCCTGTTGCTGCCATGGGGATGGAGAGGAGGGCACTCAACTGTGTTGTTGACAAATTAAAAATCAATACAAACTTTTGGAAGTCAATTGGGTAATAACTGTCAAACTATAAGACACATGTACTCTCTGATCCAGCAATTCCACCACTGAATTTATGCTACCAATGAACTTACAAAGGTTTTCTAAGAATCACAATACACACACACACACACATACACACACAGAGCTGTGAAGAAAAAAAGAAAAGAAAACCCTGGAAACAGCCAAAGTATTAATCAATAAAAGATTGGTTATATTTATATATGTGTAATATTATATAATATTTTATATTTATATATTTATACATTTTGTATTATATAATGTTATATATTATATATAATAAAAGATCGGTTAAGATTGGTTATATTTATATGATTGAATGCTATTTATAATGCTACTTGTAAAAGAATGTTTCTAACATGTGAAAATGTTTATGATATAATGTTAATTGGTAACTGGAAAAAGCAGCTTACAAAATATTTGTAGTATGACTTTATTTTTTAAATAAAATAGATGTAATAATATTTTTACCTAGGAAAAAGAACGTCAGGATGTACAGCATACACGCTTTCCTGTCATTTACACATTTTCTAAGTGCACATACATCATTTTTATAATCAGAAAAAAGTTTTAACACTTAAAAAGTTTTCAACTTTCTGTAGAAAAGAGAAAGGGACTTAAGCAATCTGTGTTCTTGTGCATTTTATATTGTGCAATAAATACTACGTAGAGTCCACATCCTAGAGGTTTTATAAAAGTTAATGATTAACTAAGCATAACCCTTTGAAAGTACTTCAACTAAAATAATCTGAAAGCTCTGTTTAGGATTTGGCTGTAGGAAAAAGATATGCTCCCACACAGTCTAATGCATTTTACTAGCTCTATTTGCATTGCCTCATACATCAAATGCTTCCACCCAATGTTGCTTAATCTGTGTGCGTATATCTATATAAGAAGAATTGGAATGTAACTGCATTAACTGCTATCAATTGCCAACTACAGGAAACCACATCATCTGAGACCAACCCTTTCCATTTATAACTTAGGTGAGTATCATTACCAGTGTGCAAGAATATCTGCTGTATGTCACTGGAAAAAGCAGCAAAAAAGATCCAGTGATGTTTATATACCGTCATATGTCTGAAATATTTCTGATATAAAAATAGGAGAGTAAAGAGTTAATCTTAGTCTACAACATGGTGAAGAGTAATAATACTTATCAAGGTTAAAGATTTGTAGATTGAAGAAAATGCTTTGTTTTTCAGAATAGGATTTGAAAATATTTCCGTATGCTTTTGAGTTATGTGATTCTAAAAGGGTACTAACTTTCTCTGTGTCAACAATTACATTTTAAATGTGGTATTTTCAGCTTCTTACCTCTCTTGCTCGACTGTGCAAGCTAAAGTTGGTTTAGAGCAGAGGTTTCTTTTTTTCTTTTCTTTTCTTTTTTTTTTGAGACAGAGTCTCACTTTGTTGCCCAGGCTAGAGTGAGTGCCGTGGCGTCAGCCTAGCTCTCAGCAACCTCAAACTCCTGGGCTCAAGCAATCCTTTTGCCTCAGCCTTCTGAGTAGCTGGGACTACAGGCATGCACCACCATGCCTGGCTAATTTTTTCTATATATATTAGTTGGCCAATTAATTTCTTTCTATTTATAGTAGAGACGGTGTCTCGCTCTTGCTCAGGCTGGTTTCAAACCCCTGACTTCGAGCAATCCGCCTGTCTCAGCCTCCCAGAGTGCTAGGATTACAGGCGTAAGTAGAGCAGAGTTTTTTGAAGTGTATTCTCTCAAACTAGTCCAGGGGGTGAGTGCAGTGGAGAAAAAGATTATGAGATCAAATAATTACTGGAAACAGTTAAACAAAGTTACTCATGATCCTCCAATGAAGAACTATCAACATCTTTACTCTGCTAATGTGAGCTCTGACTCTCCCAGAGATAGACTGTAGATTGGGACATTTCCCAGATTTATTTGAAAATGTAACTTGTTTTTAATGACTAGGAATTTTTTTTTCTGGACATAAGTATCCTTACATAAAAGAGAAAACAAACAAACAAAAATCACAGCAATGCAGTTGTCATGTTAGTAAACTGTTATTTCAATATCTATTATTTGAACTATTTTCTGTACAATTTAAAATTTAACTACAATTGGGTTACCTAACTGCACTATTCAACATGTATGACACAAATTAGCTACCATATTCAGAAATTTATTATTACAAAGAAACTGGACAACTGCTTAGTATACAAGAAAGGCAGAGTGTTTGAAGTTAAATTCCCGTTTCTGCTGGGCATGGTGGCGCACCCCTGTAATCCTAGCATTCTGGGAGGCAAGGCGGGCAGATCGCTCGAGGTCAGGAGTCTGAAACAAGCCTGAGCAAGAGCAAGACCCTGTCTCTACTAAAAATAGAAACAAATTAATTGGCCAACTAAAAATATATAGAGAAAATCAGCCGGGCATGGTGGCACGTGCCTGCAGTCTCAGCTATGTGGGAGGCTCAGGCAGGAGGATTGCTTAAGGCCAGGAATCTGAAGTTGCTGTGAGCTAGACTGACACCATGGCACTCTAGCCCAGGCAACAGAGACTCTGTCTCAAAAAAAAAAAAAAAAAAAAAAAAAAGGCCGGGCACAGTGGCTCATGCTTGTAATCCTAGCACTCTGGGAGGCTGAGGCGGATGGATTGCTCAAGGTCAGGAGTTTGAAACCGGCCTGAGCAAGAGTGAAACCCTGTCTCTACTATAAATAGAAAGAAATTAATTGGCCAACTAATATATATAGAAAAAATTAGCCCGGCATGGTGGCACATGCCTGTAGTCCCAGCTATTCGGGAGGCTGAGGCAGGAGGATTGCTTGAGCCCAGGAGTTTGAGGTTGCTGTGAGCTAGGCTGACACCATGGCACTCACTTTAGCCTGGGCAACAAAGCGAGACTCTGTCTCAAATAAATAAATAAAATAAAATAAATTCCCATTTCTGATAATTTTCTTCCTATATTTTGAGGAGGCAGGGGAGGCAGGATGGAGAGAGACAACATGAAGGGAGGCAGGATGGGGAAGTACTGGCATCAAGATGGAAGTTGTTAACTAAAAGAAAAATGAATTAACCAGGTTTATAGTTTGGCAAAAGGAGAGCTTTATTTCTCCCAAAGGGTAGCAACCTGCTGGACAGCCATTCCAACAGGTAGGGAGCACAGCCCCAGCCAGAAGCCAGGCTCATGTGCTTCAAAGAAAAGACAAAAGTGGGGCAAGGGAAAAGGGGAAGAGTCAAATTCTACCTATTGGGTACAATGAACACTATCTGATAATGGACACACTACATGCCCCAACTTAAGTATTATTAAGGGTATCTATGTAACAAAAACATTTGTACCCCCTTAATATTTTGAAATTTTAAAAAAGGCAATAGGATTTAGGGTGGTCAAAGATACATATTTAACAAGCTGTAGGAGGAGTCATGAATATTCATGAAGGGAAATCATAAGCCTATAATTGTGCTTTATATCTCCCATCCTGTCATGGCTGGGAACTCAGTATTAAGGTGTTTCTGGGGTCCTCTTGGCTCAGAGGGGCCCACTGAGTTAGCAGAGAGCTTAGGATTTTATTTTTAGTTCACAGTCAAGAGACTAGAATGATTCTGGTCCTGGTTCTAATTTTGTGATCCTGGACAATGCACTTAATCTTTGGGAGTTTCAGTCTACTTATCTGTAGAGTTAGGGGCTCAGTAAAATGATGAGTAGATTCACTGCTTCTAAGTGTTCTCAATCAATAAAGGTGGAATAATCAGCGGAAGAGAGTCCTCAAACTGAATGAGGGTAATACTCATTCGCATGGCAAGACTGAAGGGCAGAACAGGTAGTCTTCACAAATGGCCTACCACTGAGCATTCTGCTCATGGGACTAGCTCTAAATAGGTAGCATCCATATAAGATTCTACCTCTACCTAGTTAAGATATTTTGTAATTTCCGCCTCCAGAGTTTTGTCCAGGAAAACAAATAAAGGTGCATAAAATTTATCTTCTAATGAGTCCTCTAACTTCGGAACTCAATGCTCCTCTCTTATCTACTAGATGAGCTGATTCATACGAAGTACATAAGAAATTTAAATTGTAACCACTGCTGAGATAATTTAGGTTTTTGTTAATGTAGCAATACAAGAGGCCAGTTCTTTAAAAAAAGGAAGCAATAATTATTGGTAAAATTTCAGGCAATGTCAAAGAGAGTTTAAGACTGGAGAAGTCCTGCTTCCTCCACAAACCACAGCAACAGTGATGTAATGATGAAGCTAGATTGTAGTACCACACTGAAAGAATATGGAACTTTCAGCAATTTATGATAGAGAATTCCATATTTCTTCAGTATAATACTGTTAACCAGCGTGATCAACAAGCTATAGAGCCCCTGATGATCCTTGCCTGAATTAAGTATGAAATTGGAGGCTGCAATGATGATGGTGATCTGATTTTTTCTTTTCCTCTATAATGAATAGATTCCTCCTTATTCATTCATTCTTGAGAAATGCTATGGGCTTGTGGGTTTCTTTTTTCATTAAATGCTTTATTGTCAATTACCATTGTTATTCTTTTTGATCTTTAAATCGTTCCAAATCTTGCCAGTGGGCGACCTTTCATGGTGTCTCATGTATGCTTTTGACACAACCTCACCAGTTTTTATATGACTTCACTGCTTTGTGGCACAACAGGATGTTCCATGTTCATTACTATATTACCATCTCCAGATCTGAAGTCGTGGTTCCTTTTGGTGGAGTAAGCATTTAGAAACTAAGATATGGAACACAGGTATTGCTGACTGAATTCTATACTCCAGGGGTTTTCTCTTAGTTTCTGTTATTTAATGCTTGTATCTCCTTTACCCTACAGTGAAAACTGTGTAACATCAATATACCCACCTACTTGCTCTGTATACGACAGTGTAATAAAACAATCTCAGATTTCCAATATAAATTTTACTACTAACAATAAGCCCACCAAGTAAAGATTTCTTTACAGTTCTTTTAGTCCTATGACTACATACAGTCATGCATTGCTTAACGACAAGGATATGTTTTGAGAAATGTATCATTAGGTGATTTCATCATTGGGAAAACATCACAGAGTATACTTACACAAACCTAAATGGTATAGCCTACTACGTACCTAGGCTATATGATATAGCCTGTTGTTCCTAGGCTATAAACCTGTATAGCATGTTACTGTACTGAATACTGTAGGCTACTATAACAACATGGTAAGTATTTGTATATCTAAACATAGAAAAGGTACAGTAAAAATACCATATAAGAGACAAAAAATGGTACACTCCCTTGAATGGAGCTTATAGGACTGGAAGTTGCTCTGGAGGAGTCAGTGAGTGACTGGTGAGTGAATGTGAAGGCCTACGGCATTACTGTACACTACTGTAGACCTTATAAATGCTGTACACTTAGACTGCACTAAGTATCTTTAAAAATTTTTCTTTTATCAATAATATATTAACCTTACTTTGCTGTAACATTTTTACTTTATAAATTCTTTAATTTTTTAACATTTGGACTCTTTTGTAATAACACTTAGCTTAAAATACACATTGTACAGCAGTACAAAAATACTTATATCCTATTCTATGAGCTTTTTTCTATTTCTCAAATTTTTTATTTTTTACTTTTTAAACTTTTTTGTTAAAAACTAAGATACAAACACACACATATTAGTTTAGGTCTATCTTGTATCACTGGAAGGTCTTCAAGAGCAATAGCACACATGGAGATGTTATATCTTATAATAACAATACCTTTTGGAATACCTCTTGATGGACCTGCCTGAGGTTGCTGTAAAGTTAACATTATTTTTTATAAGGAGAAGGTATATACTCTAAAATAATGATAAAAAGTATAGTATAGCAAATGCTAAGCCAATAATATGGTCATTTATTATTATTATCAAGTATTATGTAATGTACATAATAATCTATGCTATAGTTTTATACAGCCGGCAGCACAGAAGGTTTGTTTATACCAGTATCACCACAAATGTGGTGATGAATTGTGCTACAATGTTACAATGGCTACAGACAGTCACTAGGCAATAGGAATTTTTCAGCTCAATTACAATCTTATGGGACCACCATCATATATGCGGCCTGTGGTTGACTGAAATGTCATTATGCAGTACATGACTGTATTCTAGTATGAATGTATACTTAGAATACTATGTATTCTAAGAAGAATATTCTAAGAAGAATGTATACTAACTAGTTCAAATTTTACTAAAATAATTATTTTCTCTATGTGGTTATGTTATCAATTTTATATTGAGTTAGCCACTGTTGTTTTTGCTTGTTTTCAAGTTGAAACAATTGAATTAATGCCATATTTTAATCCAACAGAAGCATAAAAAATGAAGCCTAAAATGAAGTATTCAACCAAGAAAATTTCCGTAGCAAAGCTGAACAGCACAGCAAACAAAGCCTTGGTGAAACCTTACGAGCTGATAAGTAAGCATTTTGGAATATTTTCTATACTATTTTTATCTGTTTATCTGTTATCAAATCTTTATTATTCCAATGTTCATATAGGTTATCTTATCAAAAGCTACTAAGAATACAAGAACTGAAATCAAAAGAGATGTCTCACAAAAGTATGATACAGCTGCAGCCTTTGGTTTTGAACAGACTATACTTAGCCAACTTTTATTTATTTCATACATCACCAGACAAGACTAACTCAGATCATTTAATTCTGTGAATGGTGATAAACTTAATTATAGCCTTTTACATCAACCATTTCTCTCCCCCCACATCTCCTACCACCAAATCCCCCAAATCTTTTCCCTAATTAACTAACAAAATTTTAAACTGATCTACTTTCATTCAACAAATATTTATTAAAACTGTTGGTGTACCAAGCAAGTGGTTGTGACTTGTGACTATTGATAAAGGAGAGAATAATAAGTGAAGATATTTGAATAATCTAGGGCTCAAATAAAGCAGAACCAACAAATGATGCTTAAGTCTATCAAGTTTAAAATTAATAGTTTGAATAAGACAAAAGCTAAATAGGATCAGGTAACAGCTATAGTTCCAATATTAAAGGGCCGTCTTCCTCTTTGATCCTTAAAATTATTTGTCCTGGGAAGTAATCTTAAAAATTTATACTCCAAATTCATATGGGAGCAGTAGTACAAAAGCATTAACAGAGTCGTGGTGCACTGGAGAGAAGATGTAGGAAAAGGAGTGATGGTGAGTACTGGCATATCCTTGTCTTTCATGTTCCTTTCCATTTCTGTGAATATCTTTAAAGCTAGAAGAGAAAGGAGTGTTAAAGAATTGCATTTCTATCCCATTCTGTCCTCCCTGAGGCTCTGGCACACCACACATTGCTCTTTGGTAACCAGAGAAAACACTAATTTGACTGTAGTTTCTGAATGGCCAGGAAATCATAGTTAAATGAGTCCTTTTATTGGCAGCTGAGTCAAAATGTTCTCTGCAGAAACAGTGACTTGATGGAAGTTATACCCCACATCCCCAAATTCCCTCCTAATAAATGCATTTTCTTTGTACCCCAGGAAATGTGGGCTCTTTATAGATGCTGTAATGAGGGAGTAGCCCAGAGTTTATGCCAGAGTTGCTGGTGTTAAAGCATAAGTAATCCCTTCCTTAAGGGTGCAGTGGCCCAGACTACTTAACTACATCATTTAGAGGATAGTGATAATCTCCAAATAATTTATATGGGTTTACCGGTGCCCGGCTAGCTCAGTCGGTAGAGCATGAGACTCTTAATTTATATGGGTTTAGAATTCATCACATTATTTTTATTATCCTTTAGCAGATCTTCCTTTCCAATAATATTGGCTCACTTTAATACTAGTAGTCCCTGAAAGGGGCAGCCTTGCAAAAATAACAGGAAAATATCTAATCCCACAATTTCCCCAGTAATGGTTACAGATCAATTCTATGAGTTCTTTTCCTAACAGGCACTCTCCAGGAATTCTGTTTTGCACAACTTCTGAAAAGAGCTCAGTGAACAGAAAAGAGATGTACATCTCTCTCTTTCAAAACTGATTTTTGAGAATCTGCCTTTTACAGCCTAAAGAGATTCTGAGTGAACAGCAGGGTACAAGCTCCAAGCCTCAACCATACATCGAGCAGAGAGTCACAGCCCCTGTAATGATCCCTTCTCCAAGGAAAGGCAGGAGGGCCAACTCTTGGACTTTGACATCCTTGCAGTTTTGTTACCCACCTGCTGCCACTAAGAAAGAATGGAGTGGATACAGCAGTTTCTCAACTATACCTTGCCATTTTTACAACCCCCTTTAAAAAGCCTTGGATAGCTGGGTTTTGGGGCCAGCACATTATTCCTCTTTCTACCTCCATGCTGGTCCTTTTCCCCACCCCCACCAGGGAAAAGTAAATAAACCTTTTCTTTCTATCCTAATCAATCTTTGTCCAGAGAAATCTTTCTCAAAACCCGAGTGCACCAGCATCTCCACTCTAACATCTGGTGGCCTGCACTGGGACTTTTCTCTGCCTCCATATGGGGGGAAGTTACTTTTCTCTTCTGTGGGGGGACTATCTCATCCTCTCACTCTTCTACCTCTGGACATGGAGCTGCTTCAATCTTGAAACTGCTTCCTTCTCTGCAATTCCTAGGACATTCCTCTCAGTGCCTTCAAACTGTTGAGAATTTGGTGAGTCTCCTGGTCTCTGGGAACTTTGGGAATGGTCATATACACGAAGTGGAGAGTGGTGGCTTTTCGATTTGGTTTGGTTTGTCTTAGTCAAGAAAACAACCTGGCACTGGGTATACTACTTGGGAGGGTGGCAAGGAGGGATGCTTCCTAACCACTCTTTCTCAAGGGGGCACTGCCCCCCATCAGTCATCACCCAGACCCAGGGACACCTGGCAACAGGGAAAACTTCAAGATCACAATATGAGTCAGAGGCTGGGAATACATATTCTCTGGCCCAGATCACTAGGTTTTGGTCTAACTTAGATTTTTGGGGATGCTCTCTCAGACATCTGGCAACACGTAACAATCCCTAAAACATCCTTTTGTTTCCCCTAGTTGTCATGGGCAACATCCAATCGGCTCCACCTAAGGATTTCCCATTGGGTTGTCTTCTTAAGAATTTGAAAACTTTGGAACTCACTGATCTCCAACCTAAACGCTTAGTCTTCTGTTGTAATACAGGCTGGCCACAACATAAGTTAGGTGACCAGAAGGTCTGGCCCAAGAATGGATCTCTAAATCATAACACCATCCTGCAACTTGATCCTATTATTGCCAACATGGCAAATGGTCTGAAGTTCCCTACGTAAAGGCCTTCTTTGAACTTGTTAAATATCCCCTTGTCCATTCTACCTCTCACATGTTACTTCTACTTCCCTACCCTCTTCTTCTTCTGACTTCCTCTGACTTAGATGACATTCCTCTCTCAGCTCCCCCTACTCTCCCTCCTTACCAGCATTCTCCTTCAGCGCTGCCTCCCCTTTAACTCCACCACTTTCACTGCCCTCTACTTCTCCCCCTCCTTCTTCTTCTCCACCTCCACCCCTCTCACCTGGCCACACCTGCTCTGGCTGCCATTCCCAAACCCCTCCCCACCTGTGCTCCAGCTCCCTCTCCAGGAAGTTGCTGATGCCAAAGGTATCCTCAGAGTCCATGTCCCTTTTTCTATGTCTGATCTGTCTCAAATAGAGATCAAACTGAACAGCTTCTTGGCTGATCCTTCAAAGTTCTCTAAGGAATTTGAATACCTCGGTCTTTCCTATGAACTGTCATGGAGAGATGTCCATGTAATTTGCTCCACTTGTACTACTACTGAGGAAAGAGCTCATATTTGGTCTAAGGCTAGGGAGTACACAGATTATCTTAATTGAAGGCAGTGTGAAGCTTATATGGTCAGATTCACTGTGGTCCCAGAACAAGACCCACATTGGGATTACCAACAGGAATCTCCTCATGGGGAGCAATGAGACCATATGCTTTCCTGTCTCACAGAGGAGATGAAGAGGGCCACTGCTAAACCTGTAAATTATGATAGAGTTAAAGAAATTACTCAGTACCAGGATGAAAACCTGGCTCTTTTCCTTTCACAACTACCCAAGGCATATTGCCTCTTTACTAATTTAGATCTTAATTCCAGGGAGGGAGAAACTATCTTAGCCATGCACTTCATCTCCCAATCAGCCTTCCATATTCAGGGTAAACTCCAAAAGCTTGAGAAGGGACCTCATACCCCACAAGCGAAACTTTTAGACCTGGCCTTCAAGGTCTTTAATAACCAAGATGAGGAAAGGAGAGAGGAAAAAAGGCAAAGGGACCAGCAACGGGCCCTAGAGCAGAAGGCAGCTTTCAAATGGTGGCTACCATTGTGGGAGAAAATTTTCAGAGTCAGAACGGATACCCTGGAGGCTCAGGCAAGAAGACACTAGGACAGCAGCCTGCTGTGGGAACTACACCCTGATTTGCCTGCAACCAGCTAGGGCATTGGAGAAAGGAGTGCCCCGGGAAACGGGTTCTGCCAGGATCATGCCCCAACTGTAAAAAGGAAGGGCACTGAAAGAGTGAGTGTCCCCTTCTTAAGAGGGGAGATTACACTCGTCCTGCAGAGGCAGCGAACCCCCCTGTGCAGGCCCCCTCCATGCCCACAGACCTTCTGGGACTGCTTCAGTCCTACTGATGAGCCCTGGCTCTGGATTTGGCTCCACTTCACTATATCAAAATGGCCTAAGCCTAGGGTAACTCTCTCTATAGCAGGTAAGCAAATTAAATTTTTACTGGACACAGGGATCACTTACTCTGCTCTTCCTGAATTTCCTGGACCCCTATTTTCCTCTCCTATCTCCATTATCTGAGTGGATGGTAAAATACAACAGCCCCCCCCCTACGCCCCCCCCCCATACTTCACTGCGCCGTTGCTCACTGAGAGATCAAGTTTTATACACTCCTTTCTGGTGCTCCCCAATTGCCTCACCCATTGTTGGGAAGAGATACGATGGTATTAGGCACCCAACTCCTTTTGGCTTCCCCAGTTCCCTTCCTTGGGTTTTTAGGGAAAGCATTATCATACCCTCCTCAGAGCCTCCCATATCTTTGTTCCTATTGAGGTACCTCAAAAGGTGCCCCCTGAGGTGTGCAACACCAGCACCTCAGGAAAGGCACAACATAGACACCCCATTTCTATCTCCCTCAAAGACCCTACTCACTTATACCACAGGATTCAATACCCTCTTAAGCTAGATGACCTCAGGTGACTCAGGCCCCTAAGTTTCTATAGTCTGGCCTCTTTCACCTTACCAACTCTCCCTATAATATTCCTATCCTTGCATGAGGAAGCCTGACAGTTCCTACTGCCTGGTCCAGGACCTATGCATCATTAATGAAGCCATTATCCCCCTACATCCTGTAGTCTCCATTCCTTACACCCTGCTTAGTACTATACCACCCAAGACACAGGTTTTCACTGTCCTTGACTTCACAGATGCCTTCTTCACAATACCTTTCTCTCTTGACTCCCAAGATCTATTTGCTTTCAACTGGACTGACCTGACACAAATCATTCACAACAGCCCACGTGGACATCTTTGCCCCAAGTGTTCCAAGATAGCCCCCACCTCTTTGGACAGGCTTTCACCCAGGACCTGTATATACTCTCTCTACCTGACAGCTCACTTCTCCAGTATGTTGATGATCTCCTCCTTTGCAGTCCTGACCATCTTACTTCACTTCATAACACTATCACTCTCCTCACTCATTTAGCACATAAAGGATATGGGGTTTCATCAGGAAAGGCTCAGATTAAACAACCCAGAGTCACTTACTTGGGATCCCAGTTATCTCCAGGAAAGCAAGCTATACCGACCAGTGCAAATAATTTATTTCCTCTATGGATTCCCTGGCAGCCAAAAGGAATCTTAGAGCTTTTTGGGGGTTAACAGGCTATTTTCATATATGGATTCCCCAGTATGGGCTCATTGCTAAACCCCTATATGAGGCCCTCTGAGGCCCAGAACAAGAATCTTTAGATTGCAAGTCCCCTCTCCTGCAAGCCTTTAAGGGCCTGAATGCTGCACTGGGAGAAGCCCCTCTAGCCACTCCTAACCTCAGCCAGCCTTTCTATCTGTATATGCGTGAATAGGGGACAGTTGCTCTTGGGGTATTAGGACAAAAGACTGGATTGTAAGCTGTCACTTATTTCTTTTAAGAATTTGGATAACACTGCTAAGGGATGGACATCCTGTCTAAGAGCCCTGGCAGCCACAGCACTCCTTGTCCAAGAAGCTAACAAACTGACTTATGGATAGCCAACTCAGGTCTATACCCCTCATCAGGTTCTCAACATCTTAAACAACAGAGCTCATCACTTCCTAACCTCTATCTGTATTACTCAGTACCAAACCTAACTTATAAATAACTCTTCTATTATTCTTCTCCTATGTTTAGCTTTAAACCCCGCTAACCTGCTTCCCATTTCTCCTGAGCCCCTAGAACACGCCTGCCTAGGAATCTTGGAGGAATCCACTGCAGTAAGACCAGACCTCTCTAATTCCCAACTACCTTGCCCAGATCATAGTTGTTACATTGATGGGAGTAGCTATGTTTGAGATGGCTATCACAAGGCAGGATACACTATTGTCACCACTACTCATATAGCAGAGAGTGCTCCTCTACCATCTGGCACCTCTGCTCAAAAGGCAAAGCTAATCGCCCTGTTTCAGGCCTTACAATTAGGTAAAGATCAAAGAATAAACATCTACACTGACTCTAAGTATGCCTATCATATTCTACACTCTCATGCAGCCATCTGGAAAGAACAAGGACTTCTCACTGCACAAGGCACTTCTGTCAAACATGCTAATCTCATCCTACAACTCATACAGGCAGCTCAGTTACCTCAACAAATAGCTGTTATCCACTGCAAGGCTGCCCCTTTCAGTCTCCCGTTATCCATGGAGAATACTTTCCAAGACCCCCAAGTGGATACCTGAAACCATAGATAGTACAAACACTATATATACTGTTTTTTCATACACATACATACCTATGATTAAGTTTAATTTATAAATTAGACATAGTAAGAGATTAACAATAAATAATAAAACAATTATAATATATTTTAATAAAAGTTATGTGACTGCCTTTCTGTCTCTGTCTCTCTCAAAATTCATGTTCAAGTTTAATTGCAATTGTGACAAGAGGTAGGATCTTTAAGATGTGATTAGCTCACAAGGGCTCTGCCCTCATGAATGGATTAATGCCATTATCACAGGAGTGGCTTCCTGATAAAAGGATGAAATTTGACCCCCATCCTTTCTCTGTCTTGCACATTGTCTTAACATATGATGCTTTCAGGCATATTAAGACACAGTAAGAAGGTCCTCACCAGATGCAGCCCTTCAATCTTGGACTTCCCAGCCTCCAGAGCTCTGAACCTAATAAATCTCTTTTCTTTAGAAACTACCCAGCCTGTGGTATTCTGTTATGGTAACATAAAATGGAGTATATTTTAGGTTAGGGTAATTGTAGGTCATCCAGGTGGAGATGTCCAGAATTCAGGAGGATATATATAGAAATAGATAGAGATGCTTTAAGGTATCTGAGGCAAAATGCCCTTTGGAGAAACAACAACTGTTAGGAAGCTCAGGAGAAAAATTGAAGATAGAGTTACAGTTTGTGGCAGTTTGGGGAGTTATCTGCCTCTAAAAAGGCGATTAAAGTCATTGGAACAAATAAGACTGCTCAGAAAGAAACTTCAGAGCAAGAGGAGAAGGCAAAAGACAAAACCTTGGGGAATACCAACATTTTAGGAGCAGGCAGAGGAGGAGTAACTAATAGAGACTGAGGTAAACTGATCAAAGAGAAACAGAAGAACCTAAGAAGACTGATGATATGGCAATAAGGCAAGCGGGGTTCAAAGAAGGAAGAGGTTTCAAGAGTGAAATGACACAGATCAAGGGTAGTAAGCACTGAAAAGAGACCTTGGCAAAATAGGTGCTTGTGGAAGGAATGAAAAGTGAAGTAATTTACTTCTCTAGTTTCTGTCAACCATAGTCTGGTTCTTTGAGTGGCAGTATTAATGGAAGCTCAGCATTTGATCTCAAGGCCATATCAGAAGAAAGAGAACAAGTGGTTTGAGGAGAAGGAAAGAGAAGTTGTATTACTTTGCCTTCAAAGGAGGAAAAACCTTTAAGAAGACTGTTAGTCATGAGAGGTCCACCCTCATGAATGGAATTCATGGTGTTATCATGGAAGTGGTTAGTTATCACAAGACTGAGTTTGTTTTAAAAGCAAGTTCACCCAATTTCTTTGCTGTGTCTTGTGGGCTTATTTCTGCCTTCTACACTTCTGCTAAGGATGGCCTTCACTAGATGCCAGCACCATGCTCTTGGATTTGCCAGCCTCCTGGACTGTGAGAAATATGTTTCTTTTCTTTATAAATTACCCAGTGAAGAGTATTCTGTCATAGCAGCAGAAAATAGACTAAGACAACTGTTAATAAAGTATTGTATTAAATTAGTTGTCAGGAGAACAAGAGCAATGCTGACTTTGCTACTAGTTAGCTTTATAAATTATGTTGTAATTGTAAAGCCAGTAGTATATAAATGTGAGATACTGTAGTTGGTATCTTTGAATTATGAAGCAATGTTAGAGAGTTCCAGGTGTGAATATAATTAACAATATAATTAATAATTAATAACTATTAATGATATAATACATAATATAACAATATATAATATAACAAACAATAACTATAACTATATGATATGATATATAATAATATATAACTATATAATATATAATAATTAATAACTATAGATGTGAATATAATTAAGTGGTCTTCCCCTGTTCAGATAGTTGAAGATACTTAAAGGTAGCTGCCCATCTGAATTGGGGAGTTAAGATACGGAGAACTCAAAATAGTAGCTAATAAAAGTTTATTCCATTTGACTTTGAAAAGCATTATTTTAGGAAAACAAATATTCTGGAGAATTAAAAGAAATCATAGAGTCACAGAAAATTATTTTCTTTGATGAATTACTGTGAATTAAAATTTGACTATATTGTATAAATTCCTTGATAATTCATTTAGTATAATGTTAAAAGTTGAGATTCTACAACTCATGTTACAATTTGCTTTTCTGACTCTGAAAGCCTTTTAAAAATATTGAAGTAGCAAATTTAAGTTTTTACTTGAAATTCAAATTTTTCTTTGCTAAATGAAATAAGAATTACTGAATAATTAACTTTTTTACTTTAACTGATTTAATTTGAATTTGCATTTTGTTAGTCCCTCAAATTGCTGTGTAGCATATTTTTAGATGGAGGTAAGTGGATGGTAGTGGAAAGAAAACTTTGGTATTAGACACACTTTGGTCACAATTTCTCACCAGCCCTGTGACCTTGAGCAAATATCATGACTCCTGAGGGCCTCAGATAATCACCTGTTAAATGGAGATAATAATATCTATTTTGTAGGATTATTGTAAATGATTAAATGAAGAAGTATGTAAAATTATTAGCATAGTGAGTGGCTCACTGTAGATACTCAGTATATATCAATGTTAGGGTGGAGTGTTTGTGTCGAGCAGGTGTACCTGGGTTTGAGAAAAATTTCTCCAAAGATTAGGATAGAAAGAAGAAGTTTATTTAACTTTCCCAAAGTGAGAAAGGACCAAACACAAGAGAGGAAATGGAAAAGTATGTTGGCAGAGAGAATCAGGTATTTAGGCTTTTTATTTAGGAATTGTAAAACGGGGGAGGTGAAGATGATTTATGGCTGTAGCCAAATTAACAGGGTATTGTGAAGGCTATCTCCCCTCCCTTTCCTCTTAGCAGACAGATAACAACAGAAGTGGCTATCAGATGTCAAAGATCTTGTCTGCAATCTAGCCCTTAAGATAGGATTTTTGGGAGGATCTGAGGCCTGGCATTTGCACCTCTGCTGGCTATCCAGGGGCTTCTCAGGAACACCTTTAGGCTATAGAAACAGATTCTAAAGGCAGTTTTAGTCAATAGGTCTAGCAACTGTAGAAAAGAAAAATTTATGTTTCCTTTTTGTCCGCTGGGCTCCTTTTAGATGCTGTGAAAAAACAGCTCTGCAGGGTACCTGTTAGCTAGGAGGAAAGAGAGCTCATGGGATTGAGCTCTAGCTACCATTAGAAAATTATGGGAATAAATATTTTCCTGTTATTTCAGCAAGGCCACCTTTACAGTCAGGTTTTTAAAAAATTAAAAAAAATTTTTTTTTTTAGAGGTGGGATCTCACTGTCTTGCACAGGCTGATCTCAAACTCCTGGGCTTAAGTGATCCTCCCTCCTCAGCCTCCTGAGTCACTGGAATTACAGGCATGAGCCACCACTCCTGGCTTGGCAATTATTTTAATGTCAATAATCTTTATAGACTATAGCTATGCTTTCAATATTATTCAAAAGTATATTCTAGATAAGTAGAAAAGATTATAGATTTCATATGAATAAAAGTTCTCCCTCAGTTAGGCAAAGGTTTGTAACAGAAGGAATGGCCTGGAGAAAAAAGATTTTCTGTCTTTTTAAAACTTCCTCCACCCTTTTGGGAACTGCAGCCTGGCCTGCAAGCCTGTAGCAGGCTAAGTCTTTTGTTAAAACTCCCAGGTGGTGCCAGCACTGCAGCCCCTCCCCACCCCCCACTGCCCTGGCAGAATTCACAGGCTTTGTTTTTGCCAGAGATGAAACAATTAGAATAGTTAACTACAATAATTGCCTGAGGCCAAGATCCCTGCCTTTAAAAGCTCTATATTTCTGCCTATGTTCAGGAAATATGGAATTTTGAAACCATTAAACATCTACCATATTTCCTCCTTTGTCAGCAAAGTAAACTCTCTTTCCTTCCTCCTCAAACTGCTAGTCTTCATTCTTCTGATTCAGCCTCATGGACAAGGGGCTGAGCTTTCAGTAACAGGTTAATATATGTTGGATGTAGGCCCATACTCCCTTATATGGAATTCTGAAAACATTTTTTTCTAAAGACCTAAAGTTTTCATAATTCATTTGGAAGCAAAATATGACCTGAATTCATTTTGTCAGGTAAATCCTGATCTGAACTTACATGAGGTCTTTATTGCACTTTGTGTAAATTTTCCTGTGTTTCACTATAAAATCAACTAATATTTTATTATGGAGTTCTGCCCCAGTTCCTCCTGGGGGCACATATATTCAGTATATGCTCTATATTACAATCCTAAAATCTAAAAACTCTGAATTGTGAGACATAACTGGCCCCAAAGGTTTCTGATAAGATACTGTGAAGCTGAACTTGGTTTCTTGGCCTGCTATACTCAAGGTTTGTAAAAGAACAAAGGTGAATGGAATAAAACAATCTCACCATTTGTTTAATTGTTTAGAATCCCAGCAGAAGACTGAAGAAGTTTGCCATTTGTACTCTATGGAGCTACGATCTGGCCTTACCATAGAAAAGAGGGCCTGTTACATCAGGAAAAGAACCAGCAAAAGGCCTTCTTTAGGAAAGAACCCACCACAAACAGGTAAGGGGAACTGTATATTCCCTGGCAACAGTGGTGGGTATCTATTCGCATTCACCTACCACATTTAAATATATAATTTTTTTGTCACCCAAATATTCCTTCTGGGAAAGAATAAGGATGATGAACTGTTTTCTAGCCATTTTCAAAAGGGCATATAAAGAGATTTTTTTTTTTTTTTTTTGAGACAGATTCTCGATTTGTTGCCCAGGCTAGAGTGAGTGCCGTGGCGTCAGCCTAGCTCATAGCAACCTCAAACTCCGGGGCTCAAGCAATCCTCCTGCCTCAGCCTCCCAAGTAGCTGGGACTACAGGCATTCGCCACCATGCCCGGCTAATTTTTTCTATATATATTAGTTGGCCAATTAATTTCTTTCTATTTATAGTAGAGACAGGGTCTCGCTCTTGCTCAGGCTGGTTTCGAACTCCTGACCTCGAGCAATCCGCCCGCCTCGGCCTCCCAGAGAGCTAGGATTACAGGCGTGAGCCACCGCGCCCGGCCAAGAGATTTTAATAGCATGAGAGAAATGGTTATGTTATAATGTTAAGTGAAAACAGAGGATACAAAATTATATATGTTTACAATATTTTAAGTGATTTTTTTTATTTAAAGAAAGTAAACTAAAATGTTAATAGTGCTTGCCTTATGGGTGTTGGGATGAGTTTTCTTCCTCCTGCTCTCCAATGGGTGTGCCCAACTGGGGTGTAAGTGTGCCAAGAGATCCCTTCAGACCATGGGGTGACCAAAGCCCTGAAGTCAGTCACCACTGTCAGCAAGCAGCCTCCACTGGGAATCCTCACAGGGGCATTTGTGCAGAGTGGGGACTGACAGTCCACCTCTATCTCAACCCTGTCCTGCAGGTGGAAAAGAATCTCTGTCATTCACTGCCTATCGACAGCAGTCTACTGTGGAGCATTTTGCCTTTGGTGTGCCTGAGATCCAGAGACATACTAAAAGATTTCATGTTCCAAGGACCACAGGTGTGACTGGTCACAGGGTAGTGTGGGGGTGAGGAGGGAGGTAAGACACAGGACCCTGGCAAGTGCTACTCGAGGTGAAGCCCCAACTCTGTGTCTTCACTTGTATTAGAAACTTCTGTCCATTTGCAGCTGATGTGCCCATTTAATGGTATCCAAACTAGGTGCATGGTAGATGTTCTAGCAATGCATGTGCATTCTATAGTTAGCACTCCATCATTTTGAATGCTTGCTATGGACTATAATCCCATATACATTATTCTTGGTGAAATTATATTGTCCTTTTAACAAAAACATATAATCTGCCCAAATTTCAACATTTTGACCATGAAATAAAAGAAAGAGCTACTATAGTCTCTAGATATAATTTCAACACTTTACGCATTTTATTTTTTTATTTCTTTTCTTTTTTCTTTTTTTTTGACTAGGCTGTATGGTTACAATATGCATTTTAAATAGTAGTTAAAATGGTTTTAAATTTTATCACCTACTTATTCAAAGTTCCAAGTTGATGAGAGAATCACTAAGAAAACATGACCAGGAAATTGAATGTTGCCATTTCAAGTATTATTCCTGATATAAATTCCCAGAAGTAATACTGAAGTTCTTCATTAAGTATTTCTAAATCATTTACTTTGAATTCCATATAAAAATTCAATTTAATATTCTCCTTAATATTTTGTATATTATTTTTTTTTTTTTTTTTGCGACAGAGTCTCACTTTGTTGTCCAGGCTAGAGTGAGTGCCGTGGCGTCAGCCTAGCTCACAGCAACCTCAAACTCCTGGGCTTGAGTGATCCTTCTGCCTCAGCCTCCCGAGTAGCTGGGACTACAGGCATGCGCCACCATGCCCGGCTAATTTTTTATATATATATCAGTTGGCCAATTAATTTCTTTCTATTTATAGTAGAGACGGGGTCTTGCTCTTGCTCAGGCTGGTTTTGAACTCCTGACCTTGAGCAATCCGCCCGCCTCCGCCTCCCAAGAGCTAGGATTACAGGCGTGAGCCACAGCGCCCGGCCTTATATTATTTTTTCTTAGCATAATTCTATAATGTAAAGAAAATATGATTTTTTCTAAGCCCCATATAGGTAGTCCTTAAATCTGCTCCAGATTACCTCATCAGGCTGTAAAAATATTATCATTTTCTACACGTGCTGTGATATTTTAAGAAAAGTTGGGAGCAGTGCACTAAGTTTCCCTGCTATTTAGGCAGAGGATAGAAGAAGGCTCACACCTACATTCCTCAGGACTGTTGGAAATCTCTGAGTGATGCCACACCTTGTAGAAGGACATTTATTTATCCATGCCTATTGAAATACAGTCCCTTCTTTCTCACAGGGCCCAAACCACAGGGAGTCAGGAAGTGGAGGTTTCCTCAAGCAATGTCTATCACTTTCCATCTTCTTCCTCTCCACCAAACCCTCCCATAATATATTACATAGCCTTCCAGGGTCTTTGTGCAGGAGACTAGTACCTTTAAACCCATTCAGGTGTGACACCTCAGCCTTTGAGCTATGTGAAGCTTGTGCCAAAGACTTTCATCTATATAACAATGACAAAGTGTAGCTCAAATTGTTAAAAAAAAAAAAAAAAAAAATCCTTTGAGAAAGCATTTTTTTTTAAGTTGCCAAAAGAATTGTTCCTAACAATAAGTTTTTTTGAATTCTTAATGACAGGAATTTCACCTATTACAGAATCTTTTGCTTCCCTAAGCACATACAATGATCAATCCATTACTTTTGTTTTGGAGGATGGAAGTTATGAGATCTATATTGAAGACTTAAAAAAAGATGACAAGAAAGGTAGAATATTTCCTTTTGTTTATAATGATATAATGATGACTAGTATTTTTACTTTAAATCTACCAAACCATAAACAATGGATTAACTTAGACATGGCAAACAGATCATGCTAACTCCAAAGCCTTGACAGTAGATGACTGAAAATCACTATGTTGTGAAGGATTCAGAAGTGTAATCAGGGTTCATCAGGGAAGAATGTTGATATTGAGAATTGGCATCTATTGTGAGGGGTGAAAGGAGTGACCATATGTAAATTATCCATTATCTGTAAATTACCCACTGATCTCTCCAGCCTTATCAATATCACCAGAGTACAGCTTTCAATAAAAGAATATACCAATGCTATGAACAATATTTTAAATATTTTAATAACTGTGTTAAAGAATTCACCAGAGTACATTCATACATTTGAGACCTTTCCCAAAACACAAAAGTTTTGCTTTTATTGATATATAATAAATGAGGAAGATATTTTCTAATTTTATATGTATGTTGGAACTGAAAACTTTTGATAAAATATTTCACCAAAGGAATTTTATACATTATCTTTCAGAAAAGGTGTTACTGCGTTACTACGAGTCTCAGCGTTCCTCAAGTGAATCAGGTAGTTTGGAGGGCTGGGTAGCTGTAAATTGAATTCTTAAGTTTGGGGTAAAGATAAATCCAAAATCCTCCACAGGAAAAGAAGACAGTCTCAGAAGGTTCTCTCCAATCCAAGCTCATGGTAAAATTGTAGATTCTTAGAGAGTTTACTCCATCCCATCCATCTTACAGTTTAATAATTAGAAAAAAGATTTGGCTACATTTAATAGAGATCCAAAATAACAGTAGCTTAAGCTAGATAAACTTTATTTCTGTCTTTGCCAGGGCTAAAATAATAGTTCTGCTTAATAGGTTGTCCAGAACCTAGCTTCTATCTTGTGACACTGCCTGCCAACATGCATGGTTCAAGATTACTTGCTACCATGACCATGTCCAATCAGCAGAAAAAAGATAGAAGCAAGGATTCTCTTTCTCCTTAAGGGCACAACCTGGAAGCTGTACCTGACACTTTCTCTCACCTCCCATGGTCAGAACTTAGTCTTGTTGCTATACTTAGCCATAAGAAGGCAGGCTGGGAAATGTTCTATTATACTACAAGAAGAGGAGTTGGATATTGGGGGACAACTGTTAGTGGCTTTACATGTTGACAGGGATGCTGATGACCAGAGAAGTGCCCATTAGAGTCACAGTTTCCCAATTAGAAAGCATATAAGAAAACTTAACTTATCTCCAATTGAAAAGTACCCTCTACTTATCCAATGACTCTTTAGTTTCATTTGAGTACAAATATTTCCAAGATACCTTTTGGTGAATGAAATAGTTATTTTAGACTCTTTTCCTGGGTGTTAAATTCATTTAAATAAAGATGAGTTATAATTCTTAATTCTTTATCATTTGCAATTTCTTAATTGTAAGGTGATGATGTCGATGGTAAAATGTTAATGGTAAACCTGGGTCCTCCTACGAAAGACCACTGGCTGCATGCCAACAACAAGGAGCATTCTGTGGAGGTAACAGAAATATGATTCTATAGCTGTCACGATTGACTCCACTCAATTGTGTAGATTTGGGTGTTGGGGTATTTTGCAGGACTTTGTGCTATTGTACATAAAACACAATCAGATACTACTAATGACTTGTTTCTGGAATAGGGAGGGAAATGGCATGTATGGGCTTGCTACTGAAAGTCTGGTCTCTACCAGCAGCACTATATCACCTGGGAGCTTGTAAGAAATGTCAAATTTCAGGCTCCTCCAGAACTTCATCAGAATCAGCATTTTAACAAATATCCAGGAGATTCATACATACATTAAAGTTTGAGAAGCACTGCTATATAGAAGGATATCAAATTCTATTTGGCTTTAGAAACTACTATGTTCTTCTAGGAAGTGTTTCTTTGTATAATATAGTTGTCTTAAGCAAATGCAAAAATAATTACACACTCTGAGCCTGCTTAAGGGAAGGTCATAAACATTTCCATGTGCCAAGATTTACAAATAGCCTAATAATCTGCATTCCCATCATAGGATTCTGATCATGTCATATTCTTCTTTAGTTAGTAAATAGCATTATTATATTGGTCATAATGAATAATTACAAATATCTTGAGGAACAAATATAAATATCTTGAGGAACAAATAAGCCAAAGGTAGAGACAAGAAAGAAAACAGGAGAGTATAATATAGAACAGTGGTCCCCAACCTTTTTGGCACCAGGAACTGGTTTCATGAAGACAATTTTTCCCTAGACGTGGGGGTGGGGTAGTGACAGAGCTCAAGCAGTGATGCGAGCAATGGGGAAGGGAGTGACTATAAATACAGATGAAGCCTATATGTCTGTAAGTACATTAGGGATTGACTGATCTAGAAAGCTAGCTAGACTGAAAAACTGAGGCTGAGGCATGAGAGGTAAAGCAAAATGCCCAAGATAGTACATGTCAAAAGAGGATACAAATCCAGAACTGCTGCATGCAGATCTGGTCATTCTAAGCCATACTGCCTCTCTTTGTGAATAAAATCAAATCCACCCCTTACCTCTTTGGCTCCCTATTCACTTCTTCCTCCCTCCCCTCCCCTAATCACTAAGCATGCTTGCTAGAGATAACAACTCAAAAATAATTATTTCCTTTTAGTTTCTAATACAGGGTGGTAAAGTTGACTCTGAACTTCCCATTCACCTACTGATCATGTTCTTTCTTGTTTCCTCAGCTCCATAAGAGTGAAAAACCATTGCCGGAGCAGGCCTTCTTTGTCCTTCATAAGCAGCCCTTCAAATCTGTTTCATCTGAATGTGTTTCATTTGAATGTAAGAACTATCCTGGAACATATCTAGGTGTAAAGGATAATCAACTTGCTCTAATTAAAGTAGACTGTTCTGAGAGTTTGAGTAGTGAGAATATCATGTTTAAACTCTCTAAAACTTAATGTGATGGAAAGCTGTGGGTCTTGGATTGGGTAGCCCAAATGCCACCCACTGGAGAAGGAATGAGAGGTAAAGAGATGGGCAACATGCAAGGGAAATTGAGAGTGCTTAGCATGCTATGGAATGTTTTCTTTCTTATGTAAAAATATTTTTTTCTTGTCCTTCAGTTCTGTTTTGTATTTCCCTCTGTATAACTGCATATTCAATACAAGCATCAATGTATTAAGTAGAGTATTGGCAAAGAAACTGCAAACATACAGTTTGTAGAAAGAAAGAACTTCATATTTAGAGCTGAGACCTTTGGGGAGAGTAAGGGCAACAGATCAAGTCTCTCTTTAGACAGGGATCCATTTTAAAGAGCTACATAGAAAAATCATTTTCCCTGGTTCCAAACAACAGGCTCAAACAGTAGACCTGCTAGTAAAAGGAAGACCAGATACAAGATAGATTGACCATTTCTCAACTGGAATAAAACACCAACTTTGTTAGCCAACACTCAGATCAGCTCTCTCTTACTCTAAGGGGTTATGGAACTTTGAATGCCTACATGGCTAGCCAGGTAATATAAATGTGTGAAAATACAACAATAGAAAAATTAAGAAAAATAAATCCAGTATTTGTAAAGTGAATAATTTCATTACTAATTCTTTCATTTTTAAAATTCTGGTTTTACATACTGAGTTTAAGCAAGGAATTCTTACATTAGGAAGTAAAATAAATTTTAATTCAGACATAACATTTTATTTATTGAGAATATCTAGCAAATTAAAACATTAAAAAAAAATACTGAGCTACAATATATTTTAGGGCACCCAAGTACCATGGAATCCAAGTACCATAGTGAGACCAGAAGTCTTCTAACCTACTAGAGCCTAGATGAACTACAGAACTAACATTAAAATTTCATCAACTCACGGACCCTCATATCTGTGGCATACTATCTCTTCTGACTCTGTCTTTGATGTACTACTCACTGTCCCCTTGGACTAAGTTTCTTCTAATTCTTCCTATGTACACAAGTCTTTTCATTGTCCAGCTTCCTGAAGCCCCTGCTTACTGTGGAATATTCATTTCACTTCTGTTTCTTCTCCATTTCTTTTGACTAATCTTGTCCTTGATATAGGCTTTGCACCCCCTGGGCTTTATTCCTATATCACCTGACCTTTGGATGCCAATACCATTATTCTGCTTTGTCTATCTGATATTGTAGAATTTTAGATAAACCTATTAATGGAAATATTTTCTGTTGAATATCTTTGTGTTTTACTGTTACTAAGGTGGTAAAATTTATACTCGTTCATATAATAACTTTTTTAATTATTAAAGGAATATTTTTTGCTTATTTTAAAGCCTTAACAATTTCTACTACAGTTTTTCTTAGACTTAACATTTACAATATCATACCTGTAATCTTAGCACTCTGGGAGGCTGAGGTGGGAGGTTGGCTCAAGGTCAGGAATTCAAAACCAGCCTGGGCAAAAGCAAGACCCCATTTCTACTAAAAATAGAAAGAAATTAATTGGCCAACTAAAATACAGAAAAAATTAGCTGGGCATGGTGGTGCATGCCTGTAGTCCCAGCTACTCGGGAGGCTGAGGCACGAGGATTGCTTGAGCCCAGGAGTTTGGGGTTGCTGTGAGCTAAAGTGCCATAACACTTTAGCCTGGGCAACAGAGTGGGACTCTGTCTCACACACACAAAAAAGAAAAAATCCACTTACAATAAATGTTAAACATAATAACAGAATACTTAAGAAATATGGCCTTTTCCGAAAGTGTGGGCTTTGTAGTTTTTAATTTGTTGAAACCTACTGGATATAATTGCTGATAGAATATAAGATAAAAGAGGCTAAGAATTACTATACAAGGGTCTTACAATTATAAAACAATGTATCTTTGTTTCATTACTTTGCCAATAGTTTTACCAAACAAAAATAAAAGCAGCATCTATATCATCCTCTCTGAAAAAAAACTAAATATTGACCATGTACCTCTGTTTATACTTAAAATTATTATTCGATAACCAAATATATCTATGCTGTTTATATTCTTAAATAAACTGTATTTTTCAAAAGTATGTGAGACAATAATGATTTTATCATAAAATGACTTGATTTTCTGAAATTCTTAAGTGAAAGTAAGCATACCCCAATCCACCAATGTTGGTGTCTGAAATAGGGCATTTCTCTGATATTTTTGGCGATTCAAAACTAAGTAAGGTTTTCAAGTGAAGGGATTGTGTGTTTTTCACCTCTGTATTCTCAGTGCTTATCATGGATGCTGGCACAAAGGAACTGTTCAGCGACTTTTACCCAAGATTAAACAGCCAATATTTAACTGCACCAGAACTTTGACCTGAGACTTTTGACTCCTTATTTAGATACCTTTAAACTAGGCTAACTTATTTTCTGTGTTTCATTTTCCTTTTTTAAAAAATACTTTCCACCATCCTTACAGTCAAGGTAATTTGATTAAAATATTCACACATGTGATAGCAGTTTGTCACATGCATCTGTTTAGATGGCCTATAACATACATTACTAGAAGGAACTTGTTCATTTTATTGTATCAGAAATAATAATTGTGTCAAAACTTACTTTCCCTTATTTTATTTATATTCTTAGATTTTTATGTATGTATTGGATACCTTAAAATATTGTCAAGAAAAGTTTATTTGAATGAGTAAAGTGACTTACGATTAGGGAAAAACTGAATTCAGAGTTGAGATTGAAGGGGGATTTGAAGAAAAAAATGCAAATCTAATTAGAAAACAGCAGCTTGATTTAAATCTAAAATGACTGGTTTATATGACTTATATAATCCCCACTTCTGCAGAACAAAATAAGCCAAAAATAACAATTTTCAATCTTTGTGCTTCATATTGAGAAATTTCATGAAACAGAGAGAAATCTCCAGTTGGAATTGGAGTAGGCTCCCACAACTCCTTCTTCCCTCATATTGTTACTCTTACAGCTCAAAAAATCTCATCTTCTGCTGCCAGGTGTGGTGGCTCATACCTGTAATCCCAGCACTTTGGGAGGCTGAGGCAGGAGGATCACTGAAGGCCAGGAGTTTAAGACCAACCTGGGCAACATAACAAGACCCTGCCTCTACAGAAAAAAATTAGTCAGGCACAGTGGCACATGCCTATCGTCCCAGCTACTCCTACTCCAGAAGCTGAATTGGGAGGATCGCTTGAGGCCCAGATTTTGAGGTTACAGTGAGCTATGATAGCACCACTGCACTCTAGCTTGGGCAACAGAGTGAAGACCTTTCCCCCCTCCCCCCAAAAAAATAAAAAAGAGAAGAGAAGAGAAAAGAAAATCTCATCTTCTAGCAGTTATTCATTAAATACTGCCATATTATATATACTGAACTATGCTAGGCATCATGAAAGCACAAAAGAAACCTTAGCTATACTCCTTGACCACATGGAAATTAAAACATGTACAATATGTATTAAAACTCCAACTCCATAGTACACAGTTGCACATAGGTAAGAGAGATCAGTGTGGGTGTGTAATCAGAGAAAGAAATAGAACTGAATTCTCTATCTCCATACCTTAATATCTACCCTTGATATATTCTGATTTTTTTCTTTTTTTTTTTTGTATTGTGTTTTTAAACTGGAAATGTTTTGTCTATTCTTATATCCATTCTCAAGGTCATGTTAAGCAGGTTTCTTCTGTAGGTCTCAGGCAAAAGGGATAAATTCAGTTGTTCCAGCCCCCTTAGTAGTCAATGTTGGGCCTAGGAGGGTTAGGAATCTAAGGAATGGCTAAAGAGAAGAAAATGAATACCAGTTGGTAATGATAGAATCAATGAGCTATTTCCTATTAAAGTGCCAAGAATGATGAAATGCTTATCCAAGTCAATTACAGTCTCTAGGTCAGAGGATACTCCCATAAAAAGAATGCATGAAACACTGTCCAGGATGTTAAGAATACAGGCTTAGTTTACTGCTTATTGGATGTGCAACTTCAGCAAGGTATGCAACCCCTTTCAATCTCTGTTTTTCCTCAGTAAAATAGGAAATACCAAATATTGCAGTTATCTATCTAAAATCTATCACCAACACCCCTATTTCTTCACCTATAGACCCTCATTCTTTACCAGGCAACAGTGAACTCAACTAAAAATATACTCTTTCCCAGATTCCCATGCAGCTAGATGTGGTAACCATTTGACACGGTTTTAGACAAAAATATATAAACAGAATATGACTTAAGAAAAATTTCTTTTAAGTGAACATATCATATCTGATAGCATGGCCTTTTTCAGTCTTTTACCTTCTCTTCCTACCTGGGCCATAGACATGAGGCTGAATATAGAGAAGCCAGCTTCTAACTACAAAGCCATGAGCTTGGAGACAAAGAACTACACATTTAAAAATGGCAAGAGGGAAAGTTTAAAGAACCCTGGTGTAGTGAGCAAATATTTGTGCTATACCCAAATCCCCTTGGATTCCTTTATACTGGATTCCTTAATACTATTTCCATGTGTACCATATAACTATACTACCAGAATCTTCTGTGTGCTTTCAGTATCCAACACCTGCAGCTCTTCTTACAAGGATTGCCTTTACGGTACTGATGTTGCTTTTGCCCTTTTGCACAGAGATATGAATGTGTCTTTGAGTTGCATCCTCCCACCAGACTCACAAGGCTTTTGAAAGCCTAGCTCCCTTGCCTTGGGTGGAAGAACTGTTTTAAATTTTACTCAAAAACTCTCTCATGGGGTTCGTGCTGAAGTTATTCTCTGCTGGACTTTAGCATGTGATCACATTCTTACTTAGATTCCTTTCCCTGCCCTGCCCCACCCTGACTCCCTTGTCAGTTTTTCTTGGAAACACTTCCTTAGTAAATTATATCCACATAATCCTTAACTCAGTGTTTGTTCCTGGGGTACCTAATGTAAGACACCAGGTCATATGTGACATTATAGAGCTGCCATACTAGTCGTGTAGTACTAACTGCAAACTTCATGTTGAGAGAGAAAAATAAACCTATGTCTGCTTAAACTAGTCTTGGGTTTTTCTATTGAATGTGACTTAAAGCAAACTTCACCCACAGAAGAGATTAGGGTAAAAGCTACTTCTGAGGCACTGATAAGAATTGCCTTGCACAGAGCAAACAATTAGTGAAAGTTAGCTTAGAAAACAGACAAACCTGACTGATAATAAGAATAATTTTTCTTAGGTACAATTAGAACATTGAAAGACACAATCAAATGCCTCTACAACTTTAAGAGAATTTACCTTCTGCAAGATAAAGTAGGAGTTGGGGGTGGGTGGGATCAGAATAGACAAAATATGGCAGGTATTGAAGTAAATCTACAAAGGTCATAGGTATTTATTTATACGTCTTAACCTACAAGTAAGTTATATATATTCTTTCTTATGTGCCTTAGTCCATTCAGGCTGCTATAACAAAACACCATAAAATCAGGTAGTTTGTAAACAATAAAAATTTATTTCCCACAGTTCTGGGAGCTTGGAAGTCCAAGATAAAGGCACCGGCAGATTCAGTGTCTTGTGACGGCCTGTTTCCTAGACAGCCATCTTTTTGTTGTAACCTTATGTGACCAAAGGGGCTACCTAGCCTTTCAGGGTCTCTTTTATATGGGCACAAATCCCAATCATGAGTGTTCCATCCTCATGACCTAATCACCTCCCAAAGGTCCTGCCTTCTAACACCATCATCTTGGGGGTTCAGATTTCAACACAGGAATTTTGAGGGGACACAAACATTCATATCATAGCAATATTTATCAAATATTACATTATAAGTATTAAAAAGTTTAATATAAAAATGTTATAAATTACCATTATTAGTAATAAGAGATTTGACATCAGTAAAGATTTTAAAGATATTAAAATAATAAAAAGGGAATATTATGGCAATACTACATCAATAAATTTGACAACTTTAAGGAAAATAGACAAATTCCTTGAAAGGCACAGACTACCAAGATTCATTCTAGAAGAAATATAACATCAATAGCCTTCTATCCATTAGGAAATTGAATTTATAGCTTAAAATCTCACAAAGAAGATTTCAGTCTTCACTAATGTATTCTTCCAAACATTTAAGGAAGCAATATCAATTTTGCACAAACCCATCCAGAAAAATTGAAGAGAAAGAAATTTTATTGAATTTTCCTATGAGGCAAGATATGCTGACATCAAAAACAAAGACATTATAAGAAAATAAAACTACAGACCAATAGTTTTCATGAACATGGGACACAAGAATTCTAAACAACTGAAGACTTTTCATTAAGAACTTGTTAAAAAAAAAAAAAGAATTCTAAACAAAAGTTTAACAAACCCAACAATGTAGAAAAACAATATAATATATATAAAGAAAATGTACATTCAAAGGATTTTAAAAATACATCATGAACAAGTGGGGTTTATCCCAGGAATTGGTTTAACATTCAAAATCAATATAATTTACCATTTTTACAAACTAAAAGAGAAAAGCCATATGATCAACTCAAAAGCATTTGACAAAATCCAATATCCATTCTCAATAGAAACATTCTGCAAACTAGAAATAAATGAGAACTTCCACAACCTGATAAAGGGAATAGACCAAAGCAAATCTACATTATAACATTATATTAACATATTCACATATTAACATTATAATTTATAGTAAAAGACTGAATAGGATCAAGAACAATAAAAGGATACCTATTGTCACCACTTCTACTCTATATTTTACTGAAGGTTTTAGTCATTTCGACAAGACAAAGAAAGAAAAAAGATAAAGGGGGAGGGGAGGGAAGTGAAGAAAGGCATAAAGGAAGACATCCAGACTGGGAAAGAAAGAGTCAAACTGTTTTTATTTTAAAAACAACATGATCATCCATGTAGAAAATCAATGGAAACTACAAAAAAGCTAATTGAACAAATAAGTGAGTTTAGCAAGGATGCAGGATGCTATAAGACTGATATACTAAAATTAATCATATTTCTATAAAATAACAAAAAAAGAACACTGACATTTTTAAAATGCTATTTATAGTACAATTAAAATTTTTAAACACTGAGGGATAAATCTTACAAGATGTGCAAGAGAAATGAAAGCATACCTTCATACAAAGATTTGTACACACTGGCAGGGCGCAGTGGCTCATGCCTGTAATCCTACCACTCTGGGAGGCCGAGGTGGGTGGATTGCTCAAGGTCAGGAGTTCGAAACCAGCCTGAGTGAGACCCCGTCTCTACTAAAAAAAAAATAGAAAGAAACTAATTGACCAACTAAAAATATATATACAAAAAATTAGCCGGGCATGGTGACACATGCCTGTAGTCCCAGCTACTCAGGAGGCTGAGGCAGGAGGATTGCTTGAGCCCAGGAGATTGAGGTTGCTGTTAGCTAGGCTGACGCCACGGCACTCATTCTAGCCTGAGCAACAAAGTAAGACTCTGTCTCAAAAAAAAAAAAAAAAGATTTGTACACGAATGATCATAGCTGTTTTGTTTATAATAGTCAAAAACTGGAAACAACACATTGTCTATCCATGGGTGAATGGGTAAACTATAGTATGTATACCTATTCAATGGAATTACTAATCATCAATAGAATGAACTTTTGAGACCTACTACAACATATATGACTCTCAAAATAAGTAGGGTAAGTGAATAGAAGGCATATTAAAAAAAAGAGCACACACTAAATGATTCTATTTATAAAAAACTTTAGAACATGGAAATTAATCTACAGTGATAAAAAGCATATCTGTGATTGGTGATGGAAGTATACAGGGTGGGAAAGTCAGGAGCAATTACAAAGAGGCATAAGGAAACATCTGGGCATGACTGATATATTCACTATCTTGGCTGCTATGATTGTTTCTCAGGTGTATTCATATTTCAAAACTAATCAAATTGTCTATCTTAACTATATGCAGTTTATTGGCTATTCATTATGTCTCAATAAAGCTGTTAAAAACTTTAAAAATATTTAATAGCTCTACAGTATAATAGTTAATTATATTTTTGAAATGTGTTTTGTTTCTCTTACTCAGTTTTTTATTTTATTAACCTTATTCACCACTAACTGCTTAAAATATATGATTAACTGAGTTAACAAAAGCCATAATAAAGAAAAAATAACCCACCAAGTGATGTTGCATGTTGAAATATAACCAAAACAGGCGCGACTTCTGGGGCCCCCCTCTCTTTGGACCCCAGAACCTCGTCCACGAGTGTATAATAAAGCCATGTGGTTTGGCCCCCCTAAAAAAAAAAAAAAAGAAATATAACCAAAACAAAATAGCTTTCGGTTGCCAGACCTGGATTTAAATAATGGTCTTAGATTCATTAGTAAGTTATCTTTAAAATTATTCAGCTTGTTTTTCAGTTGTGGGAAGGAATGATAATAAGTCCTTCCTCACACAGCTGTTTTGAATATTAAAAATAAGGTAAGACAATAAAGATGCCCTGATATTGTGCCTGGCATCACAGAGAAGCTCAATAAATAGTTATATTCCTTTTCTCACTTCTAACACATAATCTGGATAGGAGAAGTATTTGACTAAATAAAACTGTTTCTAAGCAATTATCTGAAGATTGTATAAACAGAAGGAAAAAAGACTGTAAAAACACTGCACACCCAAGAGGGTAGTATTTACTCACAATCCTGGCAAACAAGAACTTCAGTCTCTATCAAGGTATATTTGACACTGGACCCATTACAGGGCCTGGCTCAAACAGTCCTCCAAACTGTTGCCATCCCCCAAAATATAACAGTGGTAACAGTGGCTTTCACTGGGTAGATGAGTTACAATGGCTTTTTATTTTCTTTTTTTTTTTTAAGAGACAGAGTCTTACTTGGGGATTAAATATTAAATATTGAGTCCATTCCCTTCAGAACTGTTTTGGTCACTCGGAATAAAAAAAATCTTTTGAGAGGGAGATAATCAAGATGGCGGACAAGAAACACCGCCAGAGAGAGTGTCTCTGCATAAAAGACAGATTCTAGCAGAAATTAGAAGAAAGAAGCAAGAAGATGAGCATATATTGGACGAGGGTTGGAAGAAGGGGTACCTGAGACCACAGGAGACTCCACAGGAGGAGGTTGAAGAGGAGAACTGGAAACAAAGACCTCTGGAGGAGCCCAGAGACCTGCGGCATTCCTCTCCCTGCTGGGGATATAGTTTGAACTCTGGGGCTCAGAGATCAGACCTGCAGATTAGATCCCTTGCACTCAGGTCTCGCATTGCCCGGGGCACAGAAGGGATATACTGAACAGCCTACTGAGATGTGTGTGCCTTCAGGGGCAGATCAGCGTCCTAGAGGGCAACCCTCCTCCCAAAGGGAGGCTGTGCATCCAGCCCAGGTGGCATAACTGTGCAGGGAACATCCCAGCCAGCATCACAGCCAGGGGAGACCTAGTGGCGTGAGGTCTGGCCTGCTGGCAAAGGCCCAGGAGTAGCCAGGGAGTTGGGGAGGGTGGAAAGAAGTGAGGCCCGCTCCAGACTGCAGGTCTCAGACAGCCCCAGCCCCACATCCAGACTTTCTGACTGAGTGGGGCCATCCCAGCCCCTCCCTGGCAGCCTTTCCCAGAAGCAGAGAACAGAACTTTGACCCCTGCGAACAGCATTGGTGGTGCCTGAGGGCAGGCTTACCCAACCCAGGTCCGCCCAGACACATTCCCAGACCAGCCCTCACTGAGGGGGAGAAAAGGACACACCTGGAAGTCCCAGGGCCCCACCGACCACCTGAGGCACTAGAGTGCCTCTCTAGAGGAACAAGAGCTGGTCACAGGTCACAAAAACAACAGCAGAGCCTGTTCCTCCAAGCAAGCACCACCTACTGACAAGGAGGACATCCTGCACACTCTTTTCACAGAACCTACTGACTCATCATACAGGGAGTGGTTGAATCTCACCCACAGACACCACCTACAGGATCAGAAACTAAACGAGACGTGTGAATACCCAAACAAAAACCTAAAGGAAAGAAGCAACAACTGATCGACATGGGAAGAAATCAGTGAAGGAACTCCAGAAATATGAAGAAACAAACGGAAACCACACCCCCAAAGAGGAGCACCAGCCTCTTAGAAACAGACACCAACCAAAATCAGGCAACCAAAATAACAGAAAAGGAATTCCGAATGTGGATCATAAGAAAATTCAATGACCTGCAAGAACAACTCAGTAATCAACACAAAGAAACCACAAAAAGCCTCCAGGACCTGGAACAAAAGTTCACTAAAGAAATCGATACAATGAAGAAAAGTTTAACCGAACTCCTAGAAACAAAGAACCAATTCAGGGAACTACAAAATTCAGTGAGGAAAGTTCTCGAGGAAAGCCTCGAGAACAAGGTAGATCAAACAGAAGAAAGAATCTCAGAGATTGAAGATAACATCTTCCAATTAAATAAATCAGTCACAGAGATAGAGCAGAGAAACAAGAGAAAAGAGCAAAGCCTACAAGAGATGTGGGATTATATGAAGAAACCTAATGTGAGGGTCATAGGGTTACCACAAGGGGAAGAAGAAAACACTCCAGGGTTGGACAAGATATTTGAAGATATAATAGAGGAAAATTTCTCAGGCCTTTCTACAAATCTTGATATACAAATTCAAGAAGCTCAGAGGACCCCTGGGAGATTCAAAGCAAACAGGAAGACATCACGACATGCAATCATCAAACTGACCAAAATATCAACTACAGAGGCCCTTCTAACAGCTGTAAGATGAAAGAAGTAACATACAAGGGAAAGCCAATTCAAATAACACAGGACTTCTCTACTGAGACTTTACAAGCAAGGAAAGACTGGGGCTCCATTCTCACTCTTCTGAAACAAAACAATATCCAGCCTAGAATCTTATTCCCTGCAAAACTAAGTTTTGTATATGAAGGAGAAATCAAGACATTCTCAGATAAGCAAAGACTGAGGGAATTCACCAAGACAAGACCAGCCCTTCAAGAAGTCTCAAAACAGTGTTACCCACGGATCAGCACAATAAACACTCACGACTGTAAATTTATTCAAAGCTAAATATCAAATCCCAGGCACTACAATGGCTCAAGAGAGAAAACAAAGCAACAAAGTTCAAACAAATATAATGAACAGCAATCTGCCCCACCTATCAGTTATCTCAATAAATGTGAATGGCTTGAACTCCACCACTCAAGAGACATAGGCTGGGAGAATGGATAAGAAAACAGAAGCCAAGTATCTCCTGCCTTCAGGAAACACATCTAACCGCAAGTATGCAATTAGACTAAAGGTAAAGGGGTGGAGAACGATATTTCAAGCAAATGGAAGCCAAAAGAAAGCTGGCGTGGCGGTGCTGATTACGGATAACTTAGTTTTTAAATCAACAAAAGTAATAAAAGACAAAGAAGATCACTATATAATGGTGAAGGGTACAGTTCAACAAGAAGACATAACAATTCTAAATATATATGCACCCAACCTTGGTGCACCCAGATTCATAAATCAAACTCTACTTGATCTAAACAAATGGATAAACAACAACACCATAATAGTTGGAGACTTTAACACCCCACTGACAGCACAGGACAGATCCTCCAAACAGAAAATCAACAAAGAAATAATGGACTTAAACAGAACCCTAGAACAAATGTGTCTGACTGACATTTATAGGACATTATACCCCAAAACCACTGAATATACATTCTTCTCATCAGCTCATGGGTCATTCTCTAAGATTGACCATATCCTAAGACACAAAGCACATCTCAAACAATTTAAAAAAAAAATAGAAATTATACCATGTATCTTTTCAGACCACAATGGAATAAATGTAGAAATGAATCCTAACAGGAGTCCTCATTTCTACACAAAGTCATGGAAACTAAACAACCTTCTGCTGAATGATCACTTCATAAACGAGGAAATCAAGATGGAAATCAAAAGATTCTTTGAACTAAACAACAAAGGTGACACAAGTTACCAAAACCTGTGGGACACGGCTAAAGCAGTCCTGAGAGGAAAGTTTATTTCCATAAATGCCTATATCCAAAAGTCAAAAAGATCACAAATAGACAACCTAATGAATTGTCTCAAAGAGCTGGAAAAAGAAAAACAGACCAACCCCAAACCCAGCAGAAGAAGTGAAATCATTAAGATCAAATCAGAACTAAACAAAATTGACAACAGGGAAACTATACAGAAGATTAATAAAACAAAAAGTTGGTTCTTTGAAAAAATAAACAAAATTGACACACCACTGGCTAGACTAACGAAAAGCAGAAAAGAAAAACCTCTAATAAGCTCCACCAGGAACAATATAGGAGAAGTTACAACTGATGGCATGGAGATATAAGATATAATATATGAATACTACAAAACCCTCTATGCACACAAACTGGAAAATGTGGAGGAAATGGACAATTTCTTAGAAATACACAGCCTCCCTAGGCTCAGCCAGGAAGAAATAGAATTCCTGAACAGACCAATATCAAGTACTGAAATTGAAACAGCAATAAAAAACCTTCCTAAAAAGAAAAGTCCTGGACCAGATGGTTTCACACCCGAATTTTACCACACCTACAAAGAAGATCTAGTGCCTATCCTGCAGAAATTATTCTACAATATCAAGAAGGATGGAATTCTCCCCAAAACATTTTATGAAGCAAACATAACCCTGATACCAAAACCAGGAAAGGATGCAACAAAAAAAGAAAGCTACAGACCAATATCCCTTATGAATACAGATGCAAAAATTCTCAACAAAATCGAATCCAGGTGCTTGTCAAGAAAATAATTCATCACAACCAAGTGGGCTTCATCCCAGGGATGTAGGGATGGTTCAACATATGCAAATCTATAAATGTAATTCACCATATAAACAGAAGCAAAAACAAAGACCATATGATCCTCTCAATAGACGCAGAGAAAGCATTTGACAAAATTCAACACCCTTTTATGATAAGAACGCTCAACAAAATAGGTATAGACGGGGCTTACCTAAAAATGATACAAGTCATACATGACAAACCCACAGCCAATATCATACTGAATGGGGAAAAATTGAAAGCATTCCCACTTAGAACTGGAACAAGACAAGGTTGCCCACTATCTCCACTTCTGTTCAACATAGTGCTGAAAGTCCTCGCTACAGCAATCAGACAAGAGAGCGAAATTAAGGGTGTCCAAATGGAAGCAGAAGTGATCAAACTCTCACTCTTCGCTGATGATATGATATTATACCTAGAACACCCCAAGGATTCAACCAAGAGACTCCTTGATCTGATAAATGAATTTGGTAAAGTCTCAGGATACAAAATCAATACACAGATATCAGAGGCATTCATATACGCCAACAACAGTAAAAGTGAGATCCAAATCAAAGACTCAATTCCCTTCAAAATAGCAACAAAGAAAATAAAGTACCTTGGAATATATTTAACTAAGGAGGTAAAAGACCTCTATAGGGGAACTATGAAACACTGAAGAAGGAAATAGCAGGGACGTGAACAGATGGAAGAATATACCATGCTCATGGGTTGGCAGAATCAACATTGTTAAAATGTCTATACTACCCAAAGTGACCTACAGAGTCAACGCAATCCCTATCAAAATACCATCATCATTTTTCACAGATATAGAAAAAATAATTTTACGCTTCGTATGGAACCATAGAAGACCCCGTACAGCAAAATCAATCCTAGGCAATAAAAACAAAATAGGAGGTATCAATTTACCAGACTTCAAACTATACTACAAGGCTATAGTCATTAAAACAGCTTTTTACTGGCACAAGTACAGGGACATTGACCAGTGGAACAGAATAGAGAACCCAGATATAAAACCATCCTCATATAGCCAACTAATCTTTGACAAAACAGACTAAAACATACACTGGGGAAAAGAATCCTTATTCAATAAATGGTGCTGGGAAAACTGGATAGCCACATGTAGAAGACTGAAACAAGACCCACACCTTTCACCTCTCACAAAAATCAACTCATGCTGGGTAACAGACTTGAACCTTAGGTGTGAAACTATTAGAATTCTAGAGGAAAATGTTGGAAACACTCTTCTAGACATTGGTCTAGGCAAAGAATTTATGAAGAAGATCCCAAAGGCAATCACAACAGCAACAGAAATAAACAAATGGGACCTAATGAAATTAAAAAGCTTCTGCACAGCCAAGGAAACTGCCAAGGGAGCAAACAGACAACCCACAAAATGGGAGAAAATTTTTGCAAGCTACAAATCTGATAAAGGGCTGATAACTAGGATCTATTTAGAACTCAGGAAAATCAGCAACAAAAAAATCAAACAACCCTATCAAAAAATGGGCAAAGGACATGAACAGAAACTTCTCAAAAGAAGACAGAATAATGGCCAATAAACATATGAAAGAATGCTCAACATCTCTAATCATCAGGGAAATGCAAATCAAAACCACAATGAGATATCACTTAACTCCAGTGAGAATGGCCTTTATCAAAAAGTGTCCAAACAACAAATGCTGGTGTGGATGCAGAGAAAGAGGAACACTCCTACACAGCTGGTGGGACTGCAAACTAGTTCAACCTCTGTGGAAAGCAATATGGAGATACCTCAAAGCGATACGAGTAGATCTACCATTTGATCCAGCAATTCCACTCCTGGGCATCTACCCAAAAGATCAAAAGTCACTTTATGAAAAAGACACCTGCACCTGAATGTTTATAGCAGCACAATCCACAATTGCAAAGCTATGGAAACAACCCAAGTGCCCATCAATTCATGAGTGGATTAATAAAATGTGGTATATATATATACCATGCAATACTACTTTAAGCTTTAAGAAACAATGGTGATATAGCACCTCTTGTATATTCCTGGATGCAGCTGGAACCCATTCTACTAAGTGAAGTAAATCCAGAATGGAAAAACAAGCACCACATGTACTCACCAGCAAATTGGTATTAACGGATCAACACCTAAGTGGACATATAGGAGTAACATTTATCGTGTGTTGGGAGGGTAGGAGGGGGGAGCAGGGGGGGTATATACAACTACAACAAGTAAGATGTGCAACGTTTGGATGATGGACATGCTTGAAGCTCTTACTCGATGGGGGAGGGGGGCATGTGCAATATAAGTAACATTAATACTTTTACCCCCATAATACGCTAAAATAAATAAATAAATAAAAAATAAGCAAAAAATAAATAAATAAAAAAAAGAAAGTTAATGCTTTCTCTCAAAGAGCTCTTTTTGGGATTCTCCAAAGTCCCCCTACTAGGCTCCTCTCTCCTGTCCTGCAAAGGTGGTGGGATGAGAATGGTTGGAACACATTACAAGTTCTTCCTTAGCCCCTTGCCATTAACTGATATACCTCCATCCTCTTTCTACTGAGGTCTCCTTGCCCACTCACAAATGTCCCCATGATGGCTTTCTCTCCTGCATGGCAACTTCTGATCCACAGGAAACACTCAGACATTATTATGAACCTTTTCAAATATATCACAAATTAGGGAAAATACCCTAATAATAAAATAATGAGGCCCCATCAAATAGTTCCAATTATCAATATTTTTCTATTCTTGTTTTTTTTTTTTATTCCCCAACTCAGTCTCACCAAATTATTTTTGGTGTTGTTGGAGTATTTAAAGGACACCATTTCTCCCACAAATTCTTCATTCAGTATCTCATTTTCTTTGAACCGATAGTTACATCGCTTCGTCTGTCATTCTCCCACCTGCTCCTTTCCCCACACATATCCAAACCCACACACACTCATGCACACTCCATCCTTTTCGGGCACCACTCTCTTGTACTTTGGTTTCTATGATACAACTCTCCTAGTTCTCTTCCAACTCTTCTTGGCTTCCCATAAAGGTGTGCCCCTGTGTGTGTGTGTGTGTGTGTGTGTGTGTGTGTGTGTGTGTGTGTGTGTGTGTGTGTGAGAGAGAGAGAGAGAGAGAGAGAGGGAGGGAGGGAGGGAGGGGAGAGAGGAGAGAGAGGGGAGAGAGGGGAGAGAGAGAGGAGAGAGAAGAGAGAGAGAGATATCAGAATACCTAGGAGTGGGATGAAAAGCAAAAGATAATAAGACGGCTCTAGTCAAAAGAAGATTCCTTAAAAGAAGGCTGGTGAAATGGATTTTCAGTGTGTGTAGGTATATTGCAAGTCTGAAATTCCATGTGCTACATGGACATCTCTAAGCCACAGTGGGCCCCAGAGCTCTACCAGGAGTTCCCATGTTCTTGATATATATGCTCCCTACCCAGCTAGTTCCCCATCAGCTGGACCAGCTATACCCCACCTGCTTCTCAACCTCATGGGTTTCATCTCCCTTTGAAATTATTCAGACAAACCACACCCTCCCACAGGAATCAAGGGTCACCCTCATTCTCTTGTCACTACAAAGCCTACCTCCCGAAGCCTCTGCTGGTCCACTCTGCTCTCAAGTACAAATCCCATGCATGTGGTGTCCTCCTCACAGCTGTGAGTATACTAATAAACTGCTGCCAATCTCATCTGACATATGTTGGGTGTCTGGTATTCAGCCATCTCGTATTTAAGGCAGAGCACCCCTTCACTGACAGGGTGAATAAGAAGAGTTCAGAACAGTCAGCAGCCTGCTGCTGATTGGGAGAGGAGTAGTTAACAGGATATCATGGACTCTAAAACCCTTGACCCTCTTCGTTCCTCACTCCACATTGTCACCTCCACACCCCTCTGCCCAAGACCATCAGCTCCCAGGGTTTTAGCTATCCACTTACAGACTGGGACAACTCTCCAAACCAGACATCTTTCCTCAGTTGCAAGCCAACTGTCCTTCCAATTGCTTATGGAACACCACCATTTAGATATGACTTATATTCTTCAAACTCAACACAACCCCAGTGAAATGTATTCTTTTCCTCTATTCCATTACCAGACACTGTATCTCTCCATCTCCACATTACAAGCACCTAAGAGAGTGGCCTGGCACTTTCGATAATTTTTTATTAAATAATAAAGCAGTCAGTCAAGCCTTAGTGACACTGGTTTATTCACTCCTACTTGCTTTTCTGTCACCCCAGTTCAGAGGTTCTCAAACATTAACATACGTGGGAAACGTATGGAAAGCTTGTAAAAACACAATTTCCTGAGCTCCAGCCACAGGGATTCTGATTCAGTAGGTCAAGGTGGAACCCACAAATTTATATTTCTAACTTATAGCTAACAAGTTTAGAAGTGATGGCAACACTTCTGGTCAGAGGATTACACTTACAGAATCACTGTTCCAGCTTATACAAATGCATGGTCACTGATTACCTGGACTTTAGGTTACTTCTTTGCATGATCATTTTCTCTAGTAGTGTGTCCTTTGGGGACTCTGATACCTGCTTTACCCTGAATTCTGGCCCCTGTAGTTGTATGCCTGCCTGCCAGCTTTCTTGTTTCTACTGGCCAATCAAGCTTTGCTATCAATCTTTGAACTCTCCCAGCACTTCCTCCTTGTCTAGACTAAAGGCCGTAATTTGCTTACTGTTCAGTCCTGACATTGAACCATCTCATCCAAAGAGATGTCAGTATATTATAACAACAAATTTATCAAAGACAAAAATACTCAGGTTCTGCTTATCAAAGCTTCCCTAATAAAATGAAACTAAAGAGAAAAAATGACATTTTATGGACTCAACTGCCAACCACATTTCAGTAGGACCATTCCAGAAGCCAGAAAACTAATTAAGAAAAGCAGTCATAGATTGTGGGTTACTTTTGTGTTGGACATCCATATTAATGGAACCATGATAAACAGCAAAGAGCATGAACTTTGGTACTAGAGAGGTCTTGGTTCTAATGTCAATTTTTTCCAGCTATAGTACCTTCATACTGTTCTGAACTTCAGTCTTCTTGCCTATAAAATGGGGCTAATATATCATTTATAGCGTTCTTGAGAAGACAGAATAAGGAAATGGCTGTAATCACTTGGCACACTGCCTGGATTATATTGGACTCAACCAATGCTAATCCTATTTCTTCCCCTCCTCATGCATTTATACTGTAGTGTCCAATGGGCCTTTTTTCCCCCTCCACTGAGGCCTACTTGTCAAAGAGTAATACTCAAGGAAAACAAACAAAAATGGCTTAGTGTTGCTTAGGCTCAAAGGAACTGGCAGCTTCTCCCCAAGACCAGAACATTGGAGCTTAATGAGTCCTCAAACAGAAGTGTTTTGTAAAATTAAACACAGGCTAGAGAACTAAATGTTTCCACTTTTTGCTGCCAATAATATGATATTATGCAATACTGGCCTTTGCTTCTGCTGAAAGAAGGCTTTCTCTGCTACATTAAGCAAATACTTTGGAAATTTGGAATAAGCCTCACCCAGGACACCACCAGTTTGGCCTAAATAGTCTGTCCTTAATGAGTATAATGTCTTATGTAATCACAGCAAAGAATTTTAAAGAACGTGTGAACTGATTTGGTAATTCAATTTTAGACAACTATAACTTATTTAACAGGATTTTTCCTATTTTTCCCTGGAATTGTCAAAGGCCTCATTGCTGGAGACAAAAACAGTGAGTACTCAATATTTGACATTTGGCTATTTGACATAGCCATCTCTCCCCTGACATGTCCCTCTCCTTCAATGCAAAAGAGGACTAGGAGGTGTAAGAAAAGTTATCTTTGTGAGAAACACTAAGTTTGTGAAGAGAAACAATCCCATCTCATTATCTCATTGAGACCAAAAATGAACATTTCCCATAAAATCTGGCTAAATTTTGGGAGCCAACCAGAGAAGAAGACTGATATTTGATTGCCTAGCTAGCGCCTGCTCTACTGTAGCCCCTGCCCTAGTACTACTGAGCCAGGGAAGGCATATTTAGGAAAGAATGTGGAATTGTCAAACATACATAGTTTGAGAATCTTTAAGACTGTTCTTTCAGTATTTGACAGAACAATTAGACAAAAAAAAAAAAAAATCACTAAGGATATGGAAGTCTTTGAAAACATTATCAATCAAATTGCCCTGATGAACTTTTATTTATAGAACACTCCACCCAACAACAGCAGACCATACATTATTTTCAAGGCACATAGAACATTCACCAAGAAAGAAATACAAAGGAATTAAAATCATACTAAGTATGTTCTCTGACCACATTAGATAAATGAGAAGTCAATGAGAGAAAGATATTTGGAAAATCCCCCAATACATGGAAGTTAAACATAACACTTTCAGGCCGGGCGCGGTGGCTCATGCCTGTAATCCTAGCTCTCTGGGAGGCCGAGGCGGGCGGATTGCTCGAGGTCAGGAGTTTGAAACCATCCTGAGCAAGAGGAGACCCCGTCTCTACTATAAATAGAAAAAATTAATTGGCCAACTAATATATATAGAAAAAATTAGCCGGGCATGGTGGCGCATGCCTGTAGTCCCAGCCACTTGGGAGGCTGAGGCAGAAGGATTGCTTGAGCCCAGGAGTTTGAGGTTGCTGTGAGCTAGGCTGATGCCACGGCACTCACTCTAGCCTAGGCAACAAAGCGAGACTCTGTCTCAAAAACAAAACAAAACAAAACATAACACTTTCAATAATTATAGGCCAAAGAAGAAACCACAATGGAAATTAGAAAATATTTTATTTGAATGAAAATAAAGACATTATATCAAAATTAGTGAGACACAGCTACAGCAATGCTTACAGGGAAATTTATAATATTAAATATCAAATTAATGCTCTAAACCAGGGGTACCCAACCTATGGTAAGTTGTATAATTATTTCATTATATATTATGATGTCATAATAATAGAAATAAAGTGCACAATAAATGTAATGTGCTTGAACGATCCCCAAACCATTCCCCCTCCGCCCAAGGTCCATGAAAAAATTGTCTTCCATGAAAAATGGTCCCTGGTGCCAAAAAAGGTGGGTTTTTATAAAAAAAAAAAACCTGAAATCTGGTATTCTATTAATACAATGCTAATTCTTCAGTGGGGTTGAAATTTGGTCTTCTCTAGAATAACAGAAAGATGAACTGCTTTTAGTGACAGGTAGTAGAACACAATGTATGTAACCTTATCATTTGTACCCCCATAATATGCTGAAATAAAAAAAGATACATGATGATTAAAATAAGATGCCACTACTTACCTATTAGAATGGCCAAAATCCAAAAGAGTGACATCAACAAATGCTGGCAAGGATGTGGAGCAAAAGGAACTCTCATTCTTTGCTGGTAGGAGCAAAATGGTATAGCCACTTTGGAAGAGTTCAGCAGTTTCTTACAAAGCTAAAAATAGTCTTACCATATGATCTAGCAATCTTGCTCCTAAGTATTTACTCAAATGAATTAAAAACTTAAGTTCACACAAAAATCTGCACATGAATTATAGCAGCTATAGTCATAATTGCGTAAAATTGGAAGCAACCAAAATGTAAGTTTTTACCCTTCAGCCTCTCCCACCCACCCCTCTCCTTGGATTCCAATGGCTTTCAGATCTCTTTATGAATATGTGTGTCCATTGTTTAGCTCTCAATTATTAGAGAGTCCACATGTTGTTTGTTTCTCCATTCCTGAGATACTTCACTTGGAAAATGGTCTCCAGTTCCATCCAAGTTGCTGCAAAAGACATCATTTCATTCCTTTTTATGGTTGAGTAGTACTCCATGGTGTATGTGTGTGTGTGTGGCGCGTGTGTGTGTGTGTGGCGTGTGTGTGTGTGTGTGTGTGTGTGTATAATATTTTCTTAATCCACTCATGAATTGATGGGCACTTAGGTTGATTTCACATCTTTGCAGTTGTGAACTGTGTTACAATAAATATTTGAGTGCAGGTGTCTTTTTGACAAAATGACTTCTTTTCCTTTGGGTAGATACCCAGTAATGGGATTGCTGGATTGAATGGTAAGTCTACTTTTATTTCTTTGAGGACTTTCCATACTGTTTTCCATAGAGGTTGTACTAATTTGCAGTCCCACCAACAGTATATAAGCGTTCCTTTCTCTCTGCCAGCATCTATTGTTCTTTGACTTTTAAATAATGGTCATTCTGATAGGGGTAAGGTGGTATCTCATTGTAGTTTGCATTTCCCTGATGATTAGTGATTGTTGGGCATTTTTTCATGTTTCTTGGCCATCTGTCTATCTTTTTTCAAAAAACTTCTGTTCAGATCCAAAGACTAGGGAAGATAACTGACCAGAGACACCAGTTGCCAGATCACCTCAGAAACAAGGAAAAGTTTTAGATGAAAAAGAAAAATCAAACAAACAATCATAGATTTGGTTTAATTCCAAAGGAAAAGTGCCAGAACCTACAGAAGATTCCACGGAAAGAGGTTCCAGAGCAGAAAAATAAGATATAGGCAGAGGTCAATCCCCAAGATGCCTGGAGTCTAGTAAAAAGAGCAGGTTGAGCAGTTTGCTTTTACCTCCTTCACATCTCTGGCAGTCAGCAGGCTCCTGAGCTGCTTGGAGAGTCTTTCTACTCTCAGGAGCCCAAAAGCTCATGCTGCCAGTGAACTGGGAGATTCTTGATGACAAAGCACCAGGCTGCCAGCCCCCTTGGGCTATGACCACAGACCCAAGCTGACACAGCAGGCACCATATTGTTTCTCCACCCACAGTGTACTTTTGTCCTCTCCATGGGGCTCTAGCCCCTCAGTTTTCATCTTGCTCATTTCCACACAAACATTTCCCAACTCCAGCTCAGACTGCAGGAACCACAGGGTGTCAGTGGGTCCCAGAGGGTCTACATGACCCCATAGCCTGGACATTAACAGAGATGATCAGAGTCCCAGTTTTACTCCATTCATACTCTTTTCCTCTCCTTCCCCTCCCCCACTCATGGCTGCTGAGAGAGATCCTTGAGCCCGGGCTCTCAGGAGCTGCTGCTTCCCCTCTGTTTGGGCTTCCACAGAGAGTGGGGCTCAAACTTTTCCTCTTAAAGACCTGCAGCACACTAAGGGATGCTGGTACTGTGAGTTCCCTGCTCAGTGGCCCTTCCTGGTGCTGCTTGCCTAGCTATTCCATCAGAGCAAGGCACACTCCAAAGTGGAGGTACATCAAACTTGCTTGAGCACCCCATAGGCAACTCGGAACCAGCACCCTTCTACCTGGCATAGTCAAGGATTGACCTTCAGGGACACATGGACAGGTCCACAGGCCAGAACTGATACTCCCAGGACTCAATCGTGTTGCACAGGGGCACAAAGGGGAGATTGGTGAACTAATCTTGGAAAGTGAGGGAACCTGCATGGACAGAACTGCAAGGAGAGCGCAGTGTGGGTCCCAGCCACAATGTACTTGTGGAGCATCCCACCCCCACAGGAAAGCTATGCTGTCAGCCCAGGACAGGATCCTACACAGGGAAGCTCCCGGCCTTTAGCACCATTGCTGAGAGCTCAGCTAATTAAGCTCCTGCTGAATGGAAGACACTAAGGAAAAACCACAGAGCAAGGGAGTGGGGAGTAGATGAAACCAGCTCCTGACAGCCTGATCGTGGATCCCAGATGGCCCCTGCCCTCCGCAAGCAGACTTTCTGGCTGTGTGGGCCACCTCAGCCCACCCCTCCCTGGAAGCTTTACCCAGAAGACTGGGAGCAGATCTTTGACCTCCAATGAAATAGCTACCTTAAAAGTTTTTGTGGAGCCTGAGGGTAGACTCACCCAACCCAGCCCCATCCAGCCTCACTCCCCCAATTGCTTGTGCTGAGGTGGAGAATAAGGACTCACCTGGAAGTTCCAGGGCCCCACCCACCACCTGGGTCATTCAAGTGCTTCTTGTGAGGGCCTAGAGCCAGTCAAAGGTCCCAAAAACAATATTGCAGCTTGTTCCTTCCAGCAAGTGCCACCTGATAATAAGAAGGTCGATCTGAACAGCCCTTTACAGCATTTACTGACTGACGCACAGGGTGTGGTTGATTCTTACCCACAAGAACCACCTACTGTCTCAGAGATTAACACATTGACTGCCACATAAAAAAATCCAGAAACTTTTCCTTGGGGCCACAGTGTTTTAATATGAAAATAGAATAAAAACTTCAAGTATAAATTAAAGGTAAACATAAATAGAAAAACAAAACGTATTGACTTTTATTTATTTAATCCACATTTTTAGAATTAAATTGTCAATATTAATTGTAACAATAAGAACAAGAAGTAAGTTTTGATATATGCTTCACATGACCACAGGGTCAAAACTAGGGTGAGATAAATATAACTCTCATGGCAGTTAATGTGTTAAACTGGGCATGCCAATACAATTCACACTGTTAAGAAGACCACAGGGCTGGGAAAAGACAGGTCTCAAAATGGCAGGTCTCAAAGACCTCCATCTTCCCTCATCCACAAGAGATAGGAAATCTGTCCACACATATAGCTCACCACTCCTATAGCCTACAAACAACTAGCAACTGAGAAAACCATCACACTAAGGATATCTATAACCAAGGCATACATCCAGAACCTAGACCCCCATCAAAGCACCCACAAGCAAAGCCAAAGGTTCTTACCCAACTTACACTACAGACACTCCCTTACAAGTGGGGTGGAGGCAAAGAAGCCACATCTGAACAAAAGAAGATTCAAAAATAAGAAGTGACAGCTGCCTCAGATGAAAAGGAATCAGTGAAAGATCTTCAGAAGTGTGGAAAATCAGAGCAAAAGGACACCCCCAAAGGGAACACCAGCTCTCTATTAATGGATACCAACCAAAATGAAAATATTGAAATGACAAATAAAGAATCCCAAATATGAATTGTAAGGAAGCTCCATGAAATCCAAGAGAAAATGGAAAACCAACTCAAAGAAACCAGAAAAACAATTAAGGAAATGAATGAAAAATTCACTGAAGAGATCAACATATTTTAAAAAACTAAGAAGAATGCTCAAAGCTTACAAGAAATTTGGGATTATGTAAAACAGCCATATATAAGAATCATAGGTATCCCTGAGGGTGAAGAAGAAAATGCACAAGGGCTGGAAAACCTATTTGAGGGAATAATTGAATACAACTTTCCTAGGCTTGCTAGAGATTTAGACTGACAGGTACAAGAAGCTCAACAAACACCTGGGAGATTCATTGCAAAGAGACAATCACCAAGACACATAGTCATCAGACTGGCCAAAGTCAACACAAAGGAGGAACTTTTGTGAGCTGAGAGACTAGCCTGGGCAATAGTGAGACACCATCTCTATAAAAAAATTAAAAAATTAGCCACGTGTGGTGGCATGAGCCTGTAGTTGCAGCTACTCTGGAGGCAAAGGCAGGAGGACTGCTTGATCCCAGGAGTTTGAGGGTGCAATGAGCTATGATGACACCACTGTACTCTAGCCTGGGCAACAGAGAAAGACACTATCTTGAAACAAAAAAATTAAAAATAAAAAAAAAATTTAATTACAAAAAATAAAAAGGCCACATGGAGAGATCTGGGTATCCTCTGTTCAAAGTCTATGCTGCTTCGATTGGGAAGCAGACATAGAGACCAAAGTCATAGGACAATGTGGTGATTAAGAGAATAGCAGGGGCTGTTGCACACAGGAGTATCTGTGGCAGGAAGAGGGCTCAGAGGTCAGTTTTCTCATCTGAAGGATGAGGATTATAAAACTGCCTCAAAGATCACTAAGAGATCACCCATGAAAACCAGAGGGCAGAGTCCTATAAAATAATATGCTATACAAATATTAGGTCAGTGGTAAGATTTCTGGAGATTTTTACTTTCTTCTTTATATGTATTTTGTAAATATGTGATATTAAGTCTGTAAAACTTCATGAAATAGTTTCAGTCTTAAAAATGAGGAAAAAAATCTGATTTTTAAAAAAAAAATGAATGATATTACATGATAGAATGGGTGAAAGACAATCTGATCAGACAAACTGAGGTCCTCACTCTGAGTCTTGCCTTGACTTCTAGACCCCACCTTACTAATCTAACCAAACCACCAAACAAGCTCTCTACCCTGTGCTGGCCTCATCCATCTTTAGTCCATAAAGAGATGCCATTCCTGGGTTGTTGGGGGAGTTCTGGCTTTGTTTTGTTCTATCTTTAATGAAGACAGTTTAGGTTTCTGGATTAATGCCTAGATACTAAGGCTTTCCTCTCACTCAGACTAGTTCCCAAACACTTCCCAGCCACATATGGGAAGGAGGATGTATGTGGAGAAGATGCCTGTCTGTTGGAGCTGAGGCTGATACAGGACCCTCTCTCCCTCCTTGGGTCTCTTTGGTTCTTGGCCTCTTAGACCACATCAGTCACCAAGATCAGCATCCTGAGCATTGTTACCCATTTGTCATACAGCTTACAGCAGAGCAGCCAGGCAAACAGTTTTGCTGAAAGTATCTTTCAGTCCTTTCTCCTTGCTGTACGTAGAAACCACAGCTTCAAAGCCAAGTATAGAGACATATACCTGTAGTCCCAGATATTTGGGAAGCTAAGATGGGAGGATCACCTGAGCCCAGGAGTTTAAGGCTAGCCTGGGCAACATAGTGAGATTCTATCTCTTAAAAAAAAAAAAAAAAAAAAAAAAAAGTGAGCCACTAGAAATCACAACTTCAAAGGAATCCTCCAGATTCCTTTATAAGAAGTCTAAAAGGCAATTAAAAATCCTTTGTTCAAAAAGCCTATATCTAACCAAGTGTCCTGCTTTAGGACCCTAGTATGCAGAGCATTTTATGGAAAGACTGCTGTCTGGCATTTCTTCAATGACAAATTGTCCTGGGTCAGTGCCCTTGATTCCGCTGCCATCATCCTCTAGTGTGGTGATAGATGCTTTTACTCCAGCACTTGACATTTGCACTTGCACATTTTTAGTTACTCTGTCAAAGAAAGCAAAATAGATAATTCAATTTATATGTTTTTATATCATCTGGAGCATCAGCTTGGAGTTAACCACTTAACTGGGACTCTAGGTAAGTATCAATTGAGTAGATTGGGGGGATTTTGAAATATTCCAGGAAAATAAATTATATAACAAGGATTAATGAAAAGAGTGGTTCTATTTAGTGTAACACTTTGCTCTCTGATCTTGGCTAAAGATCTTGTTTGCAACTTTAGTGGAATTTGCTCAATTATAGGTCTGAGTCTATGCCATCCTTGGTATGTTCATACTAACTGCTTTCTTGCTTATTCCATCAAAGAGACAGAGCACATTAAGGCAGAGGGATAGCTTGGTGTGGTTAGATATGGAGGTACAGAAAGTGTTTGCAAAGGGAATAAGGAAAACCATAGGGAGCAGCCAGGCGTGTTCTTTTCCAATTAGAGATCACTATCTCTGAAAAGGGCCCATATATGCTGAAGAGTCTCTCCTAATCCCATTTCTTCAATGACATTGTTATATTAAATTTAGGCTTTTAGATAACTCCTAGTTTTGTATTTTAATTTATATAGGATGGCTGACAATATTGTTGAAAATGATTATAAAATACTACCAGCTCTATATGATGATTTATAAAGGCTCCAAAAAAAATATTTGTATTCTGAAGTTAGATTTAGAAATATTTTTTGCCATTCTGTTTTAAAGTTTATAGTCATTTTAATTAGATTCAATAACTAAAAGGCCATGAGACTGAAATTCATAAACTAACAATAAAAATAAAATCATTCTTTAAAACAAATTCCTTTTCTTTCTCCCTCATACTTTTTGAATGGGTTAATTTTTCAAAAGGGACTGTATGGTTATTTTCCAAAGGCTCCATTTCTATGACAAGGATATTATCTTTTCCAGAGAGAAATTTTTCAACAGATGCCTCAATTTCCCCAACTCAAAAGAAATCCAATACTGCTCTTCCCCCCTTCACCCAGCCACCCACCCCGCCCCCCAATATTTTAACTGTTTGGTTTTGCTTGTTAGTTGGTTGCTTGCTTGGTCTTAGTTTGATAATATGACAAATGAGAAAAAAGAAGAGGAACTGCTAATAGCTATTAAAACAATTCATTATGATGTTTCTACAATTATAGAATCTAAGATGAAAAATTTTGAAATCAACTTTTCAGATAATTAGGTAGTAAGCAGATTCCAAAGTTTTATGAAAAGCCTCTATTATACCAATTCATATGGGTTAGTAAAATTTTCTAGGAAAACAGAGTAATTAAGATAATAAATTTTTTTTGAGACAGAGTCTCCCTTTGTTGCCCAGGCTAGAGTGAGTACCGTGGCATCAGCCTAGCTCACAGCAACCTCAAACTCCTGGGCTCAAGCAATCCTTCTGCCTAAGCCTCCCATGTAGCTGGGACTACAGGCATGCACCACCATGCCTGGCTACTTTTTTCTATATATATTAGTTGGCCAATTAATTTCTTTCTATTTATAGTAGAGGGGTCTTGCTCTTGCTCAGGCTGGTTTCGAACTCCTGACCTTGAGCAATCTGCTGCCTCGGCCTCTCAGAGTGTTAGGATTACAGGCGTGAGCCACCACGCCCGGCCAAGATAATCAATTATAACCATCATCATTTTTCACAGATATAGAAAAAATAATTTTTTTGTATGGAACCATAGAAGACCCCATATAGCAATATCAATCCTAGGCAATAAAAACAAAATAGGAGGTATCAATTTACCAGACTTCAAACTATACTACAAGGCTATAGTCATTAAAACAGCTTTTTACTGGCACAAGAACAAGGACATTGACCAGTGGAACAGAACAGAGAACCGAGATATAAAACCATCCTCATATAGCCAACTAATCTTTGACAAAACAGACTAAAACATACACTGGGGAAAAGAATCCTTATTCAATAAATGGTGCTGGGAAAACTGGATAGCCATATATAGAAGACTGAACCAAGACCCACACCTTTCACCTCTCACACTGGGTAACAGACTTGAACCTTAGGTGTGAAACTATTAGAATTCTAGAGGAAAATGTTGGAAATACTCTTCTAGACATTAGCCTAGGCAAAGAATTTATGAAGAAGACCCCAAAGGCAATCACAACAGCAACAAAAATAAACAAATGAGACCTGATCAAATTAAAAAGCTTCTGCACAGCCAAGGAAACTGTCAAGAGAGCAAACAGACAGCCCACAGAATGGGAGAAAATTTTTGCAAGCTACAAATCTGATAAAGGGCTGATAACTAGAATCTATTTAGAACTCAGGAAAATCAGCAAGAAAAAATCAAACAACCCGATCAAAAAATGGGCAAAGGACATGAACAGAAACTTCTCAAAAGAAGACAGAATAATGGCCAACAAACATATGAAAAAATGCTCAACATCTCTAATAATCAGGGAAATGCAAATCAAAACCACAATGAGATATCACTTAACTCCAGTGAGAATGGCCTTTATCAAAAAGTGTCCAAACAACAAATGCTGGTGTGGATGCGGAGAAAGAGGAACACTCCTACACTGCTAGTGGGACTGCACACTAGTTCAACCTCTGTGGAAAGCAATATGGAGATACCTCAAAGCAATACAAGTAGATCCATTTGATCCAGCAATTCTATAACTGGGCATCTACCCAAAAGATCAAAAGTCACTTTATGAAAAAGACACCTGCACTCAAATGTTTATAGCAGCACAATTCACAATTGCAAAGCTGTGGAAACAACCCAAGTGCCCATAAATTCATGAGTGGATTAATAAAATGTGGTATATGTATACCATGGAATACTACTCAGCTTTAAGAAACAATGGTGATATAGCACCCCTTGTATATTCCTGGATGCAGCAGAAACCCATCCTAAGTGAAGTATCTCCAGAATGGAAAAACCAGCACCACATGTACTCACCAGCAAATTGGTATTAACGGATCAACACCTAAGTGGACATATAGGAGTAACATTTATCGTGTGTTGGGAGGGTGGGAGGGGGGAGGAGGGGATGGGTATATACAACCACAATGAGTAAGATGTGCAACATTTGGGGGATGGACACGCTTGAAGCTCTTACTCAAGGGGGGATGGGGACATGGGCAATATATGTAACCTTAACATTTGTACCCCATAATACGCTAAAATAAAAAAAATTAAAAAATAAAAAGATAATCAATTTTAGATTGGATACCCTCCCAAAAAAGAATGTCTGGTTAAAGAAAAGTCACTAGAGTCTTGATTGAAAGTCACTGACTAAATGGATACTTTCTCAGAACAAGCCTTCATCACATTAAAGTTTATCAGAAAATCATTAAGCATCTTATCAGTAACGTTAATTTCTTTGTAGAAAAAAGCTATGAATTATATATCATACAAAAAGGTTCTGTCCCAGGTTTGTAACAATTTTTTTTAATTAGTAGACATCATTTTTTAGAACAGTGTTAGATTTACAGAAAAATGGAGAAGATAGTATGGAGAGTTCTCTACACCTAAGACCCAGTTCCTCTTATTATTTACCTCTTTACATTAGTTTGTTATAATTAATGAACCACTATTGAAAAATTATTAAAGTCCATATTATTCAGATTTTACATAATGTCCTTTTAGTTTTCACCTAATGTCCTTTTTCTGTTATAGGATCCTATCCAGGATACCATATTACATCTAGTTGTCAGGTCTCCTTAGGATCCTCTTGACTGTGATAGTTTCCCAGACTTTCCTTGTTTTTGATGACTTTGATAGTTTTAAAAAATATTAGCCATACATATTTTAGGATGTCCCTCTACTGTATTTTTTGTTTTGTTTTGTTTTTTGGAGACAGGGTCTTGGCTTTATCACCCAAGCTAGAGTGCAGTGGCATGATTATAGCTCATTGTAACCTCGAACTCCTGGGCTCAAGTGATGCTCTTGCCTCAGCCTCCTGAGTAGCTGATAGTACAAACCGATACTACCATGCCTGGATAATTTTTTAAATTTTTTGTAAATACAGGGTCTTGCTATATTGCTCAGGCTGGTCTCGAATTCCTGGCCTCAAGTGATCCTCCCACCTCAGCCTCCCAAAATGCTGGGATTACAGGCATGAGCCACCATGCCTGGCTCTCTATTGGAATTGTCTGATGTTTTTCTCATAATTAAACTGGGGTTATGGGTTTTTACAAAAAACAAAATCAAAAAAGGTAAAATGTCATTTTCTTCACATCACATCAAGTGTACATACTATCAGCACGACCCTGATTGCCTGGCTGAAGTAGTATTTGTCAGGTTCCTTCACTGTAAAGTTATCTTTTATTTTCTCCTTTTCCATGGTGTACTCTTTAAAAGGAGGGGCAATAGGTGCAGCCCACAATTAAGGAGTGGGGAATCATGCTCCCCCTCCTCAAGGGTGGAATAGCTACACAATTTATTTGTAATCCTTCTACATGGGAGATTCGTCTATTCTTCCTCATTTATTAACTTACTCATTCACTTATTCAAATATTAATAAGTATCGATTCATGTATATTTTATACTTCAGGTTATAATCCAATACTACTTTATTTGTTGCTTACCTTGTTCCAGCTTTGCCTACTGGAAGCTCTTTCTGTTGGCTCCTGTGTCTCTTTGACATACCTCCATCATTGCGGGGTTTTGTTTTTAGGGGTTTTTTTGTTTTGTTTTTTGAATACTTCCTTACTTTCTGGCATGATAGGATGCTCTAGGCTCTTTATGCATATTACTATCCCAGTCCTAGAATCAGCTATTTCTTTAGGAGCCCTGTTTGCTTTTTTTAGAAAGTAGTATTAGAAGCCAAGATGTGGGTTTGCTTATTGCTATTGAAGTGTTATTTCTTCTAACCATTTCAATTTTTCAAAAAGGGCCTTAAAGGTCATTTTCCAAAGAAACCTGGATATTAACATTCTCCCAACAGGCTTCTACATCACCTAACCAAATTTACCTGCTTATGGACAGAATGGGTGAATTTCAAGGAGACATAACTAGATTTGGCTGGAGAATATCAGATGACTGAATTTCCCCCCTGACATCTAATGCTTACCTTCACTAGCCCTGGTTCTAAACTTAAATGTTAACTTCTGATAAATTTTTCTCAGTGGAAATTCAAAATCAGCTAAAGTTTCTACTGTTATAAGTCATCTGTTGGCTTTCATGCTTCACAGTGCAAACCTGCAAAAAGTCTTACCAAATTCCTCAAGCAAATGATCCACTTTTCATGGGATCTTTGAGTGTTGTTGATAGACTATAAATAAATAAATCTACTCCTTGCCTTAAGTCACTTTCTGTGGGGCTTCTTCAGTGACACCAGATGCCACCATATCCTTAGGGACCTCTAACCTCAATGTGCACACAGATAAACTGGGGACTGATGTGTATCTGCACAGAGGAATAAGCATCAGGCTCAGTATACAGTTGATTTTGGTTCTGACCCTGCCTCTGTGAGACCTTAGGCAAGTTACTTCATTCATTCATTCAACAAATAATTAACAAACATCAATAGCATTCCAAACACTGGAATAATTTCTTCATCTGCAAAATGGAAGAGTTAAACCAAAGAACTCCGAAAATTTTATGAGTCAAATTAAGTCCATGATCTGTAGATGGCCACTTCACAGCACTTATTCTTAGTATAAAAATTATATTTGTCCTTCTCATGATCATGGCAGAAAAAAATTAACCCAAGTTTATGAACTGCCATTTCTATCGTATCATTTTAAATTTAAAACATTTATTTTCTAGAATATAACCCAATAAAACCTGGTGGTTTTGTTGCCCAGATCAAAACTGTTCAAAATTTTTCCTCAACCAGTGAAATGTTTCAGGGGAAAGGCATATGTTCACCCTGAGTAACGGCATAAGATTGAGGAAATTGGAGGCATGCCATGACAAGCTGACCCAGACTAAAACTCATACGGGTACTCATCATAATGACTGTCATTGGAGAGTCCTCTTCTCCAACCTTCATCATGTTCACATTTACAAAGGAAATGGGCTCTGGGACCCTTAGACTTCTTAGTCAGATTAAGAATATAAAAATCAATTAATAATGAGATGTTTTCAGAAGAGCTATTTCCAGGCTATGAATATCCACCCACTGCTACCTCCCACTGTCCTCACATAGTAAACTTTTTTTAATTATTATTATTTCATCACATTTGTTGCAATTCATTGTATTGCAGGGTTAAAATGCACCAGCTTTCATCCCATGTCTGTTCTCTTTTTTTTTTTATTTCAGCATATTATGGGGGTACCAACATTAAGGTTACATACATTGCCCTTGTCTACTCTCCCCCCTTGAGTCAGAGCTTCAAGCGTGTCCATTCCCCAGACGGTGTGCATCACACTCCCTATGTATATATATACCCATGCCCTCCTCCCCCTCCCACCTGCCCCACACCTGACAAATATTTGTTTTTCTTTTTTTCTTAACATAGTGAACTTTTAAATGTGTTCCCCAAACTCAGGAGACAAAGAAGGCAGAAATCCAACTCATGGCTGAGAAAGCTAACATGGACTGTGAACTGGGGTCAGACTCTTGCTTGCAACATCTACAGGGTGAGAGACAGACTGACTAAATGCTTTTGGCAGCAGGGATATGAAAACATAGTTACACAAGGATGGGCCTGCATTCTCAGAGACTGTCTAGATATGAGTTGTTTCTGAGGTTCAAATGTGGGAAATAGAATAGCCATCTTGGGATAGTCTTGGGCTCTTCCAGTACAGCTTCTTCATGTTGAAGGAATAAAAAGTGGCTGGGAACATATTACCAGACACCCAGGGTCTGAGAATGGAGTTGCAAAGTATACCCAGAGTAAAAGAAACACATCTCTCTAGAACAAGGAAATAAAGGAGACAGGGGCCCAGCTGAGAACCTCTGCAAAGCACATAAAAGCACCAGTTTGAGAGATCCTTCCTTAACCATCTTTTAGAACTCTCCTTACTTCTCTTTTGCCTTCAACTGTGACTGTCAGTGAAAACAGCTATTGAATGGGAAGAATTGTAGCAAAGAAAGAAAAGAGAGTAGAAGGACCGAGTTCCCTTTTCTCATGACAAGTCAAGTTCAGAGTTTGGATATTCTAAATAGTGAATTAACACAGTGTTTCTGACCTAAAGGTCCTTCCCTAATAACAAATTGGAAAGTGATGAAAGCAGCTGAAGTTTTTGTTCAGGGAAAAGAAGGAACAACCTCACTAAGTTTAAAGAGATGGGAGACAAAGTTGATTCTGACCACAGTCCACAAGTGTTACTTGTTCAATACATTGGATGCATTATGCAAGGCTCTAATAGGTAGCATCAGTCTCAGTAGGAAGCTGCAATGTGAACACTCTAGACCAGGGGTAGGGAACCTGCTGACTTTAAGGCCAAAGGTGGCCTTCTAGGTCCTTAAGTACAGCCTTTTAACTGAATCCAAATTTTACAGAACAAATCCTTTTATTTTTAGTAATACATTTTTGTTCATCTTTTATATTTTTATTTTATTTTTTAAATGAATGTATTTAAAATACCAAAGAATAAAATAAGTTTCAACAAAATAATTCTCCCAGATTGACCAGCACAATTAGAACATGAGTATGCCATAAGGACTAAATAGATGCTGCCACTCATGATTTAGTTCTAACTTCCCCCACCTGACTGGCGGCACTACCGCACTAGGCAGGTTGGTGAGAGTTTATGGGGGTGGAGTATGCCAGTCTGTTATCAGCTTTTGACAATGGTGCACTGTGTTTCTGTTTTCAGCGGAATTTGTGAAAGGTGCACAGCTCAACAGTACCTTTTAATTCTGTCTACTTAACAGCCCATCATGTCAAAGAAGACCAGAAGAACACTGAAGGAAGAAAACATTTTTAATGAGGATTGGGAATTACAAAATTATCTTGTTTGTGCTAAAGATAAGATGATTTTCTTGCTCTGTGATACTGCAATATCAACATTAAAGAAATTCAATGTTCTTCAGCATTATATTAATAACACTCATAAGGACCACAAATATTCTAAATCAGAGGGAGAGGCACAAAAGGTATTTCAGAAATTAAAAGATAAAAAGCAAAGACAATTCTTTCAAGCAGCAATAAGACCTAGAAATAATGTCGCTGAAGCAACTAATAAAGTAGCTTATATACTTGGGGGAAAAAAGCAAAGCCATTATTCAGTGATATAAAATTTGTGAAACAATGCATTGACAAAGTTGTAGTACACTTTGACCCTGATAACATTTCAAAGTATAAACAAGTGCCTCTTTCAAGGAGAACCATAATGATGTACAGCATGAATTAGCTTTCAACTTAACAGAACAACTTCATGCAGTACTTCAAAAGGAAAATATATATTCTTTAATCACTTTGGATGAATCAACTATCAACTGATCCTACTGACTTGATGCAGGTTTTATACTTCATTTGAGTCATAACAGAAGATTTTCTTTGCTGTGAAGAGTTACTCACTTTGGGCACTCTTGTGAACAGAATATGGGGAATAGATATCTTCAACAACTTTCAAGTTAAATGTCATGAAGTTGGAATGGATTTGGTAAATTTGCTGAGTGTATGTACAGATAATGCACCTTCCATGACAGGAACACATGAAATGTTTATTGCACAGATTTAAAAAAAGTATTAACAGATCCAGATGCTCTCATTTCTTTTCATTGTATCTTGCATCAGCAAAATCTTTGTGCTAAAGCTACTATTTTACAACACTTTGCAATAAGTTATAAGTATTATTAACTATATTCATGCAAATGCAATATGGCATCATCAGTTTCGTAACATGCTAAAGTTGAATGATAAGGTATTCAGTGCAGTATGAATTTGCCCCATCATTCTACAGCATATTGGCTATAGGAGGGATAAGTGTTAGCCAAAATTTTATGAAGAACAAAATAAGCAATGTGAATTATTGAAAGAAGATTTCTATAGGAATGTAGCATTTCTGTGTGATATCATGCCAAATAAAAATGACTTGAATATTTCTTTGACTTGAATATTTTGTCATTCATATTTTGTCAAGTCATTCAAAATGACTTGAATATTTTGACCTTTGCAAGGTCAAACTAAGCCTACTTTATGATGTTAATATCTGGCAAAAAATCCAAGCATTTCGAAAAAAAGCTATCTTTTCATATGTTTGTTGGCCATTCTTCTGTCTTCTTTAGAAAAGTTTCTGTTCAAGCCCTTTGCCCACGTTTTAATAGGGTTATTTGATTTTATCTTGCTGATTTTTGTGAGTTCTAAGTATATTCTAGTTATCAGCCCCTTATTGTATGCATAGGATGCAAAAATTTTCTCCCATTCTGTAGGTTGTCTGTTTACTTTCATGACTATTTCTCTGGCTGTGCAGAAGCAGTGAGAATGGCCTTTATCAAAAAGTCTCCAAACAATAAATGCTGGTGTGGATGCGGAGAAAGAGGAACACTCCTACACTGCTGGTGGGAGTACAAACTAGTTCAACCTCTGTGGAAAGCAATATGGAGATACCTTAAAGCGATACAAGTGAATCTACCATTTGATCCAGCAATCCCATTGCTGGGCATCTACCCAAAAGATCCAATGACACTCTACAAAAAAGACACCTGCACTCGAATGTTTATAGTAGCACAATTCACAATTGCAAGGCTGTGGAAACAGCCCAAGTGCCCATCAATCCAAGAATGGATTAATAAAATGTGGTATATGTATACCATGGAGTACTATTCAGCTCTAAGAAACAGCGGTGATATAGGACATCTTATATTTTCCTGGTTAGAGCTGGAGCCCATACTACTAAGTGAAGTATCCCAAGAATGGAAAAAGCAGCACCACATATACTCATCAACAAACTGGTAATAACTAAGCAGCACCTAAGTGGACACATAGGTACTACAGTAATAGGGTGTTGGGCAGGGGGGAGGGGGGCGGGTATATACATACATAATGAGTGAGATGTGAACCATCTGGGGGATGGTCATGGTGGAAACTCAGACTTGTGGGGGGAGGGGAGGAAAGGGCATTTATTGAAACCTTAAAATCTGTACCCCCATCATATGCTGAAATAAAAAAAAAATGAAGAAAAAAAACCTATCTTTTTTCAAAAAACTTCTTTAAAAGGAAATTTTGGGTAAACATTTCCCAGTTAGCAAAGGTCATTGATGAGTAGGATGAGTAGGTCATTGATGAGTATATGCGAATCATTTGAAGAATACACAGCTGTTATAGACCTATTAATTGCAGAATACAATGATAGGTTCACTGACTTTGAGAAACATGAAGTCACACTCTAATTAGCATTTCAGCCTCGCTAGTTGGTATCACCAAGATACATTAATAACTACAGATGGACTTGAGCTCTCGTTAGATGATATTTTAAAGTAATTGTTTGACTCTAAGGAACATCCAATTAAAATATGGAAAAATGCAGAATATCCATACCTTCTGCAACATGCCTGAAAAATGCTTTTTTGATTTTCAATCACTTATTGCTGCAAATCTACTTTCTCCTATTTAACTCAAATCAAGATGCCCTTAAGGTCAGAAATGACTGATATCCATCTAGAGGATCAACTGAAACTGCAGACCTCCATGCTACAATCAAATATTCAAATGCTTTCCAACAAAAAGCAGACATAACAAAGTCATTTCAAGGTTAACTTTAAAATTAACAGTTTTCATTTTTTGAAATTATTAAGTATATAGTAGTTACATTTCTACAAAATAAAGTACATTTTTAAGTGAATCTAATTGAAGTTTCTTGAATGCAGCCTATTTGATTATAGCTAAATTAACATGGTCTTCCAACATCAAGATTCCATACCCCTGGCTTAGTCCTTATTGATTCTCTCTTCCTGTATCGGACACCTGAAGCCCTAACTCAAATCCTCTAGGCCTTAGCTCGGATTCCAGCCATGGAATGTGGCAAAAAGATTCCTGCAGGCTTTCATACTCTTTGCACTGACAGCACCTCACTTCAAGATTGTGCCTTGCATGGCCTAGCGCAGTGGATCACACCTGTAATCCTAGCACTCTGGGAGGCCAACGCAGAAGGATTGCTCAAGGTCAGGAGTTCAAAACCAGCCTGAGCAAAAGCAAGACCCCCGTCTCTACTAAAAATAGAAAGAAATTAATTGGTCAACTAAAAATATATAGAAAAAATTAGCCAGCCATAGTGGCACATTCCTGTAGCCCCAGCTACCCAGGAGGCTGAGGCAGAAGGATTGCTTGAGCCCAGGAGTTTGAGGTTGCTGTGAGCTAGGCTGATGACACAGCACTCTAGCCTGGGCAACAAAGTGAGACTCTGTCTCAAAAAAAAAAAAAAGAAAAGAAAAGATTATGCCTTGCTTTTCTGACTTCCGGCCTCAAGGCTTCTCTGACTCCTCCTTCCTGTGAGTGCCTTTAGGTCCCTCATTAGTACTTAATACACAACGTAAACTGGAGAGGATATGGCACCAAGGGATTCAGAGCAGGAGCAAATGAATAAATGCTTCTCCCTCTTGTTCCTCATTTCTTTAGTGAACAATTTTGATTTGAGCCCATACTAGTAACTAACCCAGTAATGCAAACTTGTATTAACTTTCTCTCATCTCCTGTCTCACACTCTTCCTCCATAGGATTAATTCCCAAATAAATTTTCCACAACCAAGCCCTTATTTCAAGCTGTGATTTTAAGAGAATATAGGCAAAGACATTTTTCCCATGAAACTGAGTAATACAAAAGGTACCATGGGTCTTATCAATAGAAAAATAAATGGAGAACCTTCTCCGGGCTTTGATCCACATAAACCACCACTGAGATGCTCATTATCCAAGCCCTATAGTGCCTTCTTTATGAGTATCCAATTATCCTTGCACTACAGTCCTCCAGTTTCCATCCTGATAGTTCTCAAATAAGCAAGTGACTTATTGAGCCATTGGCTTCACATTGAAATTAACATTTATGGAATTAAACTGCTTTTATAAATTTCTAATAAAATAATTTCAGATAAAAAAAATAATTATGGACTTTAGGATAGCTGAAGACAATGGTGGCCATATAGGTACCCATCTCATATTTCCTCCAGGCACAATAAAGAACAAAAAGGTAAAAATAAATCTATACAAAACCACACCACTGCATAAAATGAAGACAGAGAATGCCTGAACTTCAAAATAATTGTAAGTAAAAAAGAAAAATCACCAAATCCCATCATGTGTTTTCTCTACCACCCTGATGCAATGCTTTGTGATGAGCAAAGGCAGACCACAAAAAAACTATGGGAAAGACATAAGGGAGAAACTAGAAAAGTGGGCCAAGGTCAATATAAAACCATTGTCCTAAAGACTAAATCCATACTAAGTCTGAAATACTAAAAGAAATCCTGGTACAGTACAGGGCACAGAAATGAAAGTATGTGCACTTTAAAGGGACAATCTTTAAAATCCATTGCTTTTGGAAGAGAAAGAAGGGATAAAAGAAGGGAGAACTTCCCTTTGCAATTTGGTGGTGAAAGGGAAAATCAGAGTCCCTTAAGACAAAAGAACCACAAACAATTTACGAATTCCAAAATACACAGGAGGAAAATCCAGTTCTGTCCTATATTGACAGATTTCGATTAATAACCTTGTAAAACACCTCAATACGACAAAAATGAACATGAGGAAAATTAACAAATCCATAATTTTAATGCTAAAAGCCACAATTCATAACAATATAACATTTGTGAATATATATGCATCAGATAACACAGAAACCACCTTTACGAACGAAATCTACATGAGATGCAAGGAGATCCTAGAAACATGGTAATAATAATAGAATATTTTAATATACTAATTCTCAGCATAAGACAAGTAGACATAAAAAGGAAAGTAGATAACAGATCCAAACAACATAATCAATAACATACACATTTTAGACTTATGTTGAACTACACCTGAAAATAGACTTTTCAATAACCTATATAACACAAACATTGATCATATATTAGATCACAGAAAATACCATTAATTCTCATAAAGTAGAAATATTATAAATACTCCCTGATTATGACAAAATAAAACTTAAAAATACTAACAAAAACAAAATTAGGAAGGCTTTTCCACCTGGAAATATTAAAACCTTCTATGATAAAGAACTCTTGAATGAAAGAAATACAACTGAAATTTTAGAAGATTCAAACAATGAAAACAACTACATATCAGAATCTATGGGATACGTATCAACAGCAATCAGAAGAAAATTCATAGCAGTTGTTCAGAAAAAATTATTCATGATATTTGTAAAAACAGTAAGGCAGAATTTACTGAGGACTATTGCAATAGGTACAGGAAATATTTATTACAATGGGATTTTGCAACAGGGGAGAGAGATTGGGCTCACCTCTAAATACAACAAGGAAAACTGGGGATTTATAGTCAAGGAGCACGGCTGGGGGTCAGCGGAGCTCTGGGGATGGAAAATTACTAAGAGGGTAGGGTAATACTTGCTAAACTGACCTAAAAAGGATTCTTACAAAACGTAGGCCAGAGTAATCAGATATTACCTGAGGGATATTGGTTAATGAGGAACTTGATCAGATATTCAAGGGTGAGCAAATATACTCAGCAGAATTCTTGCTAAAACTGAGCTCTTGAGGACATGCTCAAGTACAGGGCATAGTTGAAAAACAGCTGAGAGCCTGACTAGGATAGAATCTTTGTACAGTAAACACTTTTAGCAATAAAAATGAAAGACTGAAATCTAAAAATAAATGAATTAAATTTTCAGCTTGAAAAGTAAAGCAAAAACAGAATAAACCAAAGAAAATATAAAGAAAGAATACAAATAAAAGCAGAAATTAATGAGGTAGTAAATAGAAAAACCCAAGATCTAATTAATCAATTAAAAGCCTAGGTTTTTGAAAGATTAAGAAAATATACAAACCACTAGTTAATTTGATCAAGAAAAAGATAAATCACAAATAAACAAAATAAGAAATGATAAAGGAAATAACTATTACAAAAAGAAATTTTAAAACTTGTTTTTTTGGTTGCATACTTCTATACAAATAAATTTGAAAATCTAGATGAAATGGATAATTTCTTAGAGAAATACAGATGAACAAATTAGAATTAAACAAACCAATTTATGTAGGAAAAAAAAGAGAAAGTCAGTAAAGAATTACCCCAAACCATCAAGCCCAGATAGTTTTCCAGAAAAGGATTAGTAAGCCTTCAAAGAGCAGATAGTCACAATGCTCTATAAATTATTCCAGATCATTAAAAAAGAAAACATCCTAATTTCCTTTATAAAGCAAATGTAACATTGGTACCTAAACCTGATATATATGTCATATCTATCTACCCCAGAACCAATATTTTATTTAATTAGGAAATACCAGAGACATTTCCATTAACATCAGGAAAAAGACCAGGGTATCCATTATCTCTATTAACTATATATATATATATATTTTTTTTTTTTTTGAGACAAAGTCTCGCTCTGTTACCCAGGCTAGAGTGCCATGGCGTCAGCCTAGCTCACAGCAACCTCAAACTCCTGGGCTCAAGCAATCCTTCTGCCTCAGCCTCCTGAGTAGCTGTGACTACAGGTAAGAGCCACCATGCCCAGTTAATTTTTTCTATATATTTTTAGTTGGCCAATTAATTTCATTTCTTTCTATTTTTAGTAGAGACAGGGTCTCTCTCCCTTCCCCTCTCACCCTCTCTCTCCGTCTCTCTCTCTCTCTCTCTCTCTTGTTTTGAACTCCTGACCTTGAGGGATCCTCCCGCCTTGGCCTCCCAGAGTGCTGGGATTATTGGTGTGAGCCACCACACCCGGCCTCCACTACTATTCAATACTGAATTAGAGGTATTGGCCAATGAATTTAGGTAAGAGAAATTACTTAGGGGTATAAAAACAGGTAAAGAAGTAAAACTATTTCTACTTGCAAATGAAAGATAGCATTGCTAGATGACCATAGAGAATAATAAAACTTAAACATAAAAACATGAACATTTAAAAATGTAGTAAAGTAGCAGAATATAAAATTAACATATAAAAGTCAATAGCCTTCATATATAAAAACAATAACCAGTTAGAGAAAACACTACTTATGATAACAACAAAGAAAACTAAATAATAAACTTAGCATGAATATGTGAAATTTATATGAGAAAAATTTTTAAACTCTTTCAAAAGACACTGAAATAGACTTGAATAAATAGACATTCCTGTTCTTGGATTAAAGACTAAATATTATTAAATTGTCAGTTCTCCTAGATTAATTTATAAATTTAACACAATCCCCCCAAAAATAATAGTAAGTCTTTCTGTGAAATTATGAAGTTGAAACTACAATTCAAATGGAAAAATAAATATGAAAAAATAGCCAGGAGAACAGAAAAAACAAAATCTAGGAAAGCAAATAGACCTACCAGATATTAAAACATATTATAAATCTTTATAATTAAAATAGTGTGGTACTAGCACATGAATAGACAAATGAACCAGTGGAATAGAACAGAAAGCTCAGGATAAACTCAAGTACATTTGGAAATTCGGATTTGGTCAAGGTGACATCTCAAATCATTAGGGCAAAGATGAAGTTTTTAATAAATGATTCTGTGAGAACTAAATAGCAATTAGGAAAAGATAAAATTAGATTCATATGTAACATGAAATACAAGAATAAATTCTGAATGGACTAGGAAACTAGATATAAAATATAAAACCAGTTGAAAACTTAAGTCCTCACAAAAACCTGCACACAGATGGTTATAGAAGCTTTATTCACAATTGCCAAAACTTATAAGCAACCAAGATGCCCTTCAGTAGGTGAATGGACAAATAAACTGTGGTATACCCAGATAATGGATTATTATTCAGTGCTAAAAAGAAATAAGCCATCAAGCCACAAAAAGACATGGAGAAACCTTAAATGCATATTACTAAGTGAAAGATGCCAATCTGAAAAGGCTATATGCTATATGATTCCAACTATATGACATTCTGAAAAGGGAAACATATGAAGACAGTAAAAAGATCAATGGTTGCCTAGAGGAGTGGGGAGGAAAGGAGGGATAAATAGGTGGAAGACGGAGCATTTTTAAGAGAGGTGAAACTTTTCCATATGACATAATGGCAGATACATTATACATTGTCAAAACACATAGAATGTACACTATCAAGAAGTAAACCCTAGAAAATCCCTGTACTTTCTGGTGAACTTTTCCATGAACTTAAAATTTATTTTTAAAAAATGAAGTAAAAAATTGGTCATGCATGGTGGCTCACGTCTGTAATCCTAGCACACTGGGAGCCCAAAGCAGGAGTATTGCTTGACTCCGAAGTTCGAGACCAGCCTGAGCAAAAGTGAGACCCCATCTCTACTAAAAATAGGAAAATTAGCTATGGGTTGTGGTACATGCCTGTAGTCCTGGCTACTAAAGAGGCTGAGGCAGGAGGAGAGACTGCTTGAGCCCCGAAGTCTGAGGTTGCTGTGAGCTACGCTGACGCCACAGCACTCTACTCAGGGAAACAGAGTGAGACTTTGTCTTAAAAAACAAAAAGAAGAAGAATGAAATAAAGTCTTTTCTTTTGTTTTTGTTTTTTTTTTTTTAAATAGGGTCTCACTTTGTCTCCCAGGCAAGGTTGCAGTGGCTTGATCATAGCTCACTGTATCTCCAGCTCTGGGACTCAAGTGATCCTCCTGCCTCAGCCTCCCAAAGTACTGAGATTACAGGTGTGAGCCACTGCACTGGGCCTAAAGTCTATTTTAAAAAACAAAATCTATTTTTTTAAAGTAGAAAATAAAGTCTATTAAAACTATATCTATATAAAAATTTTAAAACCATATAAGTACCAGAAAAAACGAGAATTTTTCTTTAGCTTCTGTATAATGAAAGCTTTCTATGTACGTATGAGTCAAATCTAGAGATAATAAAAGGAAAGATTAATAAATGTACTAAAAATAATTTTTTGCATTAAAAAACCATAAGCAAAGGAAAAAGATAATTGAAAACTGGCAGAAAATATTCTTTGGAGAGAATTCTTGGATCTGCAACACTCCTGTATGTCTTGCTTGGTGTTCCAAGGCTGCAAGGCCCTGACCACATTTTTACCTGGACTGGCTTTAAAATACTGTAGAAATAAAGGAGGGAAAGAGAAGAAATAAAACAAGGGTAGCAAAATGTTGATAAATGTTGAAACTGGACAATGGTAAATGTGGGCTGTTTATACTGTTCTCTTTACTTTGGTGTATGCTTGGAATTTTCAAAAATTTAACAACATGTACATTTATCTTTTGACCCAACAACCCAACTTCTAGGAAAATCTACCCCAAAACACACTTTCAACAATATGAAAATTATATGCATAAGATTATTCATTGCAGCATTTTTTGTAATTGAAAAATATTGAAACAACCTGAAGTCCATACATAGGGTAATGGTACATCTACACAATAATGAGTTACTAGCCAGCTCTAAAAAAATAGTGAGGAAGATCTCAATGAACTGATTTGAAAAAATTTCTGGACTGTACCGGTAACTGAAAAAACACAAAGTACAAATGGCATCTATAATATGCGACCTTTCATATAAGAAAGAAAGAGTAAGAGAAAATATTCATGATTTTACTCACTTATGCAAAAGAAATACAGGAAGAATAAACAGAAATTCATCAGACTGGTTACCTCTCAGGGCTGAGTAGGAACAGGGTAGTAAGGATCAGGGGAGGTAGAAACAGTTCTCTGAGTATATCTTTTTATATAGCCCTGTTAGCACTGTAGTAACGTTTCACACACACAAGAAAAATTAGAATCAATCAGTTCTGGGGGGTGGAGGGATCCCAAAATGGAAGACAAACTAACAAATTAACCAAATTATTTTATGAAAGAATAACATAGCTACACTGAAGTAAGAATGAACTAACCTAAGTAACTCTGGAAAACAATTTTTTGATGGTATAAAGCTGAAGACTAAAAGAATAGTATATAAATACTTAATAAACTTTTTTCCACATTGTTATGAGTTTGAAATTCAAAAACTATTATACATGTATTCCAGGATTGAACAAGTAAGTAAATATATTATTGATACAAGTCAGGTTTCTCAATTTTGAAGAAAGAAGTTACAAATAAGGAAAAAGAGAAGGCTAGAATGAACCCTGTGGTGTTAGACTGGAACTGGAGTTATCAATAAGAACTCATGCTTTTTAATATATATGAAGATGGATACATTAAACAGAGAAGGGCACATGTATGTATTAATACACATACACATATTTTCTAACTCTGTCAACTAAGAGGGTCTGGAAGCAGTGACACCCTAGTAGCAATGAATGCATCTAGTACCCAGATCTTGGTTTCTAAATACTATTTTTCATTGAAGGAACCAGGGATCCTTGGAGAAATAATTCTAGAGCTGGAATGGGAATTAAAAAAAGAAAAAAAGGCCGGGCGCTGTGGCTCACGCCTGTAATCCTAGCTCTTGGGAGGCCGAGGCGGGCGGATTGCTCAAGGTCAGGGGTTCGAAACCAGCCTGAGCAAGAGTGAGACCCCGTCTCTACTATAAAATAGAAAGAAATTAATTGGCCAACTGATATATATATAAAAAAAAAAAAATTAGCCGGGCATGGTGGCGCATGCCTGTAGTCCCAGCTACCCGGGAGGCTGAGGCAGAAGGATTACTTGAGCCCAGGAGTTTGAGGTTGCTGTGAGCTAGGCTGACACCACGGCACTGACTCTAGCCTGGGCAACAAAGCGAGACTCTGTCTCAAAAAAAAAAAAAGAAAAAAAAATGAACCTGTGGCATCTTGTGGTATCATAAAGTAGGAAGTGTTCACAAAATGATGGGTACATGTCAAAAGGACACAGGAGCCAATTTAAAGGAACTCCCAGTGGCCAAAGCTGGGACAATTTGAGCAACAAAATAAATAATGATAGTATTAGTTAAAAGTCATAAAATTTTTTTTAAATCCATAAACCCATGCTAATATTAATAACTGAATAAAAACTAAATGGAGGAGAAGGGAGCTTACGGTGGATTTCCAAGTATTAAATGTAGAAGGAATGATGGAAATAGAATATCACTATCAGGCAAGTACAATATAACTTTTGCAGGCAGGAATCATTATGAATGCTAAAATTAGTGGATGAAAATATGATGAAAAACGAGATATTTTCAAAGTCTTAAGATATATCTCCATAAAATAATTATTAGTTACAAAGGGGAAGATCATAACTTTATAGGGAAGAAACCTGACAGATTTCACTTTAACCAGTAAATAAAGTTAACATCACCAGTAAGAAGACATCTTAATATCATAAACTTAGGATGCACTGAAAAGGGGAGAACAGCACTTCTGTGATATTCTTGCCAAAAATACGAAACCTCAATAATTATGAGAAAACATCAGGCAAATCCAAATTTAATACTATTATACAAAATAACAAACCAGTACTATTCAAAAGCATCAAGATCATAAAAGACAAAAAGGAAAACAAAGCCTAGGAACTGTCACAGATTGGGGGGTAGACTAAGGACATGTGATAACTAAATGCAACATTGGATTGAATTACAGTCCAGAAAAAGGCATCAGTAGGAAAAGTGGTGAAATTGGAATAAGGTTTGTAGATTAGTTAATAGCACTGTATTGTTACCTTTTTGGTTTCAAGATTTTTACTCAATTATGTAATATGTTAACATTAAATGAAGGCAGGTGAAGGGTCTATAGGAACTCTCTGCACTCGTTTTGTAACTTTTCTGTAATCTAAAATTATTTCAAAAGAAAGGCATTTTAAAAAAATCCTGTGCAGAACAAAAGAAATATGTGACTGTTATTATTGCAAAACTGCTGAAAAATTTACCTATGGTTTTAATTTTTAATTTTAAACTAAGCTGTCCAATTGTTTGATACATAAATGTACAGATAATTATGAAAGACCAAACCCAGCCTTAATTTGCTCCCATCCTTAAGAACATTTACTAAGCCCTCCCATTTCCTGTGTGGTGCTGTGTACAAATCTGGGAAGGAACAAGTTTAGCCTTCAATAAGCTTTCAATATTTATCAAGGTAAATGGCTGATTGACCCAACCCTTAAGGTTTTATATTAATAATTAGGTTGTCTGTGGTTCTGTTAATGAACCTGCATAAGAACCTTTGCCTAGGCTCACTCACCACACAGAAAGCCAATTATTAAGATAATGAGGACGGCCTCTGGGCCTCGGTCCCTCGCCCACGGAGCCCGTTCGCGTCGACTGACCAGAGTCCGCGAATTCTCGGCTCCGATCCCGTCCGGACTGTCCCCTCCCCAGCTTTCTATTCTTTGAAAACACTTAGAATAATGTCCCTGCATCAGTTTTTACTAGAGCCAATCACCTGTCATGCCTGGAACAGGGATCGTACTCAAATTGCCCTTAGCCCCAATAATCATGGAGTGCACATCTATAAGAAAAATGGGAGCCCGTGGGTGAAAGCTCATGAACTCAAGGAGCACAACGGACACATCACAGGTATTGACTGGGCTCCCAAGAGCGACCGCATCGTCACTTGTGGGGCAGACCGCAATGCCTGTGTCTGGAGTCAGAAAGATGGTGTCTGGAAGCCAACCCTAGTGATCCTGAGAATTAATCGCGCAGCCACTTTTGTGAAGTGGTACCCCCTAGAGAACAAATTTGCTGTGGGAAGTGGAGCACGGCTCATTTCTGTTTGTTACTTCGAGTCTGAAAATGACTGGTGGGTAAGTAAGCACATTAAAAAGCCGATTCGCTCCACAGTACTCAGCTTGGATTGGCATCCCAACGATGTTTTGCTGGCAGCAGGATCATGTGACTTCAAATGCAGAGTGTTTTCTGCCTATATTAAAGAAGTGGATGAAAAGCCAGCCAGTACGCCCTGGGGCAGCAAGATGCCTTTTGGTCAGCTGATGTCAGAGTTTGGGGGCAGTGGCACAGGCGGCTGGGTCCATGGGGTCAGCTTCTTCGCCAGTGGGAGCCGCCTGGCCTGGGTCAGTCACGACAGCACTGTATCTGTTGCTGATGCCTCGAAAAGCGTGCAGGTCTCAACTCTGAAAACAGATTTCCTGCTACTCCTGAGTGTATCGTTTGTCTCCGAGAATAGCGTTGTGGCTGCTGGCCATGACTGCTGCCCAATGCTCTTTAACTATGACGACCGCGGCTGCTTGACCTTTGTCTCCAAGTTAGACATTCCAAAACAGAGCATCCAGCGCAACATGTCTGCCATGGAACGTTTCCACAACATGGACAAGAGGGCCACAACCGAAAACCGCAATACAGCCTTGGAGACGCTGTACCAGAATAGCATCACTCAAACGTCTATTTATGAGGTGGACAAGCAAGATTGTCCCAAATTTTGCACTACTGGTATCGATGGAGCCATGACAATTTGGGATTTCAAGACCTTAGAGTCTTCCATCCAGGGCCTCCGGATAATGTGAAGCTGAGTGAACCTCTGCCATCCAGCACGACAAACGGTGGCTGACCACAGCTCTGCTATTGGATGGTGAGGAAAGCCAGCCCCAAGGAAACACTGAAAACACATATCGTGCAAATAGTGTGTGGTTTTGTTTGAGTATAAAATTGGTGAAAGTGTTGGTTTTTTAAAAGCAGCAGTGATTCTTTTTTTTTTTTTGGCTATTTCATTCCATTCTTGACCAAAGCTTCTCTTTAAGTAGTTTATTATGGAAAATTGTCACACTAACTTAAAGGAAAAGGTGAGGGAGATATGTAAATTGTCCACTAGAAAATTAAATTAAAATGTGGCAAAAAAAAAAAAAAGGGCGATCTGTTGGGAAAATGATTGAGGAATTAATGAAATGTAGCTCATAAGACCATCATTTTATTGTATAACCCAATAGTGCTATATTAAAGACAGAAACAGGATTTTATAGGGTTTTGCCCAGAAGGAATGTGTGAATTCAATGGTTCACTTATTAGAGGCTGTTATCATGGGAGAACTCTCAAATCTCCAGTAGGGATATTTTCCAGGAAGGCTTCCCAGTATCTCAAAATCTGTGAGCTACCCTGTGTCTTGAAAGACAAGGCAAGGCAAATATGGCCCACAGGATGGGAGCCGGAGACAATGAGTGGCCTTTGCCCAGAGATATGCCCCCATGGTTATAAACAACCTGTTTTATAGAGATGGGTTTCCTGCTGTCTCCTGATTGTTTACCTTTAAGTCCACAATTACTAATCAAAGAAATATAGAGTCACTATACCTCTTCTGTTATATCTTTGTTAATTGACAACTACCTCTTAGAATTTAGAAGTTAGTCCCTGAAAGACTTTGTACCTGTTTGTTCACTTAAATAGATTAGAAGCCCTTTGAGAGGACTTTTGACCCTGACCCACTACCTATCTCCCCTAGCAACTGCATTCCCTGATATGCAGATGTTACCCTAATAACTGGTAATTGATGTCTGTGATTATAAAAACTTGTATGAATCTAACCATATGGCTGCACGTTCATGGGGATATGTCCAGTCTCTTGAGTAACCCCACTGTTATATCAGATCTTTTTATATAAAATTATAAACTATACCTTAGTCTCTGTGCATTCTTCTATTCTATTCCCTATCAATTTCCTTATCCTCTGTGGTGGCCCCTATCTAAGGGACTTGGCTCCGCGGGGAGAAGTAGCTAATATCCTCGCGGGCCTGCCTCAACTACTTCCCTGCAACTATCAAGGAAGAAATAAAATTTACTGCAGAGTATGTTATGCAGGAGGTAGGAGTACTAGACTGCCTCAAATCTGCCTCCCCAACTAAAGGGGAATGAATAATGTATGAAGTGAGTGAGCATGATGACATGTTTGGGGCAGAGTGCAGGTCATGCAAGCACAGTGAGAAATCATATTGGCACATACATTGTATTTTCAAAAAATGGCCAATAAACCCCTCCTAGGGTGGAAATTTTAGTAGTATAACAAGCTAGTGGTTAATACTGGTCATCCTTTCAGTCTTGTGTGCAGGTAAGATGTGGGGAGTAGGTTGCTCAGTGGGTCCTTGGGCAAGATCTGTGGTGGAGTGCCATTTATCCTGCCTTCTCTGAACAAACAGGTGGTGGTATAAGGCTTTGTATTACCTGCAATGAGGTTCTACCCATTTCTAGAGAGAGAGAAAAAAAAAAACTCAAAAGGGAATGGAACCATGAAACAGAAAGTTATAAAGTTCTGGTCAGCAACTCTTACTGGCCTGGGAATTTGAAACATTAAGAGAACTGCAGAAAGGCATTTTTGTTCATGGTTCTGCATAATCTTATTTGTTATTAAAATAACACCCTCTACTTCTGAAGAAATTAGCTAAGAAATCTTGCCCAAACCAGAGAGAGTAAAGCTCAACTTCGAGAAACAAATTAGTTACTGATTTTTAAAAATATATATATATATATTACATCTCTTCTTTAAGGAGAGTTACTGGAAAAGGCCAAGTATTCTGACCATCTTCATTACCTCTAGAGTCTAGGTTGTATACCTCTCCTTGTGTACTGCCATGCCACTATGCTTCCTTTACTCTTATTAGATGGAATTAGAATTGTCTATTTCCCTGTGAGAGCTGGCATCATGCCAATCATGTTTACCATTTTATCCCAAGCACCTAGCAGAATGTGAGAATATGATACTCAAAGTATTTGTTGAATGAATACAGTAATATGTGAACAAAATATCAGTCCTCACTCCAGTTAATAATAATATAGCAACAATTCCTAGGACCATTGTTTTTGGTAAGTAAGGGTCTCATTTAAGTCTATGTTGGAAGAAAAATACCTAAGTTCCAATTAGAAAAGTTTCCCTGAAGGTCAGACTGACCCCAGAGTATGCAACCAATTTTCTAGTGGCCTGAGAGATAAATCATACTTTTTACTGCTTTCCCAAGCATATGAGAAAAGCATTAACAGCTTGGCTGAGTTTCATTTGTGAGAATGGTCCAGCTATGGCCCCTGGAATAAAGCACACCAAAGCCTCAGTTTAACATTCAGGTCACTACCTCTGTTTTCTTTCACTGCCTTTAAGAGTTTTCTTTCTTTTTTTTTTTTTTTTATAATTTTTAAGAAGTATATTTATTATAAATTTAAAATCTGGGAGGCTTTTCCCTATCCTCCAAAGAGGTTTTTTATAAACACACTTTCAGGGAAAATTTTGACAAATGAAATGGATCACTCAGCTTAAGACCCACAACCCCCTCACAACTTAAGGTTAATTGTGCATCTACCAAATGCTATGCTAAATATTTCACATGCAATACACATTATATTCTCACAACAATCCTACAAGGTGGCTTTATTACTCTGCCTAGTTTACAAATGATGATTAAGTAGCTTTCTCAATACTATATGCCACCACAGCCTGGTTAGTAAATGACATGGCCAGAACTAAAAGCCAAGTGTGTCTGACCCCTCCAATCTTTCACTGTTTGCCTGGGGGTATTTTTTTGCATAATATGACAACCTAAAATGTCACCAGTATTTTCTTTCCCTAGAATATAAAATACAACTCCCCTCCCCTGCTCCAAGTTTCCCTTTTCCCCACAGGGTTTCCTGTCTTTCTTTCTTTCTCTTTCTTTTGAAAAACCCAGAAAAGTAGTTTCTATCCAAGGGAAGTATAAGGAAAGATAGGTAAGATTCATTTCTTCCAATGTTGGTAAAATTAGGCTTTCTTAAGGACACTGTTAAATATGCTCAAGAATGTGAGCTACGTGGAGAAAACACTTGCCCTGGCACTGCTGCCTTCACTAGAAAAATCATTATAATTTGATGGATTGGAAGTGAACAACTCTATACCAGCTGCTGTATTCATTAGTTACTGAGGTAGGCTCAGCTATGAGGAAAAGGCAGTCCTCTCAGGCATCAGCCTGTTACTATTCCAAAAACAAAACTGACCACTCCCTGTACATGGCCTTGTTTTTTTGTGTTTTTTTCCTCTTTGGCCTTTGTGGTCTTATTAGGGTGTAAGTCAGCTTCAAAATGTAAACAAAGCAGATGTGCAAGTTAGAGACTGCCAAATAGACATCAAAGTTGACCTTGAAATTGTTTTTAAAAATCTTTTCACATATACTCCCACTCTAGACTTTCCAAAATGCAGAGGTTCAATTCCACAAATTATTCCTCTTTTATAGCCAGTTGTTGACACCATACTGTTTACCCCTAAAGACCTGTGAATTATTTTCAAAGTGGAAGGAAAAAGAAGGAACATAATGAACCATGTTAACATTTCTTGGGTTTAAGAATGAGTTATTTTGGGCCAGGCGTGGTGGCTCATGCCTGTAATCCTAGCATTCTGGGAGGCCGAAGTGGGTGGATTGTTTGAGCTCAGGAGTTCAAGACCAGCCTGAGCAAGAGCGAGACCCCATCTCTACTAAAAAAAAAATGGAAAGAAATTAGCTGGACACCTAAAAATATATAGAAAAAATTAGCTGAGTATGGTGGTACATGCCTGTAGTCCCAGCTGCTCGGGAGGCTGAGGCAGTAGGATTGCTTGGGCCCAGGAGTTTGAGGTTGCTGTGAGTTAGGCTAATGCCAGAGCAACAGAGCGAGACTCCGTCTCAAAAAAAAAAAAAAAAAAAAGAATGAGTTATTTTTAATCTTCCTGTTATATGGTATGGCAGACACTGTTCATGAACTATATAACAGCTGGGATAGTCATGCTATTCTTCTTCCAGTGAGGCTTATAGCTGTCCATAGACCTTTGAGTTGGTTTCCACTTTTTGCTATTACAAACTAGACTACTATAAACATTCCTACACTTCTTTCGCATGTCTCTGTTCAAGTGTTTCTCTAAGAGTGGGACTGCTGAATCGTGAAGGATAAGCATTTAGAGACAGGGTCTTACTCTATTGCCCAGGCTGGAGGGCAGTGGCACAATCATAGCTCAGTGCTACCTCCAACTCTTGGGCTCAAGCAATCCTCCTACCTCAGTCTCCTGAGTAGCTGGGACTATAGGTACTCACCACCATGCCTGGATAATTTTTTATTTTTAGTAGAGACAGGGTCTTGCTATTCTGAAAACTGGTCTTGAATACCTATCCTCAAGAAATCCTCCCACCTTGGCCTCCCAAAGTGCTGGGATTATAAGTGGGAGCCACTATGCTCAGCCAAGGATAAGCATTTTTATGTCACATTGTTTTCCAAAGTGATTATGCCAGTTTACACTCCTATGTGTTCCTCTTGCTTCATGTATTCACCAACAGTATTATTAGACTTTTTAATTTTTGCCAATCTCATGGGTGGGGTGACATGGTATTACACAGTAGTTTTATTTTGCGTTTCCTTAATTATTAATAAAGTAGAATATTTTTAAATAAGTTAATTGGCTATTCCATTTTTCTGCCATGAAATGCTTGTTCAAGATTTTGCCCATTTTCCTACTAAATTTTTTTCCAACTGATACAAAGAAGTTGTACATATATCATGGGTACTGACCTTTTTTTGTTAGCTACATTGATTGCAACTGTCTTCTCCCAATTTGTGCCTTGTATTTTCATTCTCTACGCTGTCTTATGGTAAATAAAAATTCTTAACAGAGCTGAACTTATAAATCTTTTCCTTTATGGTGTGCCCTTTTTATATCTTATTTAAGAAATCTGAGAGAAGCCAAGATGGCCAACTAAAGACACCACTTTTTGGATGGTCCTGGCGGGCAGATAGAATATTGGACTAAGGACAGCAGAGAGCAATTGCAGCTCCAGGTATGGATCACAGGAAGAGACAACAGAGACATCTGGAGACCCAACCGAGAAAAACTGCAAAGCTGAGAAAGAAGATAGAGACAACAAGATGGCGGTGTGGTCCAAACCCAGGAGGCCCAGAGCCCAGTAAAGGGTAAGGGAGACTTCCTCTCCCCCACATAGGTACCTTCAGTGAGCATCAGGACATAAAACATTTTGAAGATGTTTCTACCCTTCATGATCCCAGGCACCACAGCTAAATAGAAATAGCGGATTGAAACAGTGATCCACAGGAGTTTGTGTGTTCAAAAGGGACACTTTTCAGGAAGAATGCCGCAAGAGATTGGAGTGCTGGCTATCTTACACCTTAGATACTTCCTCCTCTGCACCCCCTCTAATCTTGTCATGAGAGAGAGTAATTTTAGTTTTCAGGTCAGCTGGTAGCCTCAGCCTCTCCACCCCAATGCAACCACAAGAATACTCTGAACTGAGTAGCACATGAATGGCTATGTCCCCACGGCAGGTATGCATTCTTGGCCAAGCCTGTCACTGACAGTGGGGCTGCTGCAATTTGCAAGCTTCCTGCTAACAGGTGTTTCACAGGATCCCGTGCTAGCAACTTAAGACAGCTGAGCAGGAACTGGTGGTCCGTCCCTGCCCCAGACATGAGAGTGGTGCAGGGACACACAGGGGAGAGATCACAGTCCAAGATCTGGGTGGTGAGGAAGCCCCTGCAGACATGTCCAACAGAAGAGTGTGAAGTGGCACTGAGGAATGGGGATCTGTGAGCATGCCCATCCCCCACCCCACTGAAGAATCACCATATTGGATAGAGGTGCAGGACTCAGGGTGAATTAGCATGGCCCCTGGTTTCCATGACAACTGAATGCCTCAGGCATGTCCGCTGAACAGGAGCAGTAGCCCCTCTCATTACAATAAGGAGTGCAGCCTGAGTCAAGAAACTTGTGAATGGATGCTTCTCTAAGGCAAGACCAGGCCCCTGGCAGAGGCCATTGCAGACAGATAGGCCTACCTCTCTCCCTTTGGGGTTTTGTGGTGGAAGAGGCATGCACAATTGGGGATCCTCCCACCTGCTAGTGTCCTGTGGAGATGCACATTAGTCAGTCAGAGAATGCAAGGGGTAGTTCAAGAGCCTGTGTCAGGCAGTGAGGGAACTTACGTGAATTGATCTGATGGGAGAATACTTTGGAGTTACAGGGAGTGAACAGGGAGGATGCCCACCCCACCGAGAAACTGCACTAATAGACAAGAGCAGAAAGAGCCTGGCCTGAAGCGTTAGCTCTCAAGCCATTAGGCCCCTCCCTTGGGAATAGCCTACCTGGCTTGGAGGGATTGCCCTGAACTTCAAACCAACAGCTCCCCTAGTGGCTGGATAAGCAACCTCTAAGATCCTTCAAGGCCTTGCAAAGCCTCTCCGGCTCTCACAATCCAGCCAGGATTTGTCTTGATCCTCTCTCCACCCCAGGGGGAGTGGAGATTAAGCAAACACCTAGCAGCTACATGGTCTTTTCTAAAGGAGTAATGCCCCTTTCTGGGGCATTGTATGCCTCCCCTGGGGAACCAGAGCTTATCATAGACACAAAAGACCTTCTCAGCAGCTGGCTCTTACACACAAACATCAATCAGTGATGGGGAGAACAAACCTATAGGTAAACATAGTGCCTTCCAACTCAAGCAAACAGGCAGATTCGTACTCACAGGTACCACTCACCATCTCAGAGATTAAGCTGGGCTACCTAACTCACTACGCACTGTTGGAAATAGGAGAAGACAGCAGGTCACAGGTAACAAAAGAGGTACAGTTAACCTGCTAGAACACCCCCATAGGTAACTCAGGACCAGCACTCCTCTGCCTAGCACATGCAGGGATTGATCTTTGGGGACCTGGAGACAGACCTGTAGGCCAGGCCTAGCACCCCCAGGTCTCAATTGAGAGGCCAAATGAGAAGGAATCAGCAAAAGAACTCTGGAAACATAAGAAATAAGAGCAAAGGAAACCTCTAAAAGAAAACAATAACTTCTTACCAATGGATTCCAATCAAAATGAAAAGACTGACATGACAGATGAAGAATTTCAAATATGGATTAGAAGAAAGCACAATGAAATATAAGAGAAAATAGAAACCCAACACAAAAAACCCAAAACAACAATGCAGGAAATGAATGAAAAATTTACTAATGAAATTGAATTATTTAAAAAAATCAAACAGAACCCTGGAAATGAAAAATTCATTCAAGAAAATGCAAAATACAGTGGAAAGCCTTACGAATAGGCTAGATCAGGCATAAGAAAGAATCTCAGAGCTTGAAGACAACATTTTTGAGGTAAACAAGTCAGTCAAAGAGAAAGAACTGAGAAATATGAGGAACAAAACTTACAAGAAATATGAGATTATGTAAAGAAGCCAAACATAAGAATCATAAGCATCCCTGAGGACAAAGAAGAAAACATTAATACACAAGGATTGGAAAACCTATTTGAGGGAGTAATGGAGGAAAATTTTCCTGGCCTTGTTAGACATCCAGGTACAAGAAGCTCAAAGGATCCCTGGGAGAGTCATTGCAAAGAGACAATCACCACAGCACACAGTCATTAGGCTGGCCAAAGTAAACATGAAAGTGGCACTCCTACAAGTCATAAGCCAAAAGCATCAGGTAATAAACATAGGAAAACCCATCAGACTAACTGCAGACTTCTCAGCTGAGACCTAATGAGTCAGAAGGAATTGGGGCTCCATTCTCAGTCTTCTCAAACAGAATAATGGCCATTCTAGAATTATTGTATCCTGCAAAACTAAGTTTTTTATATGGGGAAGAGATAAAGACTTTCTCAGATAAGCAAACACTGAAGGCATTTGTCGAAACCAGACCTGCCCTGCAGGAAATATTCAGAACTGCATTATATATAGATCAGAACAGTAGATACCCACCAGTGTTAAAAGTCATCCAAAAGCTAAAGGTTAGAGCCCAGATACCTCAATGTCTCAAGAGGTAAAACAAAGCAATAAAGTTCTACTCAACACGATGATCAGAAATCCACCCCAACTATCAATTCTTTTAATAAATGTGAATGGCTTGAACTCCCCACTCAAGAGATATAGGTGGCTGAAGGTATAAAAAAAATACAATTCAAGTATCTGCTGTCTCCAGGGAACACATCTAACCCATAAGGACTCATTGAGACTCAAGGTGAGGGAATGGGAAACAATATTTAATGCAAATGGAAACCAAAAGAAAGCTGGTATAGTCATTCTCATAGCAAATACCATAGACTTCAAATCAGCAAAATTAAAGACAGACAAAGATGGTCATTATATAATGGTGAAGGGAATAATTCTACAAGATGACATAACAATCCTAAATATTTATGTACCTAACACAGATGTGCCCAGATTTATAAAGCAAATCCTACTTGATCTAAATGAAATGATAGCAGCACTGTAATGGCTGGGGACTTCCACACCCAACTGATAGAACCCAACACCCAACTGATAGAACAGGACAGACGCTCAAAGAAGAAAATAAGCAAAGAAATGATGAACTTAATCAGAACTCTAGCGCAAATGGGCCTAACAGACATTTACAGAACATTCTACCCCAAAACCACTGAATATATATTTGTCTCATCGGCTGATGGAACATTCTCTAAGACTGATCACATCCTAGGCCACAAAACATGTCTCAACAAATTTTAAAAAACAGAAATTATGCCATGTATCTTCTCATACCACAGTGGAATCAAATTAAAAATCAACTCCAACAGAAACACTCAACTCTACACAAGTTCATGGAAATTAAACAAACTACTGCTGAATGATTATTAGGTCAAGGAGGAAATTAAGATGGAAATCAAAAGAGTCCTCAAACTAAATGACAAAGGGGACATAAGTTATCAAAATCTGTGGGATTCAGCAAAAGCAATCATAAAGGGAAAATTTATAGCCTTAAAATGCCTATCTAAAAGACAGAAAGATCATAAATTAACAGTCTAATGAATTGCCTAAAGGAATTGGAAAAGGAAAAGCAAACCAATCCCAAACCCAGCAGAAGAAAAGAAATAACTAAGGTCAGTGCACAACTAAATGAAATCAATAACAAAAGAATTATACAGAAGATTAATGAAATAAAAAATTGGTTCTTTGGCCGGGCGCGGTGGCTCACGCCTGTAATCCTAGCACTTTGGGAGGCCGAGGCGGGCGGATTGCTCAAGGTCAGGAGTTCGAAACCAGCCTGAGCGAGACCCCGTCTCTACCAAAAATAGAAAGAAATTAATTGACCAACTAAAAATATATATACAAAAAAAAATTAGCCGGGCATGGTGGCGCATGCCTGTAGTCCCAGCTACTCGGGAGACTGAGGCAGAAGGATCACTGAGCCCCGGAGATTGAGGTTGCTGTGAGCCAGGCTGACGCCACGGCACTCACTCTAGCCTGGGCAACAAAGTGAGACTCTGTCTCAAAAAAAAAAAAAAAAAATTGGTTCTTTGAAAAGCTAAGCAAAATCAACAGGCCTCTTGCTAAGTTAACCAGAAACAGAAAAGAAAGGACTCTAATAAGCTAAATCAGAAATGAAAAAAGAGATATCACAACAGATATTATGGAAATATAAAATGTCATCTCTGAATACTATAAAAATCTCTTTGCACATAAACTTGAAAATGTTGAGGAAATGGAAAAATTTTTAGAAACACACAGAGTCCCTAGGATCAATCAGGAAGAAATAAAACTCCTGAACATTCCAATACCAAGTAACAAAGTTGAAGCAGCAATTAAAAAAAAAAAAATCTCCCAACAACATCAACAAAAAGTCCTGGAACAGATGGTTTCACAGCTGAATTTTACCAGACCTACAAAGAATAACTGGTAGCTATACCACAGAAATTATTTCATAACCACAGAGAAGGAAAGAATCCTCTCCATCTTGTTCTACAAAGCCAATGTCACCTTGATACCAAAACCAGGAAAAGACACAAGAAAAAAGAAAACTAGAGGCCAATATCCCTTATGAATATAGATGCAAAAATTCTCAATAAAATCCTAGAAAACCAAATTCAGCTACACATCAAAAAAATAATCCACCATGATCAAGTGGGCTTCATCCCAATGATGCAAGGATTCTTCAACGTATGCAAATCTATAAATGTGATTCACCACATAAATAGATGCAAAAACAAAGACCATATGATTCTCTCAACAGATGCAGAAAAAATATTTGACAAAATTCAGTACCATTTTATGATAACAACTCTTAACAAAATACACATAGATGGGATATACCTCAATATTATAAAAGCCACATATAATAAACCTACAACTGGCATCATACTGAATGGAGAAAAATTGAATGCATTCCCACTTTGAACTGGAACCAGACAAGGTTGCTCACTGTTGCCACTTCTGTTCAACATAGTCCTGGAAGTCCGAGACAGAGCAATCAGGTAAGAGAAGGAAATCAAGGGTATCCAAATCAGGAAAGAAGAGGTGAAACTATTGCTCTTTGCTGATAATATGATCTTATTTCTGGAAAATCCCAAAGATTCTGCCAAGATATTCCTGTAATTGATAAATAATTTCAGCAAAGTGTCAGACTATAAAATCAATGTACACAAATCAACAGCATTTCTATAAACCAACAGTCAAGCTTAGAACCAAATGAAAGACTCAATACCTTTTACAATAGCAACAAAGAAAATAAAATACCTAGGAATATATTTAAGGAGGTGAAAGATCTCTCATAGGGAAAACTATATAACTCTGAAGAAGGAAGTCTCAGAGGATATAAACAAATGGAAAAACATTTCATGCTCATGAATTGGCACAATCAACATTGTTAAAATGTCTATACTACCCAAAGTGATTTATAGATTTGATGCAATTCCCATTAAAATGCCAACATTATTTTTTTCAGATCTAGAAAAAATTATTCTATACCTTGTATGGAACCAGAAAAGACCCTAAATAGCTAAGCAAACTTAAGCAAAAAGAATAAAGTGGGAGGCATCTCCTTTTTTAGTAGACTTCAAGCTATACTACAAGATTGTAGTAACCAAAACAGCATGGTACTAGCACAGAAACATAGACCAATGGATCAGAAAAGAAAACCCAGATATAAAACCATCCTCATATTGCTATCTGATCTTTGACAAAGCAAAAAAGAAAAAAAAACATACAATGGGGAAAAGAATCCCTATTCAATAAATGGTGCTGGGAAAATTGGATAGCCACATGTAGAAGACTAAAACAGGATCTGCACCTCTCAACAGTTATAAAAATTAATTCACAATGGGTAACAGACTTAAACATAAGGCATGAAACTATAAAAATTCTGGAAGAAGAGGTTGTAAAAACTCTTATAGTTGCTGGCCTAGGCAAAGAATTCATGAAGAAGAATCCAAAAGGCAATCATAGCAACAACAAAAATAAATAAATGGGACCTGATTATATTTAAAAGCTTCTGCACAGCAAATCAGTCAATAGAACAGTTAGACTACCTGCAGAATGGGAGAAAATATTTGCATGCCATACATCCAATAAGGGGCTAATAACCAGAATCTACAAAGAACTCAAGCAAATCAGCAAGAATACATCGAACAACCCCATTAAAAATGTGGGCAAAGACATGAACAGAAGCTTTTCAAAAGAAAATAGATTAATGGCCAATAAACACACAGGAAAAAATTGCTCAACATCTGTAATAATCAGGGAAATACAAAGCAAAACCGCAATGAGATATCGTCTAACTCCTGTGAGAATGGTTTTTACTGAAAAGTTACAAAACAATAGATTGTTGAAGCCAAAGGTTTTGGTTGCTTGTGCCCTTTCCGGCGGTGGGAAACTTAAATTGTTCTAAGAAGAAAGCAAAGCAATCAACTTGTAACTGAAGGCATATCCTGCCAGCTGCATGTCGTAAAATTTCACGTATCCCAGGCTCACTGACGTTATCTGCCCAAGGGCTCAAGACCGGACTAGGGCTCCTGCCATCTGGAAGAAACATGATTAAATGTAGAAAACAATATCCTCACTTATGTGCCTCTAGTCACGTAAGCCCCCAACTCACTTATGTGTCTCTAGTCACGTAGCCCCCAACCCAAAATAGTATAAAAGCTTTCTGCCGTCATGGCTTGGGACTATTCCCTGTGCTTGCATCTTGCAGAGCAGGAACAGTCCTGGCCAGCTAATAAAAGTTCGTAAATTCAATTCAATTCAGACTTGGTGGTCTTTTCTCGTGCTCCGCACCATAACACAGATGCTGGTGCAGATGTGGAGAGAAAAGAACACTTCTACACTGTTGGTGGGAGTGCAAACTAGTACAACCTCTATGGAAAGCAGTACGGAGATACCTCAAAGAACTAAAAGTAGACCTATCATTTGATCCAGCAGTCCCACTACTGGGTATTTATCCAAAGGGAAAAAAAGACATTTTAACATGCTTGAAGCTCTTACTCAAGGAGGGAGCGGGGCATGGGCAATATAAGTAACCTTACACTTGTATCCCCATAATACACTAAAATAAAAAAAATTTTAAAAAGACATTTTATAAAAAAGACATTTGTACTCCAATGTTATAGCAACACAATTCACAATTGCAAAGATGTGGAAACAGCCCAAATGCCCATCAATACATAAGCGTATTAATAAAATGTGGTATATGTATACCATGGAGTATTACTCATCCATAAAAGACATGGTGAACTAATACCTTTTGTAACAACCTAGATGGAACTGGAGATCGTCCTCCTAAGTGAAATATCGCAAGAATGGAAAAACAAACAATTCACTATTAAATTGGAACGAACTGATCAACATTCATGTGCACATATGGTAGGTAGTAAAATTTGATGGAATTCAAGCAGGTGGAGAGGAGGAGGGCATGGGTAAATTTACTGTTAATGGGTACAGTGCACAGTATTTGGGTAATGGGCACACCTATAACTTTGACTCAAACTGTACAAAAACAATACATGTAACATTTGTAGTACTGTAATATTCTGAAAAAAATAATTTTTGTTGTTAAAAAGAATCCCCTTTCCTCAAGTCAGTAAGATATTTTTCTATACTGACAACTTCATAATTTTGCCTTTTACATTTAAATCTTAATGCACCTAGAATTTATTTTTATCCCATCTGGATAATCAATTTCTCCAGAAACATTTATTCAAATATCCATTCTTTCTCCACTGATTGGCTTTAAGTTTCCACATTATGCATGGAACTATTTCTTATCTCTCTATTCTGTTTCACTGTCTTTTGACTCTCTTTGAACTCGTAACTTTATAAATCTTTTTTTTTTTAATAAATCTTAATATCTAGTATTCCAGCAAAGCAAGTCTCCCAATCTTGCACTCCTTCAGGAATGCCTTGTCCATTCTTGATCCTTTGCATTTCCACCTGAATTTTAAACTTGGCTCATTGGGTTTAAATATACAATTGGTATTTTGATCAGAATTGCACTGAATTTCATACTCCTGTGACACTGAGAATTCATCCTTTCACCTGTTCTACAATTAAGATTCTTAACCATTCATTCATTCAACCAACAAATACTGAACAAGAGCCTAGAATGTGGCAAAAATTACAGCAAGCACTGAGCATACAATGGTGTGGAAAACAGAATTATTCCCTGCATTTGTCAAGGCTTCAGAGGGGAAGTTGTAGAAGAGGAATGGAGGAAAGAATAGTAGTGTTCTAATTGTCTTTTTTTTTTTTTCAATTTCAAAATTCCTAGCACCTGCATTTATTTATTTATTTCAGCATATTATAGGGGTACAAATGCTAAGGTTATGTATATTGCCCATGCCCCCCCTCCTAGAGTCAGAGCCTCAAGCGTGACCATCCCCCAAACATTGCACATCTCACTCATTGTGTTTGTATATACCTATCCCCTCCCCCCTCCCACCCATCCGACACCCGATAAATGTTTTTCCTATATATACATTCAGGTGTTGATCCGTTAATATCAATTTGCTGGTGAGTACATGTGGTGCTTGTTTTTCCAATCTTGAGATACTTCACTTAATAGAATGGGTTCCAGCTCTATCCAGGAAAATTCAAGAGGTGCTATATCACCATTGTTTCTTAAAGCTGAATAGTACTCCATGCTATACATATACCACATTTTATTAATACACTCATGTATTGATGGGCACCTGGGTTGTTTCCACACCTTTGTGATTGTGAACTGTGCTGCTATAAACATTCAAGTGTAGGTGTCTTTTTCATAAAGTGACGATCTTTTGGGTAGATGCCCAGTAGTGGGATTGCTGGATCAAATGGTAGATCTACTTGTATTGCTTTAAGGTATTCTCCATATTGCTTTCCACAGAGGCTGAACCAGTTTGCAGTCCCACCAGCAGTGTAGGAATGTTCCTATCTCTCTGCATCCGTGCCAACATTTATTGTTTGGGGAATTTTTGATAAAGGACATTCTTACTAGAGATAAGTGATATCTCACTGCAGTTTTGATTTGCATTTTCCTGATGATTAGAGATGTTGAGCATTTTTTCATGTGTTTGTTGGCCATTATTCTGTCATCTTTGGAAAAGATTCTGTTCATGTCCTTTGCCCACTTTTTGATAGGGTTGATTTTTCCTTGAGTTTTTTTGATAGGGTTGATTTTTCCTTGATTTTTCCTGAGTTTTAAATAAATTCTACTTATCAGCCCTTTATCGGTTGTGTAGCTTGCGAAAATTTTCTCCCATTCTGTGGGTTGTCTGTTTGCTCTCTTGACATTCTTTGGCTGTGTAGAAGCTTTTTAATTTGATCAGGTCCCATTTATTTATTTTTGTTGCTGCTGTGATTGTAATTGTCCTTCAATTTGCTTTAATTCACTTTTTCATTTGCAAGCTAGGTTAATCATTCTGAAGTCTCCTTTCATACGTAGCCTTTTACTTCTTGTTAGTCAAGGTTCTCCAGAAAAACATCCAACAAGGTGTGTACACATATGTAGAGAGAGGGGAGTTTATTTTAAGGAATTGGGACTCAACAGGATGGGTACATATATAGAGAGAGGCAGGGGTTTATTTTAAGGAATTGGCTCATGTGATTGTGGAGGCCTGGCAAGTCCGAAATCTGATGGGATAGACCAGCAGGCTGGAGACTCAGGGAAGAGTTGCAGTTTGAATCCAAAGGCAATCTACTGGCAGAATTCCCTCTTGCTCCAGGAGGACCAGTCTTTGTTCCATGAAGGCTTTCAGTTGATTGGATGAGGCCCACCCACATTATGGAGAGCAATCTGCTTTACTCAAAGTCTGCCAATTTAAATGTTAATCTCATCCAAAAACACCCTCACAGAAACATCCAAACAATATTTGATCAAATATCTGGGCATTATGGCCCAGCCAAATTGACACACAAAATTAATCATCACACTTCTTATCCTTTCCTTTCTTTCCTACATCCTTGAATCCGTTTTCTTTATTATCATTATTATTTACAAAAAGTCAGCTTGAATAGGAGGGAAAGAGAGATAAGGAATATGTGTTAAGCATAGTCATCACATTTTTTCTTCCAGCTTAAGCTGTGAGGAAAGGCTCAACTCTTCAGCCTATCTGATCCTGAAACCCCAACAGGTAGGGTGCGGTGGCTCACGCCTGTAATCCTAGCACTCTGGGAGGCCGAGGTGGGCGGATTGCTCGAGGTCAGGAGTTCGAAACCAGCCTAAGCAAGGGCGAGACCTCGTCTCTACTACAAATAGAAAGAAATCAATTGGCCAACTAATATATAGAGAAAAAAATTAGCCAGGCATAGTGGCACATGCCTGTAGTCCCAGCTACTTGGGAGCCTGAGGCAGGAGGATTGCTTGAGCCCAGGAGTTTGAGGTTGCTGTGAGCTAGGCTGATGCCACAGCACTCACTCTAGCCTGGGCAACAGAGTGAGACTCTGTCTCAAAAAAGAAAAAAAAAGACACTGCCTGAAACCCCAACAAATAGCATTGTATTCATGCTCACCTCCCTCAAAAGCTCTTAGTACAAACATAGATCAGGGTGCCAATCTTGCTGAAAGAAAAAAAGAAAAATCTTATAAAGCTGAATGTTTTTTAGGAGATGATAAATTTAAAGTTGTTTGGAGTTTCTGTTTGTTTACTTCAAATCTGAAAGGGCCCACATAGACTGTTATGCTAAAAGAATTTAGTTTTAAATCTGAAATAACAGAAAATGATTCTTTAAAGTCCTATAAGATAGGGTTCTGAAAAAGAAAAATATATTGAATACAAAACAAGAGGGCCCTTTTGGGGATACTGGGAGCAAATATGGGTGTGTTTTTCTAAATGTCTCTTCCACACAAATGACAGAAGATATACCAAATAACAAAATGTATCCTGCTTGTAAACTCATATATAATAGCTTCTTTGGGATAGGCATAAAGCTCAGCTTATCCGCAAAAACCAATCTGTAAAGTATTATAAGGATGCAAATATACAAATCTGATTTCACCTCAGCTCAGTTGACTAGTCTGCCAACAGAAGAGTTTACACTACCATCTAGTGGTTCATTTAGTGAAAAGACATTTGTACTCTTCAAAATGCTTCAACTAGATAGGCAATCTAGTAAACATACATAGACTGCTTTGTCCTGTGAGAAAACAGGCTAAGATCAATAAAACAAGCACTTAGATATATAGTAGGCCATTGTGGACAGACTATTGGATTAAAAGTCTGAGATTTTAGCTCTAGCTTTGAGATCTAGTACTTAAACCTATGTGATTTTAAACAAGTCATTTTCTCTCTCTAAACTTGTTTCACATTTGCAAAATGAAGTGACTGCACTAGATTGGTAATTCTGAAGTAAGTTATAACATACTAATCATACAATCAATACAATGGGACACGATCAGATTTTTTAAATTTAAATATAACAAAAAATTAGAGTGTTTTGTTACTATGGATCACAGCTTTAAAAGTTGGAAAGCTGCTAAGATTCCTATCAGCTCTAAAATTCCATGTTCCTATGAATTGTAGCCATCAGTCCTGCCTCAGAGTGCTGATACAGAGTTCGTACCTGCCTAATTTACAGTTAGATGGCTGACAGAACTGCCTACTCACTGGGGAGACGTCTTTTATTTCTCTCTTCTACAATAATAACTCAAAAAGACTCCAATAAAAATAGATGAAAATATTTGGTTTGGTTTGGTTTTCTTTTCTTCCTCCAGAGACTACTACCAGACTTTCTAATACAATGTTGCTCAAAACATGGTCGAGGGACCAACTACTTCAGATTCACCTGGGATGATTTGATGGATGTGACAGTGTATTTTAAAGGGGCACTGTCACATCCATCAAATTGGAATCTCTGTACATAGAACCCAGTGATCTGGATTGCCTTCAAGTACCCTAGGTGATTCTTATACACTCTAAAGTTTGAGAAATACTAGTATAATGTTCAATGACATGTTTGAAGAGAGAGATCTTAGCAAGTAATATTGTTAATACATCTCTATCCTAACATCCTCTATGCTATCTCTGTCCTTTCCTTCCCTTACTCCTCCTGAAAGGAGAATATTCTTGTCCATTCCAATCACAGGACAAATCTTTAATATCAAGGGGAGGGGGAGTGAAAAAAAAATCTTTAATATCTAGAGACAATTAGTCAATGGAAGTTTCAGTAATTTCCAAGTCTAAGATCTATAATCTCAAATATACTACCTGAAACAATTATGATTTTTAACCTATCAAGCTATACTGATTAGACAGCCACTGCTCCTTTTCACATAATCATGCTTGATATTTGTAAACAAAGCTTAAATCTTTTCTCTCCAAAATTTCTAATTAAAAACTTCTGAGTATTAGTGGTCTACATCTTTGCTACTCAAAATGCAGTCCCTATACCAGAAACATCAGCATTGTCTGAAAGATAGAAATAGACTCAAACTTTACCCCAGAATCAAAATCATCTACATTTTAACAAAATTCACCCAGGTGGATTGTATGTATGTTAAAGTTTAAGAGGCACTGATCTATAAACAGCGGACAAGAAATAGTCCATCAGTAAATGCACAAGTGGCTACAACCAGCATTTCTGATGAAGCTCACAGGAAAAAGAGAAAGGTAATGGCTTTCACACAATGTTATAGACCAGGGGTCCTCAAACTTTTTAAACAGTGGGCCAGTTCACTGTCCCTCAGACCATTGGAGGGCTGAACTATAGTTTAAAAAAAACTATGAACAAATTCCTATGCATACTGCACATATCTTATTTTGAAGTGAAAAAACAAACGGGCAAAAACACCTACATGTGGTCCACGGGCCATAGTTTGAGGACGCCTATAGACTGAATGTCTATGTCGCCCCAAAATATGTAAATTGAAGCCCTAACCCACAATTTTATAGTATTTGGAGATAGGGCCTTTGGGAAGTAAACAGGTTGAAGTACACCTTGATCTTGGGCTTCTCAGCCTCTAGAATTGTGAGAAATAAATATCTGTTTGAGCCACCTAATATATGGTATTTTCCTATAGCAGTCTGAGCTAACCCAATGCACTAAGTATCTTTTTAAACCTCAAATAAGTTCTCTTTCTTTTCAAAAAGGAGAGGGCCCTAATACCCCTCCTGCCTATGCAGGAAAGCTCAGAGCAATGCACAGGATGAGAGGGAAGAGAGGAAAGGGAGAGGGATGAGAAGTGGGAGGGAGAGGACCACAAATCTCCCTGTAGTTACTGAAGGTTCTAAACAAAGTGATTGCAGGTGGAAAAACTAAGAAATAGCTGATTTCAGTATGAAGTTCCTGATATAAAGAAATAAGCCAGCCAGCTCTAGGAGAAATAGACACAGACTACAGGCCCAACTTAAACCCAGTAGGATGCCAGAACAAGACTACAGAAGCATTTTTCTAATTGGCAATTACAACAGAGATTCTATTACCTACAGTCAACAAAACAGGTATTATTGTCCATATGTTCACATGTAACATAAATCCCATCATTGATGTCACAGTATTTCAGGTAGACTGAGCATGTGTGGAAGACATGAAACTGCCTAGAAAGGAACAATTTGGAGACTTAAGGCCTAAGGGAGATTTATTTTTTTTGGTACTAATGGAAATTGATAATAAAACCATAAGTGTAACATCCTTGACATTGGAGGGCACTTCTTTCTTAAGAAGTGAGGATAAAATAAGCCATAGAGGAACCAAATACCAATAAATGCCCAGTCAGATCATATATTACCTCTGGCTTTTGGAGCAAGAGAATCTCCTTCCTGTTATTAGGTGGTGTCTTTCCTATACTGCCATCTCCTGCCCTGCTCAAACTAGCCACCAGGTCTGCATCACTTTTAACTTTCCATCTGGTTTGATTTTGTTTCCCTAACTTTAAATTAACCTCTATCTCCTTGCTAGCCTAAATTTCCATTTAACACATTCATACATATCTGGTATTATATCAATTATATCCTCTTAAAGAAGGCTTTTCCAGAGTCTTCTGAAATTCTCCATTCTGGACTAGCTGCCCTCAATGCCTTAGTGCATCTTTATTCTATCTTCGATTTGGCTAGGTACAAACTTCCAGGTTAAAATTTGAAGGCATGGGACTGCAAACTAGTTCAGCCTTTGTGGAAAGCAATATGGAGATACCTTAAAGTGATACAAGTGGACCTACCATTTGATCCAACAATCCCATTATTGGACATCTATCCAAAAGAACAAAAGACACTCTATTAAAAAGACACCTATACTCTGGAATGTGGTTGTTAAAAAAAAAAAAAAAAAAAAAGACACCTGCACTCGAATGTTTATAGCAGCACAATTCACAATTGCAAAGATGTGGAAACAACCCAGGTGCCCATCAATACATGAGTGGATTAATAAAATGTGGTATACGTATACCATGGAGTACTATTCAGCTATAGAAACAATGGTGATACAGCACCTCTTGTATTTTCCTGGATAGAGCTGGAACCCATTCTATTAAGTGAAGTATCCCAAGAATGGAAAAAGAAGCACCACATATACTCACCAGCAAATTGGTATTAACTGATCAACACCTAAGTGGACATATAGGAATAACATTTATCAGGTGTCGGGCAGGTGGGTGGGAGGGGATGGGTATATGCATACACAATGAATGTGATGTGCACCATCTGGGGGATGGACACTCTTGAAGCTCTGACTCGAGGAAGGAGGGAGAGCAAGGGCAATATTTAACATTTGTACCCCCATAATATGCTGAAAAAAATTTGAAGGCATTGCTCCCTTGCCTCCTAGATTTCAGTTTTGGTTTTGAAAAATCTGAGACCATTCTGATTCCTAGTCTGTGACATACGACTTTTTTTTCTTTAATATCTGTCCCCGTAGGAATTTATGGAATCTTCTTTGTCTTCTAAGTTCTGAAATTTCACAGTGATGTACCTTATGAAATTAGATTAAAACTGATTCCTTTAGTTCTAGGCAATTTTCTTGAATTATTTCATTGACAAATTTGTCTGCTCTTATTTTCTCAGTTTTTTTTTTTTTTTTGGAACCTCTTATATTTAAGTATTAGACCTAGAATGACACTTTAATGTTCTTTTCCTTTCTTTCTTGTCCTTATTTTTCATTTCCTTTATTTTTTGTTCTATATTCATAGTTGTCTTCAACTTTATTACCTAACCCTTCTATTGAGTTTATCACTTTTGTGGTATATTTGGTTTCTAAGAACTTTTTTTATTCCTTAAATATTCCTTTCGTTATATTCTTTCTCTCCACGATTATATCTTCCCTCATGTCTCTGAGATTAACAATAATTTAAAAAAATGTTCTTCTCCCTACATTGTCTCTGTCTTTTCCAAATTATTTTTCATGGTTTTATCTTTCTTTTGTACATGTGGCTTACTTCAAATGTCTGATAATCTTTGGTTACCTTCTCATGTTAATATTTAAGAGTGAGGGAATAAAAAGCTAATTGGAAGCTCTGAGTATTTGGGTGGCACTTGCCCACTGTGAGCTCCATCATTAAATATTCTAGAGGGCCTTTCCAGTTGGGAACCTCCAATATCAGTTTATATGCCAAAATCTGTTGGTAGCTAACTTGTCAGTCATTCTTCCCTCCATCTTTGCTAACACAACACTGATTTTTTTAGGGTGGTAATTTGCCCACTCCAAGGTATAAAACAGTCCTGTGGAAGCAGCTGGACTATAATATAGTATCAAAAGGGCACAGAAGGCGGACGCAGTTGCGTGCGGGATTCCTGCCATCCTCAGTGCAGCGGAGCAAAGCTTGTTCCTCTCCCGCTCTGTTGCGCAGGTTGGACATATTTGACTTTCTTTTTCCAGGTTGAATTGACCAAAGCAATGGTGATGGAGAAGCCTAGTCCCCTGCTGGTCGGGCGGGAATTTGTGAGACAGTATTATACGCTGCTGAACCAGGCCCCAGACATGCTACATAGGAAATCCATAGGAAAGTGATGTCACAAAACTTCACCAACTGCCACACCAAGATTCGCCATGTTGATGCTCATGCCACTCTGAATGATGGTGTGGTGGTCCAGGTGATGGGGCTTCTCTCTAATAACAACCAGGCTTTGAGGAGATTCATGCAGACGTTTGTCCTTGCTCCTGAGGGCTCTGTTGCAAATAAGTTCTATGTTCACAATGATATCTTCAGATACCAAGATGAGGTCTTTGGTGGCTTTGTCACTGAGCCTCAGGAGGAATCTGAGGAAGAAGTAGAGGAACCTGAAGAAAGACAGCAGACGCCTGAGGTGGTTCCTGATGATTCTGGAACTTTCTATGATCAGACTGTTGTCAGTAATGACATGGAAGAACATTTAGAGGAGCCTGTTGCTGAACCAGAGCCTGATCCTGAACCAGAACCAGAGCAAGAACCTGTATCTGAAATCCAAGAGGAAAAGTCTGAGCCAGTATTAGAAGAAACTCCTCCTGAGGATACTCAGAAGAGTTCTTCTCCAGCACCTGCAGACATAGCTCAAACAGTACAGGAAGACCTGAGGACTTTTTCTTGGGCATCTGTGACCAGTAAGAACCTTCCACCCAGTGGAGCTGTTCCAGTTACTGGGATACCACCTCATGTTGTTAAAGTACCAGCTTCACAGCCTCGTCCGGAGTCTAAGCCTGAATCTCAGATTCCACCACAGAGACCTCAGAGGGATCAAAGAGTTCGAGAACAACGAATAAATATTCCTCCCCAGAGAGGCCCCAGACCAATTCGTGAGGCTGGTGAGCAAGGTGATGTCGAACCCCGAAGAATTGTGAGACACCCTGACAGTCACCAACTCTTCATTGGCAACCTGCCTCATGAGGTGGACAAATCAGAACTTAAAGATTTCTTTCAAAGCTATGGGAATGTGGTGGAGCTACGCATTAACAGCGGTGGGAAGTTACCCAATTTTGGTTTTGTTGTGTTTGATGATTCTGAGCCTGTTCAGAAGGTCCTTAGCAACAGGCCCATCATGTTCAGAGGTGAGGTCCGTCTGAATGTGGAGAAGAAGACTCGAGCTGCCAGGGAAGGGGACCGTCGAGGCCCTCGAGGTGGGCTGGGTGGTGGAATGAGAGGCCCTCCCCGCGGAGGCATGGTGCAGAAACCAGGATTTGGAGTGGGAAGGGGGATCGCTCCAAGGCAGTGAATTGCTCCTCACTGATCTTCACACAGCAGTTCACACCCTAACTCCTGCAGAATGGTGAATTTCTTCAGCCAGCCTTTGGTATCTTGGAGTATGATCCTAGTCTGTTATAAACTGCTTAAGTTTGTACAATTTTACTTTCATTTTGTGTTAATGGTGTGTGCTCCCTCCCCGTCTCTTCCCTCTCCTGACCTTTAGTCCTTCACTTCCAATTTTGTGGAATGATATTTTAGGAGTAACGGATTTTTAAAGAAGAAGAAAAGACTGAATTTCCTTGCTTACTTTGCATATACAGACTGGATTTTTTTTTTAACAGCCATTTCCCCAAAGGAATGTCTCGCTCATTACTGACATTTGGTATGTTTCATTCATTGGAATATTTCTTACTTATTTTCTACGTGTTTCAAAAGCCTGTGAGAAATACAGGATTTGATAAACATTTTGAAGGCGGGAAAAGCCCAAATTGTTTCTTCCTTGAGAGTCATGACTACCTTCTGGTGTGGAGAAATTGCCATTGGAAAATTTGACAATTTTGATGCTCACTGGTATGGTTAAAAACTGAATAAAAGGTGTTAATAGAGTTTTTTCTTTTGATATTTGATCACAAAACAATTCTAAAACCTGTTTTTACCATTAAAATTTAAATTGTGAGATAGGTTTTAAATGTCTAGACTGCAACTGATATGCTTTTCTTGAACTGTTAGATTTTTTTGAAGTAGAGTTTTTTCATGTTTAATTTGTATTTGTAAAAAAACAAAAAACAAAAAAATCCCCCAAATGCAAATAACAAAAAAACAGAGCAAAACTGTTGTGCCTTCTATTTATCTTTGATTCCAGTCTTGACAATTGTTTAAAGAAAAATAATAAAAACAATCTAGATTTGTGTTATCAGATTCAGAGTATGTGGGGAATTGTAGAATCCCTGTTTCATCACCTTGTATGTCTTCTGTTAATATTTGTTATGCCTTATTCTAAGATTGAGTCTCAAACTGGAATGCCTTTGAAGACAGATGCTTCTATAGAGGTCCTTTGACCTAAATAGTTCAACATTTGTATTTTTATTTTGGTATCTAAGCAGATTCCTAATCATAGCCCATAAGAAGGAATGTGACATTAATATTGGACTTTGCTGATGTGCTCAAGTGTCTGCAATTTTCTTTCTTTAAATCATAGCCACATGGTAAATTTTCTATTTTGTTATGGTTCTCTTTTTTTTTCTGAAGGGCATGCAGTGGGTGCTTCTTGGAAATGGCCAATTTTTATTAAAATATTTCTGGAAGAAAATTTAAAAAAAAAAAAAGGGCACAGAAAAACTTGGCCATGGGTTGGGGAAGCATCAATACCAAAGGAATGCAATTCAGAGGTAGGTAGCAGAACTGAGACGGCAATTGTACCCACATAGGTAGTTATATCATGATTCCAAGCTATAATACATCTGTTCATTTGCAACACTACTACAAAAAGTGACTGGGAAAGGGAGGAATCAAAGGAAGTAGGATGCATCAAAAGTTACCAGATACTGATGCTGGGGAGGGAACCTGAGCCAAAAGGCCACCCTACACAGAAAGCCAAGACTGAGGGATGGAATAGAAATTACAACTCAGGGATTACCTGTGCACCCTGGGCTCTTGTTGGAAAGCAAGCACCAGGTTGTTACTATTGATCAGACTGCCACCAGAGGCACTGATCAAGGCTTGAGTCCATAGATGGGGTCCATTATCTGTAGAAAGCTGAAAAAGACATTGAGTAGAGGAAACAAGACAGTGACAGGCAACATAGGTTAAACAAACATCTAGAGCATCCTAGAAAGGGAAAATAATCCACACAAGGGCAGCACAGTTGGAGCAAAAGGGAAAAGGCTCAGGGCTGACAATTAGTTATATGTACCTAAGGCCATTCCTAGTATAAAATATGGAAATATATCCATACTAGTTGCCAAATAGCAGCTATACTGAGCTCTCAAACTGTCCCTCTCTCTCTCTCCACACTCTGACAACTCCTACTCCCTCCCTGAATGGCCTTTTATATGCTGAATAACCCAACATATAAAGGGGTAACACATGGCCCAGCAGAAGGTCTTCTGAACTGTTTCAGCCACTGTTCATTCTCACTGTCAGAGCCTATGCATCATCAGTTACTCAACATTTTTGCTATTAATATATTCCTGAGAGGCCTAATCTGCATTGTGGATATAACATATGTATGCCTCTCTGATTCATGAAATTGCATGCAAATGAACAAATTTGACAAATGCTTTTGCATGAGCAACCCAACTGTTTAATACCTTTAGGAATGTGAGCACAGAGATACTCTAAGACAGGTATCCTCAAACTACAGCCTGCAGGCCACATGAGGGTGTTTTTGCCCGTTTGTTTTTTTTACTTCAAAATTAGATATGTGCAGTGTGCATAGGAATTTGTTCACAGTTTTCTTTAAACTATAGTCCAGCCCTCCAATGGTCTGAGGGACAGTGAACTGGCCCCCTATTTTAAAAGTTTGAGGACCCCTGCTCTAAGAGGTCATGAAAAGAATTTTCATCAATAGAGGTATCCTCCTCACACTGGAGACTAACTTGGAGGCTCTCTGGTCTACACAACTATTCTTCATATCCCTCCCAGGTCTATGAGACACTATAGTATTTAACAACCGAATAAGGCCAGTAAAACAGTTTCAACTAGGACTTCCTATTAAAGATGAAAGGTTGAGGACAAGAATTTAGCTCCACATCCTCCAGTAAGCTCACTAAAATGACCTTATATAATTTTAAGGTATAACCTATAAGGACAAAGAGATCAGGAGAAGAAGAAAACCACCAAAAAATTAGAAAGCTAGAAAGTAGACAGAAGAGTGGTAACTTACTTGGAAGACCTAAGAAATTTCAATCCTAAGCTGGTAGTGGAGAAAGTCAAGAACCAAAGCAAAACATACTGCATAATCACCAAAAAGCTCAAGGATTAGCAGCAGTAGGTGTTTTCTAGAAGTTGAGCAGAGGAAAGTGGTAGTGTGAAAGGACTAAAAACCTGGTTGAAAATTTGGTTAATTATTATAGTTAGACACCACTACAACTCTTCCCTCACTCTAGTCAAGCAACCAAAGCAAAGACCACTGTAAAATATTGTGTTTATTCTCCAGAGAGGGTAAAACAGAGGATCTATGGATTAAAGGGTACCAGGCACAAAGGATACAAGGGGTTTTATATTAAAACAGAGGAATAATTTAACAAAGCCACAGATAGCCAATAAAATTTTTTTATTTTTAAATTCAACTAGTAACCAAAGAAATACAAATTAAAATAGTAATCTTTTTTCCTATCAAACTGGCAAAGATTAGTGATAATATACCTAGTGTTAATGAGAACACAGGAAAACAAGCAGCTCTCTCACATTCTGCTGGTGGAAGGTAATTGTTAAAATCTTTCTGGAGGTTATATATATCAAAACTCTTAAAAGTGGAGCCCAACCACTTCTAAGAATGTATCACATGGAAATTAGAATAGATATGCCAAGACTTAAATAAAAGAATGTTTATAATGAGCAAAAAGAAAATCTGGAAGCAACCTAAATGCCTAAGAATAGATGATTAAACAATTATATATTTATACAATGAAATATCATTGAACTGGATGTTTAGATTGCTTATGCAACTTCAACATGTACCCTTCTCTACTTTATCCACTCTTTTCCACCCTGCTCCATGCCCTAGAAGGCTCATTTTTATATACTTCATCAAACAGGTTCCCTTTACCCTCTAGCTTCAGGTTGGGTTTGGCAGATGGGAAACATCCATTAGAGATAGATGATCTTGATGAAAGGGCAGAAAGAGAGAGGTCAGGGTATTTATTCCCTTACCTCCTTTCTATTGGGCTATAGTTTGCCAGTGGCTATGTTTCTCTACTGAAGACTTCAGCTCTCAAGAGTTTCTGTAACTATTCCCTCTCGCACCCGTTTTCAGGCCTAGCGATAGTAATGGCTTCCCTGTTGCCAGCCCTGGTTGCTGTGTCATTCTCTAACCTTTTGTAAACTCTCTTCAATTATTCATTTTAAGTAAATCATCTATTTCCAGCTAGAATCCTTACCATGTTGCCAATGCAAATCAGACTTAATTGTTATATTATAAAACATTGTATGGGTGTACCATAAATATATTTAACCAATACCCTACTAGACAACATTTAAATTATTTCAAATTTTAGTGAGGAGTCTGACTTCTGGCCAAAAACCTATGTGTGATCATTGAGGCCCAGCCACAATTACAAAGGCTTTACCTGGCAGGCCTTATGGAGAAAGCTGACCTCTTCACACCAGACTAGACACAGTTGATGCACTGCAGTCTTGGAAGAAAGTTGTGGTCAAGGATTCAGGCCCCCCTGGCCAGATATGCTATTATTCATATCTGCATTCCTAGTCCAGACACCTCCATTTGTAGGCCTCTTTATCAGGGGCACTCAGTGGCTGAGGCCTTTCCCAGGCACTTGCACTGAGACTCTCTTACAAGAGAGAGGGAGGGAGACTTGAAAACACTATTCTCCACTCTGACTCAGCACTCAGAGCTTTTCTACTCCTAGCCCTTTCTCCTGTCCCTCCTGCAGCCCATAAAATGGCAGAAATCTTTTGTTCAGGGCTCCTTTGGCAGTGAGAAAACCCCACATCTGCACTGATCCACCTGACCCTCACGTGGTGCTGTTCAATGAGGAAGAGAGAACATTGGGGTACCTACACTTTCTCTTCGTTAGCCTCTTATTTATACTATAGCAATGAGTAATTAAAGGCTTGACTGTTGCTTTCATTGTTACTTGAGCCATTACTCCAGCTCAATTCAGCTCTTGACACTTTCCTATTATAAACATTGTTACAATAAATAACCCTGTATATGCACAGTATCTCACATGTGAGAGTAAATGGTAAGACAAATTCCCAGAATTACAATTGCTGGAAAGAGTAAATGCATAATTTTTATAGCTACTGACTAATTTCTCTCCACAGAAATTACAGTGGCTTACTCTCCCCCCGCATTGTATAAGAGTGATTTGGATAATTTATTTAAAATCTCTATGCAATAATCTCCTCCTCTGTAAAATGGGTATAAATATAAAACACACTTCATAGGGCTACTGTGAGGATTAAATGACTTATTAAAAGTTAACTATCTAGAATAGTGCCTGGCTGTTATTGTTATTATTTCCTTATACAGTTGAAAATGAAAAATGTCATTTTATTTTCGCCAATCAGATAAAAAATGGTCTGCCAGTATAAGCTGTAATCTGTATTTCCTTTAGTATGAGTAAGGTAAGCATTTTATCATATGTTAAAGAACAAGGAAGCTCTTTAAATACTGATAGGGAACAATCTCTAAGAAACCTTATTAAGAAAGGAGCAAAATATACTAACATTTTTTGCATAAGGAGAAAAAAACATGTACATATGTATTTTTTATATGTACAGAATATCTCTAGAAGAACACACTGGAAATTGGTGAGTCTGGATCCTTGATGCCCCGAAGAAGGGATAGGAAAGATTTTTCAGAGGGAGAAAGAAAGGGAGGAGAGAGGAGAGAGGAAGAAGGAAGGAGGAAGGAAAAGAGAGAAAAGAATAATTTGTAAAATAAAACTCTTCTAAAAATACTTTTAAATCATTGTAAAAGAATGCATATTAAATGACATGGAAAATGTTCATGATAAGCTGCTGAGAGAAAATAACAATCTATAAAACAAATACATATAATCCAAATCTAGTAATCGTATATGCATAGAAAAAAAAGACTGGCAAGGTATAATAATAAGTTTTAATAATAATTATCTCTGGGTAGTGGATTTACCAGTCATTTTTATTTTTCTTTCTGTGCTTTTTCTTATTTTTCAAACTTTCTGCATTGAAAATGTATTACTTTTGTAGCTAAGAGGAAATGTTAGCTTTAAAAGATTATACATAGCAGGGAAAAAAAAGATATAACACAGGCCGGGCACAGTGGCTCATACCTGTAATCCTAGCATTCTGGGCGGCCAACTGGGAGGATTGCTTGAGCTTAGGAGTTTGAGACCAGTCTGACCAAGAGCAAGACCTCGTTTTTACTAAAAATAGAAAGAAACTAGCCAAACAACTAAAAAAAAAAAAAAAATAGAAAAAGTTAGCTGGGCATGGTGGCTTGTGCCTGTAGTCCCAGCTACCTGAGAGGCTGAAGCATGAGGATCACTTGAGCCCAGGAGTTTGAGGTTGCTGTGAGCTAGACTGACTCCAGGGCACTCTAGCCCAGGCAACAGAGTGAAACTCTGTCTCAAAAAATTTAAAAAATTTTTTAAAAAGATATAACAACATAAATAAATCTCAGATATAATTTTAAATAAGAGAAGCCACACAAAACAGAGTGCTTACTGTATAATTTCATTTATAGGATTTCAAGAAGCAGCAAAATTTACCTGTGTTGATAGAGGCCAGAAAAACAACTGCCTAGGTGAGGTGAATGGTTATGACTGGAAAGCAGTTTGAGATAGTCTTCTGGAGCAGTAGAAATACTTCAGGTCTTGATGTTGGGGAGTGGGATGGATTATGTGAGCATATGCATAGATACAAATTCCTTGACTTATGCACTCAAGATTTGAGGACTTTAGGTATATATCTCAACTTAAAAAATTAATTCTAGAAGGGTATATTCTCACGTACATATACACAAAGATGTGAGAGTTATATATGTCATCTCGAGAGAAAAAGAGAATAAGGGGGACATTCCAGGGAACATGCAATGGTAAAGAGAATGGATCCTGGCATCAGATAGTCCTAGGTTTGAATCTGGCTGAGTTACTTAATTGTCTCAGATTCCTTATCTGTAAAAATGGGAACAATAATAATGCCTACTTCATAGGATTACTGTAATAATCGAATGAGATAATGTATTGTGAAGTGTGTAATAAGTATTCAATAAAAGTTTTTTTCTTTGTCCAAAGGAAAACATAGAAGTTCTCTTTGTTGATTCAATATATGAGCATGCCTGTGCCTGGCACCCACTTGTACGCACATACATACAGAATCTCTGCAAATATCTCTATTCTACTGGCCAAAATTACCAAGAAACAAATTTTAAAAAAGGGGTGGGGGGGCACTTATAGCCAGGGTGATACCATTTTCATGAAAAAAAATAAAGCCAGCTCTAGACCAAAATATTTTAAAATATATTCAGGTTTGCATAAAACATTTTGCAAAGTCTCTAATGAAATTTTCAGAAATCCCAACAGCAACAGAATATATTTTCATATTCAGGATCAGTTTTCAAAATGATCACTTATAATTGCAAATAGAAAACTGGAAAATGCATCTGAAAACTGACATACAGATTTGCAAATGCAATTTTCTTCCCTTTTTGGAGGTGTGAAGATCAACCATTAAATATGCAGTGAACGATGTTAAATTTTCATTTGTAATACTAATAAATGCTGAAACACACCCTGGGATTATACTGCTTGAGCCAAAAGAAAGAAAACAGTAGTAATTCTTTTTCATAGATTATTAATCAGAATTGCACTCCTGGCCTGGGGAACCAGAAATATATCAGTGATAAATGGCTAAAAGAGCCAGCACTCTCAAGAGAATTTGAAAATTATAAGTGAATACAAAGTTTAATACCTGAATTATACAAACATAATAATATTGAAAATACCCAAAGTAGTATCCTGCAAAAGAATTCCCATTGGCAGAGGATGCAAATTTTAAGGGAAACTACCGTATTTTAGGGGTAATTCAAAATTTCAAGACACAAGAAGACAAAGATCTTCCTTTTCACAAAGTTTAAAACCCAAATTGTTTGTAATATAAATAATTTTTCATCACTAAACACCAACAGTTTAATTTTCTGAGGTAAAGAGAACCAGTGAGACATTTATAATAGACAAATAAAAATATTAACCTTAAAAATAGTCAAATCATATCCTACTTCCTATTTGCTAAGCACTGCTCTAAATGCTTTTCATACATGTATTTAATAATTTAATGAGATATATACTATTATTACCCCTACTTTACAGGTGAGGAAACTAAAGAATAAAGAGATTAAGTATTAATAACTTTCCAAAGTCACACAGCTGCAATCTAAATTCAGTCTTCTGGCTCTAATATCTATGTTCTCATCACCCAGGCATTTAACTAAAGATATTAGAAAGTATGTAAACTCAGTGCTGAGTCATGTTGACAGCATGTGACCTTGATATAATGTTTTAAGAATGGCACTCCACCTCTGTGGTTGTCCTTACCAAAACCCATAACCCCTACCTAACCATGGAAAAAACATCCCACCACCTCAAATTGATAAACGTAATACAAAATACTTGACCAGCACTCCTCAAAACTGCCAAAGTCATCAAAACAAGGGAAGTCTGGAAAACTGTCATATACTAGAGGATGCTAAGGAAACATTAGGATGAAATGCAACATTAGGATGACTGCATCATAGATGCAGTCCTGGAATAGAAAAAGGACATTAGAGAATAACTAGTGAAATCCAAATTGTGGAGTTTAGTTAAGTTATATACCAATGTTGGTTCCTTATATGTAACAAATGTACCATGGTAATATTAAGATGCTAGTAAGAGAGGAAACTAAGTGAGAGGATACAGGGACTCTCTGTACTATCTTGGCAACTTTTACATAAATCTAAAATTATTCTAAAATGAAGATTTTTTTCAATCGTATATATCGTTTGAAAATAATAATTTGATTTTTACTTCTCATTTCCACCCATCCTTTTAGGTATTTCTTAGTGAGATGTTCAATAGATAAGTAGCTAGTATGAGATAAACACAGAAAGAAACAAAATGTGAGATTTTCTTTCCCATGCCGGGTAACTATCTCCAGGCAAAGAGAGTGGGTTTTATCTTGAAACATAGTGCAACTATGGGGTTTTATTCCATAACATTTGACACTTTGGAAAGCCAACTCTAACTGCTGAGATGACAGCAGGGGGCCCCCTCTGTTAGCTCAAGAAAAAACACCAAACTAGAATGTCATGAAGGAAGTCTTCTCTAACTAGGAGAAAGGTGGGCAAGAGACAGACAGGAAATGAGCATTTGGGAAGGAGAGAGCAGCAAGCGCAAAGGCCTAGAGGCAAGAAAGCATGGTGAACTTGCAGTTTTCAGAACTACCAGTAATTTAGTATGCTGGAAGTGTAATGTGTTATCATGGGAGATGGTAAGAAATGAGGCTGGAGAAGTAATTCCTCAAATATGTTTCAGGATATATTCTAAGACGGGAAGTCTATTGTAAACAAATATGAAGTTACTTATGCACGAAACATTAAGTACATGTGCAGGAATAGACTTCAGAAAGGCCTGAAGCCTGAGGTGATAAACCAGAGAAATTGACTTTCAAGTCACTCAGTGTTTCAGCAAACAATTTCCACTGATGATAGAATGCATAAGTATGTTCTGGTATATTCATATCATGGAATTAAAATAAACTATAGCAACATCATCAACATGGGTGAATCTTAAAAACAATGGGCAAGTCACAAAAGAATACATAAGGTATGATTCAATTTATATAAGGTTGAAAAACAGACAAAACTAATAAACTGTTTTTGATACATACACAGGGGGTAAAATCCTATAAAGAAAAAAAAAGAGAAACAACCCAAAATTTGGAGTAGAGGTTAACTGTAGAAAAGCAAAGAGAAAAAGAAGGACATGAAGAACGCTTCAAGAACATTGGAAATGTACCATTTCTTAGTTAAGTGATGGATACTTAATTATTCATTTATAATTTTCCCCAAAGGTACATATATACACCTTTGTATGCATGATATATTTCAGTTTTTAAGAAAGAAAGTTTTTAAAAATTAGTCATGTTGGCTGGGCCTGGCGGCTCATGCCTGTAATCCTAGCACTCTGGGAGGCCAAGGCAGGAGGATTGCTTGAACTTATGAGTTCCAGACCAGCCTGAGCAAGAGCCAGGTGTCCTGGCGCATGCCTGTAGTCCCAGCTACTTGGGAGGCTGAGGCAAGAGGATTGCTTGAGCCCAGGAGTTTAAGGTTGCAGCGAGCTATGATGACACCACTGCACTTTACACGAGGTGACAGAGTGAGACTCTATCCTAAAAAACAACAAAAAAAGAGTTTTGGTTTTTTTTTTAATCTAAGCAGCCCTAGGTTTGGAGATTAATATACCAAGTTTGCCAATTAATAACTGTGTAACCTCAGACAACTAAACTCTATGCATCTCGGTTTCCCATCTGCAAAAATAGGAAAACTGAGTCTCATAGAGTTAACAGTATTTCTAACACCTACCTCTCAAGAATATTATCAGGATTAAATAACGTGTGAAAGCACATAGAACAATTCCTGGCACATAATAGATAGTCAATAAACATTAGAGGTGTTTTTTTTTAATAGCTGAGGGACACTACTGCAAAGACATGTCCTTTTTGATATTTTGAAGTTTATCCAAGTATGAGACAAATATAGGCATGTCAAAGATGAAAAATTTTTTAAGTGAGCACATCTCTTATGCAAGCACATACAAGAGTAATTATACAGTATAACTTCTAAAACCTTCAATATAGTATATAGATTCTTAATTGAAAATGTAGACACTGTATTATTTCTAAAAGACAAACAGCATGACTTACTTATTTTCTTGCTTCATCTTTCAATGTTGGAAATAAAATTGGATATCATCATTTTCTTACCTACTTAAGAATATGGTTTGGGGACCATGTGGTCAACAGGAAGGTAACCTAGTTAACCTAACCTAGGATTTACTTTTCAACATCTCTAGGAAGTCTGCTGACATTTTCAGGATGAGGAATTTATAATTAATGAGCATTGGTTATGGCACTCTTTTTCATAAAACTTAATATACTGCTATCATCTAAATTTTGGTGTCCTCCCCAAATTCCTACATTGAAACATAATCAGTTGAAACAATAAGTTGAAACAATTATTAAATTAAGCTTTAAACATAATTTATAAGTTTTTATGAACTTAAGTTGAAACTTTATTTTTATTATTATAGCAGATATATATGCTAATTTCCCTGTCTTCTCTCTCAAAAAGAGAAGAGGAACCAATGCAAATGAAGGACCATTTTAAATTCCAGTGGAAAAATCAAGCAAAGCCATTAGTATTTGTAGCTTGCTGCATTGCTATTGTATTTCTTCAATTTTAAGACGCACATTTTACAGGATTTTGATGTTTCTAAAATTCCACCAGACATGGTCTAATGGTTGATTACATGGCTCACATCTGTAATCCTAGTACTTCTAGAGGACAAGGTAGGAGTATCGCTTGAGGCCACTCTGGTCAACATAGCGAGATCCCCATCTCTTTACCAAAAAAAGAAAAATTAGCCAGGCATGGTGGTTTGTGCACTTGTAGTCCCAGCTACTTGAGAGGCTGAGGCAGGAGGATTACTTAAGCCCAGGAGTATGAGATTGAAGTGAGCTGTGCTTGTGCCACTGCACTCCAGCCTGGGTGACAGAGTAAGATCCTGTTTCAAAAAATATTCCTAAAATTAGGATTGCATCTTAAAATTAATGTATAATTTAGTTTTCTTTCTAGAAACCTTTTATTAAAATAAAAATGTGTCTTACAATTTGTTTTGTCTCAGAATCAAGGAAATAATTATGCTGTTGCCATAGCATACATAACAGTTCTAAGACAAGAATAGCTAAGCCCCTAGGGAGTTGAGTCTAGGCCGTAGGTTTTTTGTGTTGCAGTGAATCCATAATGGTCATAACCTTTAAAAAGATAGTGAATTTTCTATTAATAACCTGATTATCCTCAGGCCTCTTCAGCCTGTTGATACAAGTGAGTCAAATTGCTCTGGCCCCCACATTTTGCTGGTTCTAAAGCCTCAGTGCCAAGCTTCAGAACTTCAGCACCTTCCTCCCCCCCAAATTTCCCTAGTTACTTCCAGAAGTTCTTTATGCTTAGGACTAGTTCTTCCATATGTTTCTGCTCTGTCCTCTCTATAGGTATCTCCTCTGTGCCAGCCACTTGAGGGAAGTACCTGCTGCTGCCACTCCTAACTCTGCCCTGTGAGAACCCTGCCTCCGAGTACAGGAGGTATATCTACCAGTATTCAAAATCTGTATATAATCCAAATAAATTTCTTGCTAATTTTTCCTGCTTAGTTGGTCATATATACAGAAAGCTACCACTAGTTACTTCAAGTAATCTGGGTCATATATACAGAAAGCTACCACTAGTTACTTCAAGTAATCTGACTTTTTAGCAGCACAGTTATCTTAGTCTGTCTTCTACTACTACAAAAGAGTATCACAGACTGGGTAATTTACAAACAATAGAAATTTATTTCTCAGGGTTGTAGAGGCTGGAAAGTCCAGTATCAAGGTGACAGCATCTGGTGAAGTCCTTCTTGCTGTATCATTCCATGGCAGAAGACAGAAGGCCAAAGAGTGAGCGAGAAAGAAGGGTAAAAGGGCCAAAGTCATCCTTTTATCAGGAACCCACTTTTAAGATAACTAACCCACCATGGTGACAACAACAGTAACCTTAATTACCTCTTAAAGGTCCCACCCCTCTCAACACTATTGCATTGGGGATTAAGTTTCCAACACATAAACTTTGGGGACACATTCAAACCATAGCAACAATCTATGCCTTTGTTGGAACTGCATGTAGTTCAGGAAGAGTGCTGGTTTGGAGGTGGGGTAAGGGTAGTGAGAAGCAAGTGGCAATCTCATTTTTGTACAATCCCCTGCTCTCTTTTAAGACATCCTCTGAATTCCTAGATCATCACTAGAGAAACACGGAAGCCGTTGGTTCCTCAGCAAAGAACATACAACCTACGTCTACCAGCATGTAACTGACCAAGTCTTTTCTGGCTAATGTGCCAGTTTTGCACACTTCTCTTGGATGACTCCTCACTGTTTGCCCCTAGGATTTATCTTCCAGGATGCTATCCTTCTCCAACATGTAAAAAGAAAACAAAGGTCAAAATTTCTGGAAACTAAGGATCTACTTCGCCCTTATGCAAATGTAAAAAGGGAATGAGAAATCCTTCCATTGCAAATTTCCCTCCAATGTCTGCCCATATTCAAAAGCCAAAGTTTGTGAGTTTCTTTCCCCTTCATCCTCTAAGTTTAAAGTCTGGAAGAATTTCTGGAACAACTGATGGTCCTGCAAGCACTAGAGGAAAAGTCCATTCTCTCGAACAAAATACAGTGTTTAGGGAATCCTTGCTATTCTATGTAGGCCTTTATATACACAACCCTCATGTTTCCTCCATTACATGTATCAACTCGTACAAATGAGCACTTCAGGGGAGATGGATATGGCTCTTCAGACAAAACCAGACCCTGAATCTTAATCTGAGTACTCCAGGACCCATGCCACAATTATACACCACCAAAGAGAGTGAATAACAGTAATAAGCTCTAATGTCAATTTAATGCACTGATAGTATGTTTTGGCTTCAGAAAGGAAAATTCTATCCTCTAGTATTCTTAAGTATTTTTTAAAATTTAATTAGTCCAAATAGGAGGGCTGCTGAAAGGAAATGTCATCCTGGTCCTAAATGAAGATCAACTTAACCACTGAAATATGAACTTATAGCAGTAATGCTTGCTGCTGTAAACTGCAGCCAATATTCCTGTTCATGCTAGAGAATATCTATGGAGAAGTGACTCACTACATATATTATTGATGGAGCTGGGTTATGATGTAATCTAGCAGTGAAAATAACTTGCAAACTGAAATCAAATATACTATTCTGGCTTTCCACAAGAAAAGACCAACTACCGATTTTCTTCTACTCTTGTAAGATTCTGACTGGAAGAAGGTTTTAAATATACACTTTATTTTCAGGCTCAAATATTTAAACATTTAATTGGTGTTCAGCTAAATATCATAGTAGTTGAATGTTAGGGAAAATGCTTAAATATTAGAAATAAAGCCCTAAAGAACTCCCTAGGTTAAATCTAGCAGTGCAAATAACTAAACTTCAGGGTGAACTGTCAGTTCTTTAGAAGCAATCTGACTCATCAATGTGGATTTTTTACAAGTCAGTATAATCAGAAAGTTCTATATTGATCATTCATAATAAAAGTCAAATGGTTAAATCTTCTATATTGATCATTCATAATAAAAGAAGTCAAATCTGCTACCATTTGACTAATCACTTCCAGATTTGAGTATAGGTCACTACAATTTAACTTTGTCCGTTCTCAAACAACCCAGACCTAGTGAAGGGTATAGCTTTGTTTTTATATTCAAGTTTCAAGAATTTATTTATAAAATACATATAGGCTTCTAAACATCAAGAGAAAAAAATCATTTGATTATACCATTTATCTTGGATTGGTATAAATCCATCTCCCTTATTAGAGAAATAAATCATAGTTCATTCTTTACTAAAAATGGGTCAACAATATCTTCCTTAGAAACAAAGAATGGCAAGCCATTATAGGATTACAAATAATTCTCAAGCTCTTTCTTTATAGGTTCCTGAATCAAATATTTTGGCTGTTTTTAGTGCCTAAATAAACAGCATCAAAAAGCTTTCAGATTAAGATGGACAGTTTTGTGAGCCATTCTATGTAATATAGATTATTTCATTGTCTAATCTAGAGATGTTTTAATTCTAAAACTATGGGGTGATAAATGTGGTATTTTATCTTAAAAGGATAGTTTATACAAACAATTACTTAGAGTCACTATAAACTAAATTAAATTTCATTTGATAGATTTGTTTTTTCAAAATATACGTGTTGTTTTGTATGTGGTTATACATGAGCCTAATAAAATGGATTGTTCCCTTGTGCTACTTACTTGTCTGGATTTACTCAGGAAGTCAGAATATCACCACCTAGGAGCCCTCATCCAAAGGCCATGTCTTGATTTGGTATCTGGAAACCAAGTCTCTGAAAAGGTCAGTTCAGTTTTGCTATGAGGGAAAACCCACTCTATAAAAAGGAATCAAAGCTTAACAAAAGACTTCATATTTTGAAGTGAAGGATGAGAAACTATATAAATAAGAAAATAGGTAGTAAGGTCAATGGCTAAAATAATATAGAGAAGGAAAATCAAATGCAAGCTCAAATCTGGCAATTTAGAATCCTAACTTTGAACTGATAAAGTTCCAAATTCAGAGATGGAGTCTCCCTCTGTTGCCCAGGCTGGTCTCAAGTGATCCTTCTGCCTCAGCCTCTCTAGTAGCTAGAACTACAGCCACGAGCCACCATACCTAACTCAGGGATTTCTTTATCCTTCAGTATCAGATTTCAAATAGAAATTCTGGTTCAGAGTCTGGGAGAGTTCCCCAAATCACCAGTGTTTCTACAGGCAATGGAGGAAAACTCTACCCTCTGGAACAAACGGTTTTCAGGGAGTGCTTGCTGCCCTTTTCAGGCCTTTAAACACATAGCCAAATCCTCCATCAGTGTTCATGTTTCCAAAAAAAAAAACAATCCTAATTTTTTAATCTAAGGAAGCACACCACTCAGGACAAGGCATTAATAAACACCACTGAGTTTCGTGAAAGGGTTACTGGATATAAATCCAAAGGAGGGCTGAAGTTGATTTGGATGCACAGCTGGATGCTTCATAGTAGCCACACTGGCATGTGTATGGCAAATTGCTGAAATTTGTTGAGGATCATATTATGTTCCACAAGATCATGTTTGCAAGAACTACGAGATTGTCCAACAAAATCACTAGAATCTAAGGTTTGCTCAATGATATTCCCTGGGAATAGGTAGACATATAATGGGCTAAGTGAAACCTGACCACATGTCCTTTGATATCCTGATTGTTCCACTGTATAAACTACAAGCTTTGGGTAGAATACAGGGATGTGGTGGGTTGTACTCTGACAGACCATTCTTCTTTACTATGCAGACCCTCTCCCACACAACTGGTAACCCTGAATGTGGGCTGATATGCTTTTATAAATGTGAATGGATACAGGAGGGAAGGCAAAGGGGTCAGAATATGCACCTGTAAAACTAATCCACGCTGTCCATTTGTATACATCTTATCACTTCTCCCCTAAATTTTCAAAATTTGACAGTCTTTGCTTTTATTAAGGTTAAATTTGGGAAGCTATTATAGATTTACTCATTCTCCTCCTCTCCCTCCCCCAAAATAACAGAACTGTGACTGGTTAGACTCACTTTCCAAGTTCTGCCATTTCAGGTCTCCAGCACTTCACTGGGATAGTGTCAGTCACTACTGCACTCAGCGTTCTGTGGCGCCTTCAAATCCACATTACAAGTGGCGCTGGGGCCCCTTCTAGGTAGAGATGATGAGGAAAGGGACAAGCCCAGGAATTCTGAACCCTCTCCCCCACCCTGGGGTAGTTATTCATTTTACGTACTGGGCTTTTTCATAAATTTCTGTTAGCAAAAGGGTTCAATTGATTTTCAAGAGTTTGAAAACCGCTGAGGTAGTTAAAACAGGTACCAGAAAACCTGAAGGCCCACGACTTGTCACTTACTGTGGCAGGAGAAACTCGACAATAATCTCAGCACTGACTACCTCACAAGGTCCGGGTGAAGACAAACACCACCACGAGCGCAGACGGCACCTCAGACGAGCTAGCAGGTATTGCGCGGCCTCCCGCCTTCTGGCCGGAAGTCCCGCCTCCGTGACCGTGTACAAGCCCCCCACCCGGAAGTGGATGCCCACAGGCCAAGGCATCCATTCCATAGGCCAGGACGTCTACAACCCTGCCTAGGCTGCTGTTCTACTGACCAAGATATGGATCTATCCCGCCTAGAGTCTGGACCCACCGGTCAAGAGTCTGAGCCTGCAAGCCTAAATTTCGACTCTGCTAGCCAAGATTATTTCTCTACTGGCCAAGAATTCGATTCTCCCTACCAAGAATTGGACCTGGACTCTCTTAACGAAGATATTTATTCCCAGTCCATGCCAGATCCCATGACAAAGACCTCTGTGGGCACATATGAGTCCCACCCGACTTCTGAACCGATGGCTCTGACAGAGGCCGAGCAATTGGAGCTCAAATCTGAGCTCGCTAAATTGGAGGCAGAAATCGTAACCCTACGCCAAGCGCTGGCAGCCAAAGAGAGGCGCTGTGGGGAGCTCAAGAGGAAGTTGGGCCTCACCACCATGGATGGACTGAGACAGAATCTGTCCAAGAGCTGGCATGATGTCCAGGTCTCCAACACCTACGTGAAACAGAAGACGTCAGTCGCCCTGTCCTCCATGAGCTCTGCTATCTGCAGGAAGTTTGGAGACATGAAGAAGTCGGCCACATTCAGATCTTTTGAAGGTCTGATGGATACAATCAAGTCCAGAGTCACAGGGGGCAGAGAATTTGACAGCGATTGTCTTCCTTCTTCAGCAAGGAGTGGGGATGATTTGCTCCCTGTTTTGGGGATTGGGGATGACCTGCTCCTGGTTCCAGAAGGTGGGAATGATCCGCAACCAGTTCTGAGGAGTGGGGATGACCTGTTCCCATTTCTGGAGCCAGAATGAGCTCCTTGGTAATCTTGCCTGGCTCCCAAACTAGTGCAAGAACCCCCTTCCCTCATCACATTTGCAACTCTGCGCAACAAAAACAATGAAACCACAATGGTAAAGTTAATTCAAGAAATAGACAGAGTCCAGTTTTGAGAAAAGTAATGCCCATTTGTACATAGATATTTGCTGCTGTCGAATGAGAGAGAACCTAATGTTTTATACCTGGTTATTTTACACTAAAAAAAAAAAAGTCATACTTTGAGTTGATGTTTTATATTTTACACTAAATTTTGTAGATGAAACATGTCACTATGCTAGCTTTCCTGGAATTGCATTTAATGGACGGGACAATCGCTCCAGAGGGTTCTTAGGCCAAAACCCAAACTCTCTTTTGGAAAAGTAATCTATTAGAAAGCCAAAGTAGACTTCTGTTTAGAACTTGGAAAAGTTATGAAATAATCTATAGTTTTATCCCTTCCCCATTTTCTTCCTTCCTTAAGTCTAATGTGAACATAGTTACCTTCAAAGCTCCATCTGGCCTACAACTTGTATTTTTAAAAGATGGTTTTAAAAATGCTGATCAAGAAGATGGTTCATCTTCTCTGAGACCTCCAGATAGGCAGAAAATATATTAGTGGACTGATTGTTACACTAATAATATATATTTTGTGAATTTTTGTTTGTTTGTTTTCAAAGCTCCCAACTAAGCATAGCAACCTTAGGTTTAATTTAGGAGGTTGTTACTACTTTGGACACAACCTGTAATTGCAACTTTACTTTACCTTGTGCTTTATCTCTTTATATATCAAAATGAGGGCTGTAAAAGTTTAGCCCTTGTGGCAGCATGTCTCTGCCATAAGAGTATGCCACCTAAAAGGAAGAAAATTGCTTCCTTGTCCTACCACAATTCCTAGTTACCACCTCCTGCTGAGGAGCTGGAGGGAAACAGTATAGCCAAATTCAAGAAAGTTAACACCCCCCCACAACCCGCCCAAGCAACATTTTTAAAAAGACTGTCCATCTCCTGTGATGCTGGTGATTATGCATTTGAATGGACCTAACTGATTATACATCACTGCTGTGTTTGACAGGAAGTTTGTCCTTGTTTCTAGCTAACCCTGAGAAGGAAACAGAATCCAACCCTCTGGAGATATCAAGACTATAGGAATCTGGTTTGGGTTTGTTCAAACTTTCTGATATTAATTTTAATAGGAACTATGATTTTGGGGTGGTTATTTTTGGTTTTGTTTTTTTCCTTTTCCATTCTCAAAATGCCAAGATCTGGTAGCCTCTTTTATTCCTCTAGTCACACTGCCTGAGGTTGAAGTTTGTGTCTTATTGGCTGTAGGCAGAGGGACTAGGACATTTATTTGCTTGGGTACATATCAGTAACTTCTCACTACCTAAAGGTATCCCTCCAGATTAAAAGGGTGATCCTGTTTTATTAATTCTTTAAAATTCTCCCTCTACATTCCTTTGGTTTTCCTACAACCAAAACCAAATACCACTATAAATGCAAAAGCACTTGGCAAACTATAAAGTCACTGGTTTATCCCAGCCTTCCACAGATGTCTGAAGACAACAATTTGCTTGGATTAAAACAAGATGTTTAACTATTTTACACATTTGTTTTTTAATTTGTTATGTTTATCAACCAAAATGGCTTTGTATGCTGACAAACAAGAGGTGAAACTGCAGCACACAAGAAGTGAAAGTAGTTCAACAGAACTACTTTCACTTAACCTTAAATTTCAGAAAGGCTTGTGTTAAACCCTGACATCATGTGCCAAACTCAAAATATGTTCTATTTTATTTAATAATTCATACAAATGCAGTAACAGTTTTCCCAATAAATTCTGAACTTTATGAGAGCAGTAAAGCACTTATCTATTTTTGTTGATCATTGTATTCCCATGCCTGGCTGAGAGCAGATGTTCAATAAATACTCATTAAATCAATGAAGGAATTAATATCACATACTTTAGACACAAAATGTTGGATCCAAGAGATTATCAATTTGAACTAGTTAATAAGTTCCTCCTGCTTTAAACAAAAATGTTTTGTTTATTTAAAGCATTTTGAATATTCAAAGACAATTGAAGACCCTACTATGTGTCAGGAACTATGCCAGGCCCTGAAGACACAGAGTGAATTAGACATGGTGATGCTCTCTAGAAACACTCAGATCTTGGCCAGGTGCAGTGGCTCATGCCTGTAACCCTAGCAGTCTGGGAGGCCAAGAGTAGAGGATCCCTTGAGCTCAGGAGTTCCAGACCAGCCTAAGCAAGAGCAAGACCTGTCTATACTAAAAATAGAAAAAAATTAGCCAGGCGTGGTGGTGCATGCCTGTAGTCCCAGCTACTTGGAAGGCTGAGGCAGAAGGATCCCTTGACCCAGGAGTTGAGGTTGCTATGAGGTAGACTGATGCCACAGCACTGTAGTCCAGGCAACAGAGCGAGATTCTGTCGGAAGGAAGGAAGGAAGGAAGGAAGGAAGGAAGGAAGGAAGGAAGGAAGGAAGGAAGGAAGGGAGGGAGGGAGGGAGGGAGGGAGGGAGGGAGGGAGGGAGGGAGGGAGGGAGGGAGGGAGGGAGGGAGGGAGGGAGGGAGGGAGGGAGGGAGGGAGGGAGGGAGGGAGGGAGGGAACAGATTTTAAAATCATCACAATTCACTACAGTAGGTGCTAAAATAGAGCTGTGTCCCAGAGACAAAGGAAGTCTCGAGGGGTGTTAACTCTAGTTTGGTAGGTCAGTAAAGACTTCAGAGAGGCAGAAAGTCTTAGAGAACTAGAAGTGTGCTAGACAGACAAGAGTACATTCCAGACAGTATCCAGAGGAACTGAGTCATGAAGAAGTGTGTAAGAATGGCATGTTCCAGGAAATACCAGTAAGTCATTGTGGCTAGAGAGGGCAGGGAAGTGGTGATAGATGAATATGGAAAAATAAGCAGGGGCAAAATCATAAATAGTCTTATATGCTGCCTCAGACATTAGTATTTAATCCTGTAGGAAATAGGGAGACATTGAATCATTGAAGTAAACGTCTCTATCAAATTTGTGTTTTACATGTGGAAATAACATTCATGAGAAATCAACTAGTTGGGGGGGAGGGGAAATGTGTAAATTCACACCTAACATGTATAATGCACACTATTGGGGGGTGGGCACACTTATAACTTCAACTCAAACCATACAAAAGCAATTTACATAACCAAAATGTTTGTACCCCCATAATGTTCTGAAAAAAAAGTGAGACCAGAAAAAAAATAATGAAAGATAATGAATTATGACAACAATGACAGTTCTCTCACATTTTTGTCATATTAAGAACTTGAAAGCAAGGTTTGATTTGGTTTAATTATAAAAATTATTATTTCTATTAAAATGAGATGCTATAAAATAAAGATGTTAACCATTTCAACCAAAAAACGAAAAAACCAAATTTGTATTTTGGATAGATTACTCTGGTCACCAGAGAAATAGATTGAAAAGTATTTCAGAGGTAGAATCTCCCAGACTTAGGTATCAACTGCATGGGAGAGAGAGATGGATACATTTGTAAGACAATAAGGACACAGAATTGAAAAGCTTTGCTATTAATGAAGTGGGAGCCACACATTCATTTTGCTTTGGCCATTTTATTGGATCAGTATACCTGTATCAGTGGCCATGAGTGCCAAATAAAATGCCTCCACAAACGTGAGGTCTGGCTTGAAGGTTTCCTCCAGATTTTCTTTTCTGCCTGCTTTTACCTTTCCTATGAGTTGGTTCTCTTCATTCTGTACCCTATCTACCTTCATAATTTGATCACCTCTGCTTATCTGGGCCTCTTTGATCTTGTAGCCTAGCTTCAGTCTATTTAACTCAACTATTTCAAGATACAATTTCTGATAGTTCTTGGAACATATGTGCACCCAAAGATGTCCATCCCTAGGTTTGGCTCAACCCAGAACCATTGGATAGGAAGGGTAATTGGAATAAAATTCCCTGAGGCTCTCAGTTTTCTAGGGCTTCTATTGCCCATATGAATGAAAGGGTCGAGATGGAAGATAGAGACAAGATGCCATGGCCTAAATGTTTATATCCTCCCTGACTTCATATGTTAAAATCCTAACCCCCACAGTGATGGCATTGGGAGGTAAGGCCTTTAGGAAAGTGATTAGCCCTCATGAATAGGGTTAGTTCACTTATAGATAAGCCCAAGGGAGCTTCTTTGCCCTTTCTACCATGGGAGGACACAGTGAGGAGGCACCATCTATCAACTAAGAAATGAGCCCTCACCAGACACTGAAACTACAGATGCCTTGATCTTCGACCTTTTGATTCCAGAACAAGAGAAAGAAATTCCTGTTGTTTATAAGCTACCCAGTTTATAGTATTTTGTTAGAGCAGCCTGAATGAACACGAGGGTTGAAAATTCTATCCTCCACAGATGACACTCCCCATGCTACTGGCAAGGATGGGGATAAAGTACCAATTCTTGTGTTCATTAGCATCATCCATGCATCATAATACTAGCACCACTCCCAAAGAGATTCATCAGCATCTTTTGGAGGCTACTATGCTTTCTGATCCATCAAAATACTAAGTTCCAGATCTGAGAGAAACTATATTTATCACATATCCCACTCTTGACTTGCAGGCCTACGGAGAAGTAAGCAGTGACTATTGACCCAGAAATGTGCAAGTCTCTCTTGACAGTGCTAGGCTTAATGGCCCTACTCATCAAGGGGACAATGATGGCATGTATTGATTCTCCTAAGGAATGGGGTCAGTTGCATCTGGGCCATGAAATTTTGGTTTCTTGCCTATGAACTCTGTGAAGAAAAAAGGATAATCACTGCTCTATCAAAATGACCGTAGAGAGAAGATTCTGGGAAAATGATGGAGTAGGAGGCACAAGAAATCTCCCTACCTAGAAAATAATTGCATTGCAGCAGAATCAATCTAACTATTTTTAAACTCTAGAATCCTCTGAAGGCTTGAAACTTCCAGGGGAAGGTTTGAACAATAAATTGTGTTTGCTTTTGGTCAATTTTAACTCCTAGCACAGTAGCAGCTACCCTTCTCCAAACCCAGCCCTGTAACAGGCAAATATCCATATGTTCCCAGAACAACCTGCACAGAGCTTATGAGAACCAGGGTTGGCAAAAAGAACCCTGTTCTCCAAATATTAGAGATCTGTGTTCTGACCATTAATTCCTGCTTTTGAGCACAAATACATTACAAAGAGGTAGGTGGCCATTTTGTTGCACCTCCCCCTATTGTTGCAACCCCCTCCCCCACTGGCTGAAATGACTTCCAAGGGATTTAAAGGTCTAGTGTCCTTCTCCCCCCATCCCTTCAGTTTTCTCTTTTCCCCCTTTTCTCCCCCCACACATTCAAGACTAGGACATTCAAAAACAACTGCATATTTAGTGAAAATTAGAAAGTGACTGTACATGCCCAAGTAAAAACAAAAGACCTGAGAAGACCTTAAAGTCATACTTCAGGCTAATCCTCAGCACAGAGATAGCATATAACACTCAATAAAAACAATCATAAAAAAATCAAACTCTGGGAAAGAGGGAGAATCAAATTTCCAGAGTTATCACATTATTATATTCAAATATCCAGTTTTCAACAAAAATATCACAAGGCGTATAAAGAAATAGGAAAGTCTGGCCCATTCAAAGTATGAAAATAAACCAACAGAAACAGAAAAATTATGGATGATATGCTAGACAAAGACCTTAAAACTATCTTAAATATGCTCAAATAACTAAAGGGAGATGCAGAGAGAAAGAAAATGATGCATGAACAAACTGAAAGTATCAAAAACGATATAGAAAACCTAAAAAGAAACCAAAAAGAAATTCTGGAGCTAAAAAGTACAATAACTGAAAGAAAAGTTCACTAGAGAAATGCAAAGGCATATTTAAGAAGGCAGAATAAGGCCAGGCACAGTGGCTCTTGCCTGGAAGCCTAGCACTCTGGGAAGCTGAGGCAGGAGGATTGTTTGAGCTCAGGAGTTTGAGACCAGCATGAACAAAAGTGAGACCCCATCGCTACCTAAAATAGAAATAAATGAGCCAAACAACTAAAAATAGAAAAAATTAGCCGGGCATGGTAGCACTTGCCTGTAGTCCTAGCTATCTGGGAGGCTAAGGCAGGAGGATCACTTGAACCCAGCAGTTTGAGGTTGCCGTGAGCTAGACTGACACCACAGCACTCTAGCCCAGGCAAGAAAGTGAGACTCTGTCTCAAAAAAAAAAAAAAAAAAAAAAGGAGAATAAAAAAATCAGTGAATTTGAGGAAGGAAAATGAAAATTGAGTCTGAAAAACACAAAAAAAAAATAAGGAAGAAAAGTAAATAGAGCATAAAGGACCTATGGGACACCATCAAGTGGATCAACACACACGAGGGAGTTCCAGAGAGAGAGAAGTAACCAGAGAAAATATTTGAAGAAATAATGGCTGAAAACTTCACAAATGTGATTAAAAAAAAAAAACATGAATATAAATATCTAAGAAGCTCAATGAACTCTAAGTAAGAAGAACTCAGAGAGACCCACTCATTATAATCATACTTTGAAAGGCAAAGACATCACTGTTACTCAATGGAGTACTCAAAGTTCTAGCTATCAGACAAGAGAAAGAAATAAAGGACATCCAAATTGGAAAGGAAGAAGTCAAATTATTCTTGTTTGTAGATGATATGATCTTTTAAGTAGAGAAACCTAAAGACACCACACACACACACACACACACACACACACACCCCTATCAGAACTGATAAACAAATTCAGTAAAGTTTCAGGATACAAAAATCAATATACAAGTATCAGTAGCATTTCTATATGCCAACAACAAATAATCTGAAAAAGAAACCAAGAGAGTAATCTCATTTACAGTAGCCATAAATAAAATACCTAGGAACAAACTTAACCAAAGAAGTGAATGATTGCTACAATGAAAACCATGAAACATTGATGAAAGAAATTGAAGAGGACACACACACACAAAATAGAAAGATATTCCATGCCTATGGATTGGGAGAATAAATATTGTTAAAATGCCCATACTACCCAAAGCAATCTACAGATTTAATGCAATACTCATCAAAAAACTCAATGACATTCTCCATGGAAATAGAAAAAAGAATCCTAAAATTTATATGGAACCACAAAAGATCCAGAATAGCCAAAGCCAAACTGAGAAAAAGAAGAAAACTGTAGGAATCACAATACCTGACTTCAAATCATACTACAGAGCTGTAATAATCGAAACAGCATGGGATAAGCATAAAAACAGACATGTAGACCAATGCAACAGAAGAGAGAACCCAGAAATAAATCCAAACATCTACAGTGAAGTTATCTTCAACAAAGGAGAACACATACAGTGGAGAAAGTCTTTTCAATAAATGGTGCTGGGAAAACTGGATATCCCTTTGCAGAAGAAGAAAATTAGACCTTTATCTCCTGCCATATACAAAAATCAAATAAACATGGATTAAAGACTTAAATCTAAGAACTAAAATTATGAACTACTAAAATAAAACATTGGGGAAATGCTTCAGAACATTGGCCTGGGCAATGATTTCCTGAATAATACCTCCAAAGCACAGGCAACCAAAGCAAAATTGGACAAATGGCATCACATCAAGCTAACAAGCTTCTACAAACCAAAGGAAACAATCAACAAAAGGAAGAGACAACCCACAGAATGGAAGAAAACATTTGTAAACTGCCCACCTGATGAGGGACTAATAACTAGAATATATAATGAGCTCCAACAACTCAATAGGAAGATATCAAACAATCTAATTTAAAAATGGGCAAATGAGCTGAACAGACATTTCTCAAAAGATGATATACAAATTGCCAACAGCTATATGAAAAAATGTTCAACATCATTAATCAGGGAAGTGCAAATAAAACCACAATGAGATATCATCTCTCCCCTATTTGAATGACTGTTATTAAAAGATAAAAAAAAAAATAACAAATCCTGGCAAGAATTTGGAAAAGGGGGAACTTTCATACACCGGGTTTTGTTTTGTTTTGTTTTTGAGACAGAGTCTCACTGTGTTGCCTGGGCTTGAGTGCAGTGGTGTCAGCCTAGCTCACAGCAACCTCAAACTCCTGAGCTCAAGCAATCTTCCTGCCTCAGCCTCCTGAGTAGCTGGGACTACAGGCATGCACTACCATGCCCGGCTAATTTTTTCTGTATTTTAATTGGCCAATTAATTTTTTCTATTATTAGTAGAGACGGGGTCTTGCTCTTGCTCAGGCTGGTCTTGAACTCCTGAGCTCAAGCAATCCTCCCGCCTCAGCCTCCCAGAGTGCTAGGATTACAGGTGTGAGCCACTGTTCCCAGCCAAGCACTATGATTTTGATTATAGCTTTATCATAAAGGATACAAATCAGGACCAGCCAAATAAAGAGACACATAGGATACCTTCTGAAAGGGTTCCAACCCTGAAATTTCCATGTCCTCAAGATGCATCACCTTCCTGGCACATCAGCATATGATTATCAACCAAGGAAGTTCACTCAAGCTTCAGGTGTCTAGGATTTTTATTTGATTCCTCAATCTCAAGCTCCACAAGCACATGTGCCTCAACACAGATAACTGGCTTATTACAGATAATTTGGCTAGTCAACGTTCCTTATCACTACAAAAATCCTATACAGTAATAATAATTTTGCTGTGTTTCTTAACCACCAAATACACAATTCCATACCATTTATAGCATCTAGATCATTATTTAACCTGAATGCCCAAAATACCGATCATTAGTACCACCCTAGTTAGTGGTTGGCACCTGGAAGAGCCACAGATTGCCAACGAAAGATATAAAAGACCTTCAAATGTTACCAGTGAGCCCTGGGTTGAGGCAGTATTGGGGATGAAACATATGCTCCACTGAATGCCACCCCAAACTGGAAGATGTCTTCCTTAGCATATTCAAAATCTTTATCTACCCTGTGGAAGCTCATGTATACTCATACTCATGCTGTCTTCTACTGATCCACTCTAAGCATGGTCCATCTCAACCCTAAACCACCTTCATATAATATCTCCCAACCCTCAAAATCCAGGCTGAGAAGTCAGAGCACAAAGAAGTATTAAAAACCTGCTAGTTAGGCCGGGCACAGTGGCTCATGCCTATAATCCTAGCACTCTGGGAGGCTAAGGCAGGCTGATTGCTCAAGGTCAGGAGTTCGAAACCAGCCTGAGCAAGAGCGAGACCCCGTCTCTACTATATATAGAAAGAAATTAATTGGCCAACTAATATATATATAGAAAAAATTAGCTGGGCATGGTGGCACATGCCTGTAGTCCCAGCTACTCGGGAGGCTGAGGCAGGAGAATTGCTTGAGCCCAGGAGTTTGAGGTTGCTGTGAGCTAGGCTGACACCACGGCACTCACTCTAGCCTGGGCAACAAATTGAGACTCTGCCTCACACACACAAAAAAAACAAACCAACCTGCTAGTCAGTACCTTGGCTCCCTCTATAATTAATATTGTGGAGAGGTTTGGGGGCCAGAAGAATAGTCATGGGGGGCATCAGCCTCCCACCTCAAACAAACCCTAGATCCTCACCAGAGTCTTTCATGGAGCTACACCGATGGTGTTGAGTGGGGAGCTAAGGGAAGAGGGGTGAACCTTTGCAGCACTCATCTTGGACACCCTTTCATTTATTCCTGTTCATTCTTTCTCACTCTGAACTCTGTCCCTGCTTCCATCTGACTACAAAACTTTGGCTCACTACACCCTAAACTTTGAGCCTGCCTCTGGCCCTTTCATCTTGGTATTCAAACCAGATGTTCCCATGAAATGACTTTTGTCTTTTCCTAATGGATTTTTTCTGATTTAGTACACCCTTTGATCTCTGATCTTCTGTTGCTGTCTAAGAAAGCCTGATAAGCCCATCATAGCCTGAGAGGAGAGAAGAAAGGCAACTCACATGTTTGGGGGCAGCAAAGACTGGCTAATTTGCAATGGTGTTTATTTGTCAAGAAGGCAAACAAACATTTATATACCACTTATTATGGACCAGGAAGTAGTCTAATGTTTTTCGTGTCTTTATTCATTTAATCCTCACTATTTGAACTTCCTCTTCGAGGCAGGTTTTTTTATTTTTTACAGATTAGGAAACCAAGACTCAAAGACATTGAGGTGGCACCTGGGCATATTTCATATTTTAAGCTGAAGGAATTTGAGAAAAAAACAGAAGCAGGGAGGCCACTCTCACCTTTCCCCCACCACTCTACCTTTCTTTCATGAAGCAGGTCATAAAACCTAGGGAGGATTTTCTGACCTTCCTCTGAAGTCTTAAGACCCTCATGTAAGAGGTGCCTTCTCTCTACCTGAAAGACATAAGGACACAGAAGAATCTGAACACACAGGCCTTGCTAAGTTTCCCCCAGTGTATTGCCATTAGATCATACCCTTTTTGCCCTATCATATTTCTCCACAACTATCTACTCTTCATCAAACCTACTATTTAAAAACAAAAAAAGCAAAGTTTAACTGTGTCTTCATATTTTATCTCTTTGTGAAGGCTCACATAAAAATTATATCAAATAAATTTGGAGCCGGGCATGGTGGCTCACTCCTGTAATCCCAAGTGCTAAGGCAGAAGGATTGCTTGAGGCCAGGAGTTTGAGACCAGACTGTGCAACATAGTGACACCCCCATCTCTACAAATAATTTTTTAAAAATTAGCCAGGTGTAGTGATGCACGCCTGTAGTCCTAGCTACTTGGGAGGCTGAGGCAGGAGGATCACCTGAGCCCAGGAGTTCAAGGCTGCTGTGAGCTTTGACTGTGCCACTGCACTCCAGCCTGGGTAGCACAGTGAGACCCTGTCTCAAAAAAAAAAAAAAAAAGTTTTTAAATAAAAAATAAATTTGCTACCCTCAGTCTGTTCTAAGACCATGCATAAATAAATAAGTATGCACGCTTTTCTCTTATTAATCTGTCTTTTATTGTAGGGACCTCAACCGTGAACCTAAGATGGGTAGAAGGAAAGAATGTTTCCTTCCCTATAAGGTAAAGTAACTTTCCCAACAATACACTAGCAAGTGGCAAAGCTTGGGTCTGAACATGGGATCTGAATTTAGAACCCCCCACCTATATCCATTGTGCAGCATATTTATATCACCTGACTCTCCAACCAACTTATTAACCTGGGCCTTGTCTGAAAAGTAATGGATTCCCTATTTTTTTGTATGTGATTAAAATAAATGTTTTTCCCTCAGATATACACATAGCTTATTCCCTAACATCTATATGGAATAAATTATGGGCCCCTCCCAAAATTGACATGTTGAAACCCTAATTCCCAACATTCAATGCAGTGTCCTGCACATAGTAAGCAATTGATAAATAAATGACAGTAGGGAAGAAAGTCTGGCGTTGACTGAGTCCACCTTGTCTCATCAAACTCCATAGGACAGGAAGGAGACAGGGCTGGAGCAAAAAAGAGAGACCTGGTTTGTCCTTAGAAATGGGGTCAGCATGACGACAAATAGCAACGTCAACAGAAGATCAGGGTAGCCAGAGTCAGAAAGGAAAATGGAGCCAAACCTAGGAGGCATCTGAAGTTATTAAAAACCAAAGAGCATCAAGGCAGCCAAGGACTAATTCTGCCATATACTTGGAAGTTAAGCCTCATGGCTCTTGCTCCTGCTTGCTTCACCCGTTCAAGTGTTGCCTCCAGAACGCTCTTTTGACCTTAGCCCATGCAGGATTGTTGGTGATCTAGGGAATGATACACAAGTCTACTTAGCTCCTTCAGAAGTTTCCTTCCCTCAAAGAGCCTGAAGGTCCTGGAAAAGAAAATTCTTACCATGCTCCCTCAGGCCCTGCTGGAAATCTCTTGATTTGGCCGAGCTTCCTCCACTGTCCATCTCTTTATTTGCCACTTGCATTTCACCTTTCCCCCTGGTCTCTTTTGATGGCATCTTAGTTGTGGTTTCACTCCTGGATGCTGCCTCTTGAATTCACTTAAATGCTTTATTGACAAGTCTCTGAGCAACTTAACCCGGCATCTGGGGCTTCTGCCCCTGCGGGAGGGGATTTAGGGGAAGGAAATAGAGAAAGATTCTGTAACACACCCCTTCCCCAGCCACCTCCCCCACTCACAGCTTCTCCTTGACACTTGGGTACTGCCCCCCCCCAGGGTCATTCTACCCTATTTTGTGCTGCACAAACTCCATTGTCATGCTCACCCCCAAACCACCATCAGTCATAACTCTTGAAAAAAAATTTATGAAGAAAGCCTAAACCTAAAATCTCTCCTGAAATGTGGCTAAATCTTGCACCAGTTCCTTAAGTAGAAAGAGGCTTACCATTAACAAGAGTTTTGAACTTAACCTATAGAAACTACTTACAATATGAGAAAGGGGTTGGGTAATTTTTTTTTTTAACTCCACAGAGTATGGGACAAAATCCTGTATTTACTTCAAGGCCAGTCAAGTAGAAGGGACTCCTTATTCTAATCCAAAATGAAAAGAGAAAAATGCTCCTCCCAAGATAGAGGTTGTTTGTGGTAGTGAAAGGAGAAGCAAAAAGATCAGTTTTGGGGATTAGTGGATGAAAAGAAAGAGCGAGCCAGGAGCTACCATAGCTGAGCAAGGAAGGCTCTCAGCTTCTCACAAGGACCCATCCCCCAAAACCCAAACTCTGAAAGCCTCTAGCTCTAGACCTCATTACCTTCCTCCCAATCATCTTGTAGGGGGAATTCCCTGCCCTAAGCTACAGAGGTTCAGAAGAGCCAGAAGGTAGAGAAGCATCCTTAGCTGGACCCCTGAACAATTTTCCCTGTAAAAATATTGTTCATCAGGTAGCAAGTCCTGTAGTTCTATCAGAATTCTACTTCAGAGCATTATGGGTTTATCATAGCTAACCACCATGCATAATGTGGTTACCATGGAGAATGCATTCTGAGTTCCACATAACTCACTTCTACAAATGAACCACTGGAATTCTGACATGAGGACTGCTTGTGCAACTCTCAGATGAGAAAGGAAGATACACTGATGTCTTTTGGGACTGTTTAGGTTCATAAGACAATGAACAATTATGTGTCCTTTTTGTTTGAGAGCTTTCTTATATTGCCTTTTGATCATCCTGGAGATCAAGAAATATGTTCCCTTCCTTCTGGCCAGGTCTTAAAAGATTCTGAGGCCTCTGGCCAGCACATTCATTGATTCCTATGGAGTCAAAGCAAAGATTGTGCGCGTGTCAGTTGCTTAGAAATTTAAGGGAACAAGTAAAAGTCGGAAGGAAGTTTAATTTTAGCTTCTTTGGGCTTTTTGATCATGACAACTTCTACAGTATCTGATAAAAGTACCCTTCTTTACTGAGGTTCAGAGAGTTTGGTTAATCTAAATTCAGATTATTAAACTTCATTTTCACTGCTGTAGCATAGTTGTGTGCATGTGTGCGAGATAGAGAAAATGACTCATGCAGTCTTCTCAGTGAAGCTGAAAGTCTAGTTAATTGTGAAAAGATGCCATTACTATGTAAGCTCCAGCTCATTGTTTATATGCAAGCTAGCCACCAAATCATATTTATCTTTGGGGGGGGGTGTCCTTAGCAAAATAATGAAATCAACTTCTAGCACATAGGGATATTTCCACACTGAAAGTTTTTCTAAAAAAAAAAAAAAAAACCATGATTTGAAAATAGCTAGAGATGAAACAGGATTTCTCATATAATGCTTTGGTAATGGATTCCCTCTCCCTGTCCTCCCCGACAAAGTCTTGTGCTGTCGCCTGGCTAGAGTGCAGTAGAAGGATAATAGCTCACTGCAACCTCAAACTCCTGGGCTTGAACAATCCTCCTGCCTAAGCCTCCTGAGTAGCAGGGACTACAGGTGTGTACCACCACACCCAACTATATCCTGCAAATATTTAAAGATCATAAGTGTGAAGATAGTGATAAAGTCCAATAAACCTCTATATTATACATTTGAGCATTTGCTATATGCTAAGGACTTTACATATATTATCTCCTTTAATCACTAAAGCTCTTTGAAAAAGGAATTAATATTCCCATTTTACAAATGAGAAAAATCAAGGGAGAGATTAAGGAAGTTGCCCAAGTCTTCACAGCATGCAAATGACAAAATGGATATTTGAATCCTGGTCCATCTGACTCAGAGCTACTCTGCTGTCTCCCAAATGGCAGAAGTTGTGTTGTCACTACTGAATGCTAGCCATCATTACCAAGGATTGCCCAGGGGCTTCTTTCTAGTGCAACGTCATACACAAAGCAATCCCAAAGGTTTTTGGAAAGAGGTCACTTGCTAGAGGAAGACATTTTTTAATATTATCACCAGTAAGAAAAAAATCCCTAAAATTAAAATAATAGGTACTTTTTGTACAATATACATTCTCTAAGCAAGCATCTTTTAGAAAAAGAGTATGAATAGCGCTGTCTACATAAAGAACAGGCACAATGTCTTGTAGGTATACAAATGCCCTGCTTGGGGCTGGGGGAAATAGGCAGAAGCAAATGGGCATGCACGTGCATGCTCACACACATACACAGCACCTGCTACCACCGAGAGAAAGGGAGGCATGGTTGTATGTTAGTCCCACCTCTAGCCTTGTGCAGAAGCATGTTAATATCAGGAGGCTGATCTGAGCCAGCTCATTTCATAATCCTCTCTTGAGGCTGTAGCTGAACTGTGTGGAAGTTTGGATCACTCCCCCAACTTCCCTCAGGATAGCCGAAAAGCTCTAGAGGCATCAACACATCCTCCTGGCAGATGAGCAATGCCTATCAGTTCTTGTGGGGGGACCTTCATTATCCCCCTCTAACAATAGCTGCATGGGCTTCAAGAGCAGGGTCATCACCCTCCATGTGTCCTGAAATGCAGTATGTTAGAAATGGAATCAGTTTACACATACCAGCACTCCTCCCCCCATTTTCCAACTAAAGCCTAGAAGATATTCATAAATCATTATGACTGTTTGATTTCAGAGAGTTTTGCTGAATTGCCTCTAAATTTCTCTGGGTGTATGAATAGAGATAGACTTGTCCCCCCACAGCAGCTGCTAGCCCTAGTATCTCTGAAAGCAGGGTCTGCATTTCCATCCCAACCTCAGCTGATTGGGTGGGCCCAGCAGAAACTTGTCCTCAGGGCTCTGAATTTTCCTTCTGTGATGGCTTATTCCCTAGGCCCAGGGACTAAAGAAAAGCAGAACCATTGCCTTGTTGCCAAGGCAACCAAGCAGATTGCTGTGAATCCACTAGCTCATAACAAAATGCTCAATTTGTCTTTGCAGGGAGGCAGAGGTTATTCTAGCTAGGGTAAAAGTTAGATTCCAAGTAGTCAAAACTGGAACAGTATTTGCCATGTGGTATCAGGAGGTCAGATGGGCCAACTAAGTCAGAATCCATTAGAGAAAGCATTTGTTTGAAAGCTGGCAAGACTAAGTGCTAATATGCAACCCAAAGGCCAGAGGTTGGGATTACAGAATATGAATCAGGCAAAGTTTATAAAAAGGTAGAGAGCAAATGAAGGTATCCAAGGGCACTGCTGTAAAAAAACTCAGCATGTTTGTGAATGAGGCAAAGACATCATGAAAGACCAAAGGATGTACAGCCAGATTTGTCAGCCTCATAGCAAAGCATGCAGCCTTCTACCTCCTGCCAAGAAGAACAGGTCCTGTTTCTGGTTCCAGCCCAGGGGTGTGCATCAGTGAGTCATATTAATATTATAGAAAAGCTCCTTCCTCAGGGATTTGACATCACCTTGGCTACATCCTCATACTTTGGCCTACTTTAACCTCTGCTTGACCACAGACTAGCTAAAATCTCAAGCTCCTTGTTGCAGAAGGTCTTCCTGTCCCAAAGTTCTGCAGATAAATATTAGACAAGGTCCCAAGTCAGCTCCCATTAGGAGCTGTTACTATTGGGAGGCTCAAGCCTATTGCAAGATTGCAGATCTAAATGCAATCTGACTGGCAGACAACCATGCCAATAAAACAAAAATCCAAACACCCTATCATATCTTCAGGTTTGGCTCATCAATTTCATCTTATTACCAGTTTCCCGTGCCTACTCCGTGTTAGGTTTGCTCAGAGTGGGAACCCAGAAAGTATGTATAGGACTGAATGTAGTTAATGGAAAACTTAGATAGTAATTTAAGTCCTGTAAAACAATAGCCACAGGAGTCTGGAGAGCCCGGAGGTTGTAAATCTAACTCTGACCACAGGCAGTTGTGGAACCGGTTAATGTTCAGGAAAAAAAATTCACCCTCCCCAAACTTCCATCCAAACCTCCTATAAAACCCACCGCTCTCCCCTTCCTGATGGGGATGCTCTTTTTAGCCTCTACCCCTCTGCACCCAGATGCTCAAATAAACAGCATTTTGCTACACATGAGGCTTCGTGTGTTTTTCCCTCTTGGCTTTGGACTTTACACCCCCATCCAGCCTCAATAATCTTTTTGTTCCTTGATCACACTCTAATACCACCCTGAGACTCATACACTTTATAAAGTTCCATCTAGCCTTCCTCCAGCAAATCCCTCCCTATAGGGTGAAGGCCACAAGCCAAGGGACATGCCTACCAATACCCAGTACCTCCCACCCTTCTAGATCACACTTGGGATTCCTGGGACCACAGAGTGCTCTGTCCAATTCTCAAGAATTCTTCTAGGGCCCACAAGGACCTCTTCCCTAAATCTATCCTCCTGAGGGACCCACTCTCTAGACTCTGTTACACGGCATCTCATGGAACAAATGAAATAGAAAACAATTATTGAACAGAGAAATAAAGTGACTCAACAGGTTTGGTTAGTTCTGCTCAGAAAAATAGGGTTAAATTAAAAGCAGTACCTTCAGCTGTGCCCTAAGGTCACCTCATTAAGGCTTTGTTAAATCAGAAAGCCTGGGAACCTCAGAGCTCAAGTTTCCCCAGCAGAGGCCTTTAATTCTTGCCTTTTTTGTTGAAAATCCAGGAACTTGCTTCAGGTCTTCTAAATATATCCAGAGGTCTGAGAATTAAACTCAGCATTTCACAGGTTGGCTGTTGAATTAATGCTGCAACACAACCTTGGTTGTTGATGGTAAAGACTGTGTCCTTAAAATATTCCTCAAATCAGAATGCCAATCATATTTGGCTTCTGTTGCAAAGATTTGAATATTTAGTACTTGCCATCTTAAAAACTGCTGTTCATGAACACTGGCTTGCTGACACATATTAAATGATAAATGTAAATAAAAATCAGATATTATGTGGCTATTCAAAAATCTATACCTCCAAGCAATATTAATTAAGAATTAGAAAGTTAATTTATAGGCTAAGACATCTGGCTGGTTATGCAGGGGGAAATAGAAATTATATTTCTACTGTGTAAATATTTTTCATTGCAATCTCTGGTTAACTTTTTTTTTTTTTTTTTTTTTTTTTTTTTTTTTTTTTGAGACAGAGTCTCACTTTTTGTTGCCCAGGCTAGAGTGAGTGCCGTGGCGTCAGCCTAGCTCACAGCAACCTCAAACTCCTGGGCTCAAGCGATCCTCCTGCCTCAGCCTCCCGAGTAGCTGGGACTACAGGCATGCACCACCATGCCCGGCTAATTTTTTGTATATATACTTTTAGTTGGTCAATTAATTTCTTTCTATTTTTTTAGTAGAGACGGGGTCTCGCTCAGGCTGGTTTCGAACTCCCGACCTTGAGCAATCCGCCCGCCTCGGCCTCCCAGAGTGCTAGGATTACAGGCGTGAGCCACTGCGCCCGGCCTGGTTAACTTTTAAGTTAAAAATCTATCAATTTTCACAGAAATAGTAGAGAGAAACTGTCTTTCAAAACCTCAGCTTACCTACATACTTATGTTCCTCTTTCTACAGTCAACCACCTGCTTGGATAAGGAGAGTGTGAAGGTCATTTTCTTAGCTCAGATTTCTCAGAAAACAGAACACGAATCAAACTTCGTGTTAATTTTTCATCGGAGATTCAGTCTCAGGGAGGCAAGAGTGAGGGGAAACTGCAACCAAGGCATGAAAGGAGAAAATGGGAATACAAGATTGTGGGTTTACTGAGCTGGCCACACCTTTTAAAGAGGCCCTAATAAGTTTCTGGTGATGCAGGATAGCTCCAGAGAAGTTGTTGGCATTTCTGAAGGGCAAGCAATTTATCTGCCCTCTTTTTCCCATCTCCTTTCTCCTATTGGTAAAATTTGCCCTATAGGGCATTAACTCCATGCTGCTCTTGCCCTGTAAAGGCAAATAGATTTGATTCTTCCTACTCATGGGGATTGGAAGAAAAGCATTCATTGAGCTGATCCTGCATGGCAAATGCTAGAGGATAAATTGATGTGCTTCTGTAAAAATAACCATATCCTACCCACAGCTGTGACTGGGACTGCCACCAGACTGACTCACCATCATCTGCTATGATCTATCTGGTTTTGAGGGAAGCAGTGAGGTCAATTGAAATGTGACAGAGACCACCTCCTACCCCTACCTTACAGGCATACACCCTTCAAATCTGATAGCAGCATTAATTCTTGCAACCCATTAATTCCTGCAAATCTTTCTGGGGTGAGGTATTGTTTTTAATATATGTTCTTGACTGGGGGTGGGGGTGGGGTCAATTTCTGGCACTTTCACTTGGCCTGTCTGAAAATAACGGCCCTTAATCCACACGGTATAGGGAACTCATATAAGGGTTTGGTTATTTACTCCACCTGATACTTATCCATTTACATATTCAAGGACTAGGGAAGTAACTACAGGACAGGTCTGCTGACTCCTTGATCCTACTGTGAATTGAATTTAAGCTAAAACCCCATTTATCATCTGGCTACCCTAACTTCTATTCCAACCGGAGGACCAGCATGGCATTTTGGGTCTCCTTATATCAGTGCCAGCTCAGACTCCATATCTAACAGATTTTAAAAGCCTGGATATTACCTTTTACCCTGAAACAGTTATTCTTGCAAATAGCCAAAAGTCACTTTAGGGAAAGATCATAAGAATGTCTATTTTGGTGGCATTTCCAGGTTCTTCCCCAAAGCGACTTGGTCTTCCTCCAGTCCATGGACTCTGGGTCTATAAGTCAATTTAGTTCTTGCAACTGGGTTATTTTTCCACTGCAGCATCTATGTCAGCTTTCTGCTTTCCAGCTCTCAAGTCTCTATTATACAACTCAAGCAAGTCTGTTCTCCATCTATCTTGCCCCTAAAAATGCCACAGATTTACGTAGGTCAAAGCACTCTAATTGCCACTCTGACTTTGCTGCCCATTACAATAACTATGTCTATCTCATCTGAGAATTAAGTCCTACCACTGGTCTGTCATTCTGGAACCCCATCATCCTCATTGGTATTAGGCAGCCAAATCCCATGGTCGTATCTGCAGGCATGGCCTAAGAGAACAGCTACCGGCAAGTTTCCTAAAGAAACTAGTAGTACCCAGCACTAGTATGTTTGCTTTTGCCATAGAGATGGGAATGTTCTTTGGCTCCTTCCAGAGAAAGTAGTACTGGGCTCTCAGTTACATCCATGCTAACATTCCTACTTCCCTGATCCATATGTCGTCTTTGCTCAGTATAATACCAAGATGTCTGGCAACTTCACTTCACATACTCTATCTGTGGTCCCCAATCCCCAGGCGGTAGAATGGTACTGGTCTGTAGCCTGTTAGGGACCAGGTGTAGAACTCTGTCCACCCCCACTTCATGGAAAAATTGTTTTCCATGAAACTTAGGAGCCAGGTTGCCTCACAGCAGGAGGTGGCGGAGGCAGAGGGGTGAGGGAGTGAAGCTTCATCTGTATTTATAGTTACTCCCCTTCACCTGCACCACCACCTCAGCTCCCCCGTGTTCGTGGAAAAACTGAGTCCTACAAAACCGGTCCCTGATGCCAAAAATGTTGGGGACTGCTGCCTAGGCCATTGTCAAGTCCAAGCTTCAAGGAGCCAACCCTACAGTGCATTTAAGCCAGCTCTCAGTCCCAGGACATCGAATCCCCTAGTGGTGGATGAATATCCCACACCAGTGGATTCTCCCTTAGCCAGTCTTATAGTCTTCCCCTGATATGATATCCTCAAAATCTACTCCTATACATGTTCACCAATTTCCTGCTGGTATATAATGGTCAAATTCCTCCATTTGTCAGATAGGTAAGCTATTTCTTCCCTGAACGAAGACCATATACGTTCACTCTCAGGCTGTGCTGATATGTGATCCTGGTTACAGGCTTGGAAACAATCAGGTGTAGTGGAGGTCTCATTTAAGGAAAATAAGTATCACCTTGTTAGGCACCCACTTCAGGTGGGGCTATTGCACAACCTCTAGGCAAGGGGAAGCCATTATCCTTTGGCAAGGGGCAGCAGGTGGATTCCATTGGCTCAGAAACAACCCAGGGAATTTTTAGTTCAGGATTCTTAGGTTTATCCATTCAAATATATTCTCATCCCAGGTCTTTGTGCCTTCTTCACTATCTGGGCCCTGGCTTTAATATAGTATATTCATTGAAGCTGCAAATTTAATTTCCTTTACATCTTTACTGTCCTTATAATTAGAATCTGGATCTAATTTTCAACTTGTTCTACCCTGAGGCCAGACTGCCATTGAGACCTCTGGTTTTTAGAGGATCTCTTAAGTTAGCAATTAGGTGTCCTGAATCTACCATTTTCTAAGATAAAAATCAGCCCCCCATGTCACAGCCTTATAATTATCATTTTCCACATATTGATCTCCCAATGCCTTGCTTTCAGCCTTGTATCTCCTCCCAATTAACTACAGGCAAAAACTTCAATAATTGTGATCTCACTGCAAGGAGTCATTATGGCCCCACTTACCACTAGCAATGGGATCTCTATTGCCTTTAGTCAATAGGCAATTGAAATCCCATCTTGAGAGTTTGATTTTTAGTGCTAATCCTGGAATCCATTTTCTTAGCCTCAGTTATCTAAAAAGCAGAGCCTGAGGCAAGGCTTTTGTGCTACTCTTTTATTGGGGGAGGGAAGTGCAATCCCACCGAAGCAAGAGTAAGGAAAAAAAGAGAGGGAAGGCAGAGAAGGAAAAAAGGAAAACACAAAATAATCATTACTAAGCTGACCACAGCTTTATAAGGCACACAACTCATTGCTCAGTGTCGTAGGCCCTCTCAAGAAAGGTTACATGTGCCGCTGTGTCTTAAAATCTTCTGTCCAGGAGAAGGATGGGCAATTTATCTGCTAGATTCCTTCCTATATCTCTTTAGTCCAGTTTGTCCCACATGGCATAATGCCCCTGCACTTGGATCAGACTAGAGTTACTGCTATGAGCATCTGAGAACCATGGAACCCACGGGCTTAAATGGATCTGTGAAGGCACGCACATAGCTAGGTCTGGCATAGCCACTAGACAAATGAGGGGGAAATGTTATCTCACAACTAGAGCCATACAAACTTACTATGAAAACTGTCAAAGAGAAACAAAGCTAGACACACTAGTTAAAGGTAGTAAAGACAGATTTTACTCAGTAAATACTGAGGTAGAGAAGGAGAGTCCAGTGCAAACAGAGCTCAACTTCAATCCGTGTAGAAGTGACAGGTGACTGGGCATTTTAAAGGTAGGAGCAGGGAGGAGGAAGGAGCTGATGCTTGAGCAGAGTCAGAGAAGGAAGAAATTACAAAAGCAGGTACCAGGTTGGTACCTGCTGGTACAGCAGCCAGTGTGTCTGGAGGCCCAGGGGCACGGAGACCATGTCATCATGTGACCACCTTCCCTCACACTTGCACTTTCAGTGCCCTGTGAGAAACACACCTTGGACTAACTGGGTACAACTGTCTCCACAGCCTCCAGTGTAGTAGGCTCCCAGGCCAGGAAAGGAGCACCCTCTAGTGGAGTTGGGGGTGAACTCTTGGGTTGCGCAGATGCAAAAAACCCCAGTAGGGGGCCTCTGCCACCTGGTACAGCAGTTTGGTGTGCCTATTGTGGTACAAAACAGGTGGGTTGCCAGCAGGAACTTGAGAATATCTTTATTATACGGACATTTACTCCAGGTATGACCACTTTAAGAAAAGCCAAACTAAAAGACCAAGTGAGTAGAAGAGTCTTGATTTTATAAAAGATGTCACTGCTGGGTTTTGTCCTATGTCATTTACCCTAATGAATTTAAGTGGGCTTGATTTGCAAATTTGGATTTACACCCATTGTTTTTAAAGCATGTCAGCTGAATAAAGTGGAGATTTATTTATTTATTTATTTATTTTTCCTTTTATTTCATCATATTATGGAGGTACAAATATTGTTAGGGTTACAAATATTGTCCCTGCCCCCCCACCCCCCATGTGTCCAATCCCCGGTCGGTGTGCATAAAGTGGAGATTTATTAAAAGAAGATAAAGAGAAGAAGAAGAAGAAGAAGAAGAAGAAGAAGAAGAAGAAGAAGAAGAAGAAGAAGAAGAAGAAGAAGAAGAAGAAGAAGAAGAAGAAGAAGAAGAAGAAGAAAGGATAGGTTGGAAATAATAGGTTGGATAAAGAAGGGTTATTTTGTTATCATAACCAAATCATTACATGATTGTGGGCAAATAAGAATCATAGTATTTCATCCTTTTTTTCTTTTAATATAGAGACAACGTCTCACTCTTGCTCAGGCTGGTGTCGAACTCCTGAGCTCAAGCAATCCTCTGCCTCAGCCTCCCAGAGTGCTAGGATTATAGGCGTGAGCCACTGCACCCAGCCCCATAGTATTTCATCCTTGAGTAAAAAATTTGACTGATCTTCTGCCTAAGAAATGTGTTGGTGTGAAAATTTGCAGATTCTTGGGACTTGCCCCAAATCAGATTCTGTTAGGATAGTGTGTCAATAATCTACATTTTTAATAAGCTCTCCAAGTGATTCTTCTAAATACTAAAGTTTGAGAGCTAGGGTAAAAGGAGACAAGCACTCTCATATACTGCTACAAAGAGAACACATCAATAAAACTTTTCTGGAAGGCAGGTTGGTAGAAACTCTCTAAACCAAACCTGGGTTAACGAAGTTAGCAGGCAAATGGATACTTTATTCCTTCTATTAAACACTGCTTTCTTCCTCTTATTGTAGTAAAAGAAGAAAAAATAAAAATAATTAAATGTAATTTAAAAAACAACAACAACAACAACATTGCTGACCAGAGTCCTTTGAGTCCTTTATGCCAGTAGTCTACTCTTTGATCTGCTCTTGACACTGAATTATCTGCTTACCAAGAGTTCTGTGTGTTTTTAAAAAACTTTTATGCTGATTGTACTTGTTTTATAATTATGTTATTTAATCAATATTGTGTAAAAGAAAAGAGTTGTTTCAGAGAAAAGTAATTGAATGCTTTGGATAGATTCTAAAGGCAAGTCATGCACATACAAATGTTGTCAAATTAAGATTTGGAGAATAACAACATTTTTGAATGATTCTATACTCAGATTGCTGTGTAAGTTTTCTCAGTTCTTGCTCTACCTTAACAAAAAGGGAAACTAAAAGTGTTAGACAATTTATTGAGAATGTCATTTATCCCAGAAAGACTACATGGAACCTTAATCAGGGGTCCTGTTGTCAACAATGATAACAACAAATTCCATGGTCCTAAAAAGAAATTTAAAAATTTCACCTAAATTAGTGAATGAATATGCATCTATATTTTTAAATGTGTTTTTATATTTATAATTTTAAGTTAAAAATAAATGTTTAGGCCGGGCGCGGTGGCTCACGCCTGTAATCCTAGCTCTCTGGGAGGCCGAGGCAGGCGGATTGCTCGAGGTCAGGAGTTCGAAACCAGCCTGAGCAAGAGCGAGACCCCGTCTCTACTATAAATAGAAAGAAATTAATTGGCCAACTAATATATACAAAAAATTAGCCGGGCATGGTGGCACATGCCTGTAGTCCCAGCTACTTGGGAGGCTGAGGCAGGAGGATCCCTTGAGCCCAGTAGTTTGAGGTTGCTGTGAGCTAGGCTGACGCCACGGCACTCACTCTAGCCTGGGCAACAAAGCGAGACTCTGTCTCAAAAAAATAAATAAATAAATAAATAAATAAATAAATAAATAAATAAATGTTTAACATATAAATAAACAGTTTTATGATTCTCCTCTTTAACCAGCTGTTTTGATTAATAGGCCATTTACCAGGATTTGTCTCTGGTTAAGAGAGCTTCTACGCTTTGTGTCAAAACTGCACATTCTTCAATTCAGTAAAAAGATATACATCTAGGAATTTATCCTAAGAAAATAATCATTTATCTACATAGATATAGGTACAGGTGTGTATATGTGCATGTTTGAGTTCATGTCAGCATTGATTATAGTAGCAAAACTTGTACAAGCTTTCTAAAATGTTCATCAATGGGGGTGTGTTATTTATTCAATGTAATATTATGCAGAACCATCAAAAATGTTAAAATAGGTCTATGTATAATGAGATGGAAATACTGCAATTATTCTGTTAAGCATTATGTGAAAGTTATATACACATAGAAAAATGTCCAGAAGTATTTGTATCAAAAAAATTTTAGCGGTTTTCTCTAGAAGATGGTAGACATTCAAGTGATTTTTTTTTCATTCTGTTTATTTCTATTTCCTATGGTAAATATATATTACCTTGGTATTAAAGATAATAAAAGTAAAATGAAAAAAGTTTTCGGCTCAGAAAAATAATAATTGCTGTGGTTTTAAAATTAATCAATTCTGATTCTTTGACTACTTAAAAACATATTTATTTACCTTTGTGGAACTCAGTGGGAATTACCACATTGTTCTCTAAATTTTCTCCCACAAAGCAAGGTACCTGGATCATTAAAGGCAACGTCTCCTTGTAAGGATGTTTCTGTGGCTATTGCAATAGACTTTTTTTTTTTGAGACAGAATCTCACTGGGCTAGAGTGCTGCGGTGTCAGCCTAGCTCACAGCAACCTCAAAGTCCTCAGGCCATCCTCCTGCCTCACTCAGCCTCCCAAGTAGCTGGGACTACAGGCATGCGCCACCATGCCTGGCTAATTTTTTCTATATATTTTTAGTTGGCCAATTAATTTGTTTCTATTTTTAGTAGAGACAGGGTCTCCCTCTTGCTCAGGCTGGTTTCAAACTCCTGACCTTGAGCTAGCCTCTCACCTCGGCCGCCCATAGTGCTAGAATTACAGACAGGCATGAGCCACCACAAGCAGCCTGCAATAGACTTTTATCATTGTTTTAGAGGCTTTTGACGTGGATTTATTTACCAGTATAGGTGGTGGGGCTGGGTGGCAGTAAAGTGAGGCATATAGGTATATAATTTTTTTTTTCTCTCAGAACACATCAAAGAGCAGGAACAACAAAAATATGTTACCTGGATTCTCAAAGAAAATTAAGATATTTACAGTGGGCAAAATCTGTGGTTATAGTTGCTGGGAAGAAAAACATTGTAAATTTTTCTAATTTGAATTTTGAAAAGTAAATTAAAAATGTCTTTTATATCTATAACTTTATGTGATCATAATGTTATATTTTAAACCCTAATAAAGGGTTTGGACTCTTAAAAGAGGGAGAATTTCTCTAAGAACTTGCCAGCACACACGAAACACTTCAGATCTGCAGACACACCAGGCAAACAACCGCAGGCCTCTTCTCTTGTATCTATGTTCTGTTTATTTAAAACATAGTCAAGCCAAACCAGAACAATTATCTTTCAAAACTATTTATCTCAGTACAGTCTTTCCTCTTCTTCTAAAATGAAAAGCTGCTCTTAAGACAAAGCATATATAGTTTCTATCTCTTTGAGTTATATATACAAAGCTCTTTTTTTTCTCACTACATATTTTTAGAATTTATTAATTGTTTTTCAAGGAAAACATTTAATCTCAACTATCTAGCTTTAGAGAGCAAAATTTTTTACTATTTCAGGATTTAACATGAACCATGAAAAGAAAAAAGCTCTGGAAAACTCACAGCTAGATTTGTTTTTTAATTTGTGAAGTATAAAGGATTAGATAGTGGTATTCTTTCTCACAGTGTCAGTTTTCTGTTCAGTTGCTTTCTGTTATTTCTTTTCCAGTGATCTTTTTCTCATTTTAGATAATTTAATTGACTTTTGTGAGCTTAGTATTCAATATGTGGTCACAGTTCATTCTGGTTTTAGCAATTTGAAGTTCTACCTGGCTGAAGTAAATTTTAAATTCCTAAGTTAGTTCCAGGGGTTTTTCTAAGAGCAATGCAGCCTTTACTTAAGATATTTTGTTGTTTATATTTAGGAGTAAGTTGTAATCTTAAAATGAAGGCAGTTCATGAGAGAATTTCAAGTTCACAAGTGTAGCAATACCCATTGGTTTTTCTAGCTGCCTGCTTCCTAGACAAAAATTAAATCCCCATTTGTGGACAGAAAACAAAGGAGAAAAATAGGAAAGTTCAAGAGAGTCTTCAAGACTGAAGAGAGTCTTTAAGAATGAAGCCAGGCAGTCCTGAAATAGTGTTAGACATTGGTCATGGACTGAACTGTGCCCCTCATTCCCCTAAATTTATGTGTTGAAGTCCTAACCCCCAATATGACTATGTTTGGAGGTAGGGTCTTTAAGGAGGTAATTAAGATTAAATGAGGTTATAAAGGTAGGGCCCTAATCCAATATGACTGATGTCCTTATAAGAAAAGGGAGAGGCCAGGCACAGTGGCTCACGCCTGTAATCCTAGCACTCTGGGAGGCCGAGGCGGGGAGGATTCTTTGAGCTCGGGGAGTTCGAGATCAGCCTAAGCAAGAGCGACGCCCTGTCTCTACTAAAAAAAAAAATTATAAATTAGCTGGGAAACTAAAAAAATATATATAGAAAATATTAGCTGGGCATGGTGGCACATGCGTGTAGTCCCAGCTACTCGGAAGGCTGACGCAGGAGGATCACTTGAGCCCAGGAGTTTGAGGTTGCTGTGAGCTAGGCTGATGCCATGGCACTTTAGCCTGGGCAACAGAGATAGACTCTGTCCCAAAAAAAAAAGAAGAAGAAGAAGAAGAAACGGGAGAGACACAAAGGTTGCACAGGCACAGAGAAAGGGTCATGTGAGGACACAGAAAGAGCAGCCATCTGCAAGCCAAGGAGAGAGGTCTCAGGAGAAAGCCAACCTGCTGACACCTTTGATCATGGATTTTTAGCTTCCAGAAATGTGAATAAATAAATTTCTGTTGTTTAGGCTACCCAGTTTGTGGTATTTTGTTATGGCAACCCTAGCAAACTAATACAATATCTGAAGCACTTAAATCACCAATATTCTAAAGCCACAGATAAACGCCTGCCAATGAGAAAGAAACACTTCAGGAATCTTGCAAGTAATACAACAGAAAGCAAGTAACTGAAGACGGTAATAAACTGGTTCTATACACAATAGAAAATAGAATGACCATGCAGGCCTGGGTGCCGTAATGACTTCACCATGGTTTAATTAGCTCCAGAACTGAGCCATAGTTAGTTACCATCCTTAATCACTGTGGACTGGGACTGATCCCAGAAAAGATACAGAGAAATCATACTTCCTCTATGCACGATTATTTTATCTAGCATTGGCCTGACTAGACTTTCTGCTTCCTTGGAAGTAGTCAAGGGTCTCTATTCTTTGTCTACTTACTTTCCAAAACTGTGGAACATATAAAAATCTTTTATCAGTATTTTAGTGGTTGTAGTGAGAGTTGCTTAGGTGAAGTTATTGAATACAAAATCTGACAAGGGCATGCTCCTTGCCTTAATTACATTCACTCTCTCCAAGTTTCTTTTGACCTTTTGACAATTAAAATCCATTTAGCATATTTGCTGACTTTGTATAAAGTCACTGAAGCTATGCACCAGTTTCAACCACATTCGGGTTCAAATGTGTGATTTTTCTTCCACTGCTCTGTGAATAATTCAGAATAGTTGAAATCTTCCAGGAACGTATATGTTGGATATTACCCCCTCTTTTTAAAAAATTTGTGTCTTACCTGCACTCGAATGTTTATAGCAGCACAATTCATAATTGCAAGGCTGTGGAAATAGCCCAAGTGCCCATCAATCCAAGAATGGATTAATAAAATGCGGTATCTGTATACCATGGAGTACTATTCAGCTCTAAGAAACAATGGTGATATAGCACATCTTATATTTTCCTGGTTAGAGCTGGAACCCATGCTATTAAGTGAAGTTTCCCAAGAATGAAAAACAAGCACCACATATACTCACCAGCAAATTGGTATTAACTGAACAGCACCTAAGTGGTCACATAGGTACTACAGTAATAGGGTATTGGGCAGGTGGGAGGGGGGAGGGGGGCGGGTATATACATATATAATGAGTGAGATGTGCACCATCTGGGGGATGGTCACGCTGGAGACTCAGACTTGTGGGGGTGGGGGGGAAATGGGCATTTATTGAAACCTTAAAATCTGTACCCCCATAATATGCTGAAATAAATAAATAAATAATAACAAAAAAAAATTTGTGTTTTGCTTCAGTTTGTCCCCCAATCTCATAATCTCAGAAAGCTAAATAAAAATGCATTTTGGGGCCGGGCGCGGTGGCTCATGCCTGTAATCCTAACACTCTTGGAGGTGGAGGCGGGCGGATTGCTCAAGGTCAGGAGTTCAAAACCAGCCTGAGCAAGAATGAGACCCTGTTTCTACTATAAAAAGAAAGAAATTAATTGGCCAACTAATATATATATAAAATTAGCCGGGCATGGTGGCGCATGCCTGTAGTCCCAGCTACTTGGGAGGCTGAGGCAGCAGGATTGCCTGAGCCCAGGAGTTTGAGGTTGCTGTGAGCTAGGCTGACGCCACGGCACTCACTCTAGCCTGAGCAACAAAGCAAGACTCTGTCTCAAAAAAAAAACAAAAAAAAACAACAAAAAAAACAAAAACAAAAAAATGCATTTTGGCTCTGTATTTTGGCTTTTTAAAATTCTACACATAAAATATTTTCAATACACATACACCACACAAATCCAGTATGACTCATTCTTTCCTATCTTCTCATTCACATGTCCCTTTAGACTCTTTTTTTTTTTGAGATAGAGTCTCGCTTGTTGCCCAGGCTAGAGTGAGTGCCGTGGTGTCAGCCTAGCTCACAGCAACCTCAAACTCCTGGGCTCAAGCAATCCTTCTGCCTCAGCCTCCCGAGTAGCTGGGACTACAGGCATGCGCCACCATGCCCGGCTAATTTTATATATATATTAGTTGGCCAATTAATTTCTTTCTATTTATAGTAGAGACGGGTCTCGCTCTTGCTCAGGCTGATTTCAAACTCCTGACCTCGAGCAATCCGCCCTCCTCAGCCTCCCAGAGTGCTAGGATTACAGGCGTGAGCCACCGCGCCCGGCTTAGACTCTTTATCAAAGAACCTAAATTATATTGTAAGCCAAGTTCACTCTCCCCCACCTTCCCCACCCCTGCCTCCCCTCACAGGGTTAGTCTCCATCCTCTCCTGCATTTATCCGTGTTGCAGCAGTCTGTGGTCACACAGCTCCCAACCACCACTCTGCAATGGGGTTCAGTTCACTTCACTCCCGGTGACCTTGAGAATTCTAAGATCCCTATCTTCCCTCTTTGAACCATGTAGTTCCAGTTACATTGGTTTTAGGGGAGAGGTAAAGTAAGCAAAGCTGTCCTGCTGTTTACTGCCTTGTCTCTTAATTCTCTGCCCCCTGCTCCCACAACATGACTAACATAAGGCTGGAGAATGGTTAATATACTTTTATGAAGAATTAGAGAAGAGCTAGAGCAGATTACAGTGTAAGAAAAGCATAGAGCTGAGCATGGTGGTACATGTCTGTAATCCCAGATATTTGGGAGGCTAAGGCAGGAGGATCACTTGAGCTCAGGAATTTGAGACCAGCCTCAGCAACAAAGCATGAAGACCTTGTCTCAAATAAATAAATAAATAAAATAAAATAATTTTTAAAAAACCCAAGAACAAAAACATAATAAAACAAAAAAAGCATAGAACTAGGTGCCATAGGCCAAAAGGAAAAAAAAATAAGCCTTTCCTATGGGGCCCCTTTGGTGAGCATCACAGTTCTAGACTTGCTCCCACCTTCAAAGTTCACTCTGTGTGGACAGCCCCTTTTTTACCCTTATTTACTCTTCGCAATAATATTCTACACCTTGCCACTTTAGAAATATCCTATTCCTTAACACAAGAGTGATGTACTTGTCCTAGGTTCTGTGCCCTGTGACCACTGCTATATCTAGTATAACAGTAAACAGAAGCTCCTGTAGAATTGTTTTAGGATTTTGGGACTCAATAAGAATTTAGAACACATACATGCATCTCACTTACACACACAACACACATTCACAATGCATGCATACCACACATGTGTGCACCTACACAGAACACATACATACGTGTATGTGCACATACATACATGCCACCATATCTTTCCAAAAACATAACAACCAATCTTTCATCAATATCCTTAAGTACAAAACCTGCAAAAGGTTTTATTTTTTTATTTATTTTTTTTCAAGAAAAGGTCATCGTTGTTGGTCAGTAAGTAATAAAAATAAATATTAAATAGAAGCCAAAAAGGTCAGGAACAATGTCCAATTAATATTAGAATTCTTCAGTGGACCCTGGTGGCTGTCACTTGTCATCCCAGCAACTCAGGAGCTGAGACTGTTTGAGATCAGGAGTTTGAGACCAACCTGGGCAACATAGCAAGACCCCATCTCTAAAAAAAAATGAAAAGAATTAGCCACGCATAGTGGCACAAGCCTGTAGCACCAGCTACTCAGGAAGCAAAGGCAGAAGGATCACTTGAGCCCAGGAGTTCAAGGCTTCAGTGAGCTATGACTGTGCCACCATACTCCAGCCTAGGTGATAGAGCAAGACCCCATCTCCAAAAAAAGAAAAAAAAAACACATTCCCAGCAAGCAAAAGGCAAAAAACTGACTGAATCAACCAATCAATGGATGGTTGAATGAGTGGTAGGTGAACAGGACCACAGTTTCAGAAAAGCAGGAGCAGCTGTTGCTATAAATAAAAAGGCAAAAACAAATAAATTCCCATTTGAGGCAGTACAAAGTGATTCCTACCTTATTGCTTGATAAAGGTAATGGGAAAATTGGCCATCAAAAAGAAAAACAGAGATGAATCCATTCCTCACACCACTGATCAGGGAAAAATTCCAAAAGGATCAAAGATTTAAACACAAATAAAGAAAACCACAAAAATGCAAGAGAAAATATGGGAGCTTCCTTTATAAAAGCCTAGAATGGGAAAGGTCTTTCTAACCATACTCGAAATCCAGAAGCCAAAAAATGATGGGTACATTCAAATATATAAAATATCTTCTTTAAAAAAAGTCTTTTATTAAGCCAGTCTGTTGCATTAAAAAAAATAAATAAATAAAAAATAAAAAAAAGTCTTCTTCTAGAGAACAAAAATATACCACCTCATGCAAAGTGTGAAAATAAAAGACAAAGCAGTAAAAATTATTTACAGCTCAAAGGTTTAGTCTTGCTAACATATAGAGAGGTCAACCATTCAAGAAACATTTTTCTGGAAAAGGTGATCCTCTCTGTTCTGCCTTCCTCTGGGTGTCAGTTTCATCTTCAGAACAACGTCCCTATCCAAAAAGGGCCACTGGTTCTCAGCTCTGCCCTGGTTCCCAGAACAGGGGAAGACAAGGTGTGCTCCACGGAGAGCTGTTGAGCTGCACTTTGAGAACCGTGAAGTCTGCAAAAGGTTTTAAATTCAGTTTTTCTCAACCTTTGATCACATCAAATTCTTACATTGGGGTTTTCCCCTTAATTAATTTCTGGAAGAAAAGGAAGAAAAAAAATAAATCTTTTTAAATTTCTCTATACAGATCAATCTTGAGGCCAGGGATGGAATTTGTTTTTATTTCTACCATCAATAGATAAAAATTAAAAACTCACTTTTTCTAATAAAAATATCTATATAATTATGTGAGTATGGGCATGTATAACCATTTAAAATACATATAGTAGGCTGGGCGCGGTGGCTCATGTCTGTAATCCTAGCACTCTGAGAGGCTGAGACAGGAGGATTGTTTGAGCTCAGGAGTTTGAGACCAGCCTGAGCAAGAGTGAGACCCCATCTCTACTAAAAATGGAAAGAAATTAGCTGGACAACTTAAAATATATAGAAACAAATTAGCCGGGCATGGTGGTGCATGCCTATAATCCCAGCTACTTGAGAGGCTGAGGCAGAAGGATCCCCTGAGCCCAGGCATTTGTGGTTCTTGTGAGCTAGGCTGATGCCACAGCACTCTAGCCCAGGCAACAGAGTGAGACTATGTCTCAAAAAAAAAAAAAATACATATAGTAAAGTGAACAAATCATAATTGTATAGTTCAATAAATTTTTACATATATAACCTCCCCATTACCATTATCCAGGTCATAATATAGAATATTGCCATCACCCAGAAGGTTCCTTTGTGCCCTTTCCAGTCAATATCACCAATTTCTCCACTCCCCAAAGTTTTAACTTCTAACACTATGGATTAAATTTGCATCTTTTTGAGCTTTACATAGTAATACAGAATGTGTTTTCCATGCCTGGCTTTTTTTTTGACTTTATGTAATGATTTAAAGATCCATTCATGTTGCCTACCAAAACCTGTGGGATACAGAAAAAGCAGTACTAAGAGGAAAGTTTTTACTCTTAAATGCGTACATCAAAAAAGTTAACAACTTAACATTGCACCTCAAGGAAGTAAAAAAACAAGAACAAATCAAACCCTGGTTTATCAGAAGAAAATAAATAACAAAGATCAGAGAAGGACTAAATGAAATAGAGGCCAAAAAAACAATATGAAGAATCAATGAAATGAGAAGTTGCTTCTTCAAAAAGATAAACAAGATTGGTAAACCATTAGCTAGACTAACCAAGAAAAGAAGAGGGAAGATCCAAACAAAAAAATCAGAAACAAAAAAGGAGACATTATGACTGATATCACCCAAATACAAAAGGTCACCAGAGACTATTATGAACAATTATACACTCACAAACTAGAAAACCTAAGAGAAATGAATAAATTCCTGAAAATATACAACCTCCAGATATTGAACCAGAAGAAATAGAACTCTTAACAGATCCAATAACAAGTAGCAACATTGAAGCAGTAATAAGAAATCTTCCAACAACAACAACAAAAAAAATCTCAGGACCAGATAGACTTACAGCTGAATTCTATCAGACATACAAAGGAGAACTGGTGGCAACCCTACCTGAAACTGTTCCAAAAGATCAAGAAGGATGGAATCCTCCCTAAAGCATTCTACAAAGCCAATATCACCCAATGCCAAAGCCAGGAAAAGATGTAACAACAACACCAAACTATAGACCAATATTTCTGATGAACATAGATGCAAAAATCCTCAACAAAATACTAGCAAACCAATCCAATAGCACATCAAAGGGATAATTCACCAAGATAAAGTGAGTTTTATCCCAGGGATGCAAGGATGTTTCAACATACACAAGTCGATAAATGTTATTCACTGCATAAACAGAATTAAAAACAAAAACATATGATCATCTTAATAGATGCAGGGAGAAAAAAGCATCTTTAAATTTGATAAAATCCAGCATCCCTTTATGATGAAAAAAAAAAACCCTCAAAGAAAAACAAAACAAAACAAAAAAACTCTGCATAGAAGGAACATACCTCAAAACAATAAAAGCTACATATAATAACTAACAATAAAAGCTACAAACCCACAGCCAACATCATACTGAATGGGGTAAACTTAAAAGCATTCCCCCTGAGAAATGGAACAAGATAAGTATGCCCACTTTCACCATTTCTATTCAACATAGTACTGGAAGTCCTAGCCAGAACAATCAGGCAAGGGAAAGAAATAAAGGGGATCCAAATTGGAAAGGAGGAAGTCAAATTACCCCTGTTTGCTGATGATATGATCTTATACCTGGAAAACCTTAAGGACTCCTCAGAAAGACTGTTAGATTCTATAAATGAATCCAACAAAGTTCTAGGCTATAAAATCTGTGTACAAAAATCAATAGCATTTCTATACACAAACAACAACCAAACTGAGAACCTAATCAAGAACTCAATGCTATTTACAATAGCTACAAAAAAAAAAAAAGTATACCTAAGAAAATAACAAGGAGGTGAAACATCTCTACAAACAGAACTACAGGTCACTGATGAAAGAAATCATAGATGACACAAATAAATGGAAAAACATCCCATGCTCATGGACTGGAAGAATTAATATCATTAAAATGAACATACTGCCCAAAGCAATCTACAGATTCGATGTAATTCTCCTCAAAATACTAATGTAATTTTTCACAGAATTAGAAAAAACAATTCTAAAATTTATATGGAACCAAAAAGGAGCCCAAATAGCCAAAGCTATTCTAAGCAAAAAGAATAAAACTAGAGGTATCACATTACCTGACTTCAAATTATACTATAAATTTATATAATTAAAACAACATGTTACTGGCATAGAACTACACATAGATAAAACGATACTGGGTCATAAAAGTTGAAGTAGATCAAAGTGGTCATCAGCATCAGCTGACAAGAAAATTCAGCCTGAACCAGCAAATATATGAAGCACACTTATACAACAGTAATCTGTGGTGGATTGAGGGATTGAAAGATTATGATACAGACCAATATTACTATGAAAGCCATAGAAGTTTATCAATGGGTAATCTATTACAACTAAGTTAGAAAGAGATGGTGTTTTTGATTAATTATAAAAAAGGACCACAATTATTCTCCTTCCTATATCCATGCCATTTTGCAATGAGACTTTGCAGCTCCTCCTATTAAGAGAAGTCAATTTTCCCTCTACTTAAATTTGGGCTAGCCTTATGACTTGCTTTGGCCAATAAAATCTGTTGAGGTAACCCTTCACCAATTCTAAGCCTAGACCTCAAGAGGCCATGTAGTCTTCCACTAGCTCTTATAGAACCCTGCACATCCACTATGTCAACAAGCCTAGGCTAGACCCACATGGTGCAGTGACAGATCCTCTCAGGAGAGAATTGCAGTGCCAGAAGATCCTGAGATCTTCATGGAGATGGGTTCTGAGGGGCTGTAAATTGTACTGCAATTTACAAGGGAAAGAAGGTGAGCACCAACAACAGGAACAAGGAAAATTCTGCTTACTTTTATTAAATGCCTTTTGGTCGAAGCCCTAAAATACTTACTTCCTGCCAAACGGTTTAGTTTCACTGATATCATCATTTTGGTTATGCGATAGGCTTTGTTTGGAAAATTATTTAGATAATTTATTGCATTTTGTGTATATTGCCTTATACCAGTTAGTGGAAAATGGAAAAAGTGAGCACGGCTTATAGTGACAATACAATTGGGATGAAGATAAAACCATTAACTTTGCCAAAAGCAATAGTCATTAGTCTCAACCTAACTCTCATTGGATTTCATATGATCTACTATGTATTCAATAATGAAGAGAAAGAACAAAATTAAAGAGTATGTATGAGAAATATGCCATATCAACTTAACTCTTGCTCAAAAACCTCATAAAAATGATAGTAAAGGAATTTTTAATGTAACAAATCCAAAAGAACAAGAGAGAAGAGGATAGCTGAAGAGAGATACTAACACATCTTTAGAAGATAAAAAAAACCTATGGACTACTTTTTGATCTATACCCCAGAGAAACTCTGACACAGTGAAATGTACAAGAATTTTTATGACATTGTTTGTAAGAGTAAAAAATGCAACCTGAGTATGCATCAAAAAGAGAATGATTGCATTTTGGTATACTTTACAATGAAATATTATATACAAATAAAAATGAATGTACTAAAACTGGGGTCTGTAAACTATGGCCCACAGGCCAAATCCTGTACTCTGACACCTATTTTTGTAAATAAAGTTTTATTAGAACACAGCCACATCCATTCATTTACATATTGAGTCTAGCTGCTTTTGTAGAATTGTAGAATGAAGTAGTTGCAACAAATATCATACTGCCTACAAAACCTGACATATTTACCATCCAACCCTTTAGGGAAAAGTTTGTACTAGAGTTACACAACAATATGAACAGATCTCAGAAAAAATAATTTTGAGTTAAAGAAGCAAGTTTCAAAGTTATAAAGAATCATGCTATATAAAATTGTAAAACACACCCAAATTTATTATTGTTTAGAAATACATGGACATGTATTAAAAGTATTAATATAAAGGCATGTATGACAATAATAAACATCTAATTCAAGCCAATGTTTATCTTTTTCGAAAAGTGAAAGGGAAATGTAAGCAGAGAGGTGGTTTAATTATTTAAAATATTTTATTTATAAAGCAAGGTGGTGAATACAAGAGTGCTTATTGTATTATTCTCTATAACTTTTTTTAGTATCTCTGATGTATTTCATAATTTAAAAACTCTTTGGTTATACCAAAAAAATGATGGAAAAAAAATTAGATGGAAGAGTTGTACTGCAGATTCTATTTTCCAAAAATGGCTGCAACAGTATCTTCCATCCCGTGAGCTCTTCTTAGAAAGTGATTTTGACCCTCTTCCCATTGAGAGGGTCAAATTAACTCCCCTTTAAACTGGGTGAGGTTTTGAATGTTTTGATCAAAAGAATATGATAGAAATGACACTATGTGACTTTCAAAGCTAGGCCATAAAAAGGGAACAGCTTGCACTTTGCTCACTAGAATTCTCATCCTTCCTTGAAGTCTTCAACCACCACGTAAGCAGCCTGACTGCCCCTGGGGAGGCCATGCTGTAAGAATATCCAAACTAGCCCTCAGAGAGAAATCACACGGAGAATTCCTGAGACTTCTTAGAGAGAGAGGCCTAGCTAATTCCCAGCCACCCTAGTCCCTATTCTTCCAGTTCTGGCCCTATCTCACTGTGATGGTATGAGAGACCTTGAGCCAGAAAAGCCAGAAGGCTTTTCAACAGAGCCATTTCTGAATACTTGCCCCACAGAAACTGTGACAGCTAGTAAAGTACTGTTACTATAAACCTCTAAAATTTGTTTTGCTGAGTAAGTTGTATGTGACAACCTAACTGGAAATCAAACCCTAAGTTAACCCCATCATCAGGACATTGAACCCTAAATGATGTCAAAAGACAACATTACAACAAATTTAGTTTGAAGATCTAGTTGGCCTTTATTTGCAATTCTATTGGGCATTGGCTTTATAGGCAAAAAAGGCCTGAAGAAAGCAGAAACAGAACAGAACGCAGATTGGTCATTGCAAAGTTACTTTCTTTATATGGTTAAAACAGAGTGAATGGTTAGGCCTGGTGGCTCGCATCTGTAATCCTAGCACTCTGGAAGGCCGAGGCTGGTGGATCGTTTGAGCTCAGGAGTTCAAGACCAGCCTGAGCAAGAGCGAGACCCCATCTCTACTAAAACTAGAAAGAAATTATTTGGCCAACTAAAAATATATATAGAAAAAATTAGCCGGGCTTGGTGGCTTGTGCCTGTAGTCCCAGCTACTCCAGACGCTGAGGCAGAAGGATTGCTTGAGCCCAGGAGTTTGAGGTTGCAGTGAGCTAGGCTGACGACACAGCACGCTAGCCTGGGAAAAAGAGTGAGACTCTGTCTCAAAAAAACACAAAAACAAAAACAAAACCAGAGTGAACTTTCTTATCATGCCAGCTCAGGTAAACTGGGCCCTCTCTGATTTGTTGTTCTGAATTTCCTGGGTTTAAAAAAAAAAAAAAAAAAAAACAGGTTCATTTCAAAATTCAGTTTGATTATGTGGTACTTAGCACGAGTGACTCCTTTCAGGTTTTGTCCAGTCTGCTGGAACCTGGTGCAGGAGCCTAGTCCAAAATAATGGCCTTCTATAAATGATGTTAAACATTGCCTTCATTGGGGGAAATCTGAGGTAAATTGATCCAAAGACCCTCAGAATGGTTCAGCAATAGGAAAGACGAATTGTAGAAGGCAGGGGAAGGTATGAGACTGAAAACTGGGATAAATTGCATGTCTTTAGTGAGAATCTCAGGTCCCTACTCCCACCTCCACCTGACCTATCAAGTTGTCCAAAGAACCAGAGGCACTCACTACAGAAAACAGGAAGCTTATTCTCTAGACAAAGTAAAAGGGGGAGTCTCCAGAGAGACAAAAGAGGAACAACTGAAAGGTAAAGAACAAAGGCTAGTGAGGAAGGAGACTGGGTTTAAGCACTAACACTATTCCTCATTGGTTACATGTCTTTACCTTAATCATTTCATTATTTATTAAAGAGAAGTTTAGACCAGAATGACCTCTAAATTTCCACAGTAAAAATCTGTGATTCTATTAAAAAGAAAAAAGCACACCTTTTAAAATATGACTAATTGAAAAACGAGCAACAGTATGAAGTGCTTTTTAGCCAATGGAAATCCTAGTTCATTTCTTATACTATGTAGTTCCTTCTAAAATAGCATTAGAGATTATAACAGAAATCCTCTAGTAAAGATAACTTAATGGTTCTCCCTACCTCGTGGGACCAATTTTAAGAGTATGGGGCAAGATATAGGGAACTGAAGGAAAATGCATGAATCTAGGACTAGTGACTATAAAGCTGTTACAACCCCTAGACCCAGAGTAATAAGGGAGAGAGAGGTTACCAGAAGATAGAAGAGTGAGTAATGCAGAGCAAGCCACTTGAAGAGGAGGAGTGACATCCTGTGAAGGCAAGGGACAACCTGAGTTGATCTTTCAGGGAGAAAGCCAGGGGAAAAAATATCCTGACCTCCTTCTTTTCCCATCCTGCAGTTCCTGTCTGTGCTCCCTCCACATTGGTCAAACTCAGTTGGAAGAGCACTGACCTTATATACTCCCTACCTTTGGACCCCAAGACTGCAGGTAGAGAGTGGCCCTAGAGGAGAAAAAGGAAGATATCCAGTATAGAGGGGCATATGAAAAGGTGGTAATCACAGCTTCAGAGAGCAGAATAAAATTCATTGTTAAAAAAAAAAGTTCTTTTTTTTTTTTTGAGACAGAATCTCACTCTGTTGCCTGGGCTAGAGTGCCGTGGCATCAGGCTAGCTCACAGCAACCTCAAACTTCTGGGCTCAAGCGATCCTCCTGCCTTAGCTTCCCAAGTAGCTGGGACTACAGTAATGTGCCACCATGCCCAGCTAATTTTTTCTATATATTTTTAGTTGGCCAATTAATTTCTTTCTATTTTTAGTAGAGATGGGGTCTCACTCTTGCTCAGGCTGGTTTCAAACTCCTGACCTTGGGTGATCCTCCTACCTCAGCCTCCCAGAGTGCTAGGATAAAAAAAAGTTATTGATTGGGGACAGTAGTTGAGAAAACTAGAGACATTCTAAGGTATAAGATTTTAGAATTAGTTCTACAATCTTTTGTCTTTCTGTTTTGCTTTTTTCACTTGAACAAATACTGGATCATGACTGATCATATAAACTTAAGTATATGCTTTTCATCCATGTAAATTATTCCTCTTTTCTTTCCCTTTTCATATCCAAATTGTTTCAACTACACATTTGGTAATAAGGTATGATATGTCAAAACTAATTTGTATTGTGGTTTTTGTCAGAGAACTTCTATTTTGTTTTTATAACTGGGCAGATTCCTAAGCAGACCACAGCATTTTAGGGAAAGAGAGAAAAACTTATAGCACTCAATGCTACGTAGAGAAACACAGGAAGGATGTATATTGTTGTACATAGAATCATTACTTGCAATTATTAATATTTATGTATACCCTAAGTAGCTTGTTGCATACATAAGCTTATATATTTAAAGCTGTAATCCATTTGGGTTGTACGGGACAAATATATAATTTCTAAGTCTTATATCTCTAAATTGTCCTGCCAATCCTTTGGGATCTATATTGATTAAGTAGATTAACACAAAACCTATACAGTTTCAGAAAACACACAATTTTGACAGCAGTCTTTTCTCCCCCAAGAGTTTTCCATTAAAATCCCACCACATTAAAGAGGATAAATTGCCTGCGAGTGAGTATAGGAGTTCTGAACCAGTCCCTCTCTAAGGATTTTCCTACTTCTCTTCAATACCTTGGATTTGTATTTCCTACAGTCAGTTAGACATCTCCATCCAGGTACTATATTTTGGACCTATTGCAAATGCAATATGCCTCATTTGGAACTTGATGCATTTTCTCAACTTGCTTCCTCTTCTAAATCAGTTAAGAGCATCACCATCTACCCAAGCCAACCACTTTAGTTTCCCAAACTAGAAACTTGGGAATTATTCCCAACATTCGTTTTCCTCATCCCTCATATCCATACATCCTACAAGTCTTATAGGCTCAATGTTCTAGAATACTCTGGAATACATCGTTCCTTTCCTACCCCACTGTCATTAATTTCACCAAAACACGCAATTGCCTCTTCATGAAATTTTCTAACAATCTCTTCCCCTCATTTCCCTGTCCCTACTTTTTTTCTAAGATATACATCCAGATTCTTTATGCTGTCTTCCAAATACATATTTAATGACATTAATCACTTCTTAAAGACTTTATTCTCTCCCTGGGGCCCACAAAAATCTGCTTTGAATGCTAATTTTCACACATTGCCCTTCTTTATCTGGTCAACGTTTCTCTGACTGCAGTCTCCTATGACCTGTGAAAATGCATTTTTGTCTTTGCTTAAGCATTCTCTCCACTATGGGCATTCTCTGTTTACCTAACTCTTCTCCATAACAATAGCACTAAAATAATGTATTGTGTACTACTCAGGGATAATTATGCTAAATACTTTACATTCCTTAGGTGTTTTAAGCACCGTTTTACATTGAGGAGATTAAAGAATTTGTCCAAAATCACATTTTAAACTAGGAGCAAAACTGGAATTATAATCCAGGTCTATCTCAATCCATGAATTTAACATTTAAACGCTGCCCCCCACCACCATATACCATCCAATTTGGATCAAGTTGTGCACCTATTCTTAAGTTCCTAGATCATTCTAGTCCCCTTTCTCTCATCTCTTATCATGGTTTTAACCAACATCAGACTGTTTAGTACTAAATTATTCTTAAATGTTTTTCTTTTTGCTAAATCTTATCTCAACTAGATTGTAAATTTTTTGCAGCAGGGAACTAAAGATATCTTAATATAACTCTAAAAGGGCACAGCATAACCTTGTAATAGCAAATAGTTATGCACTATTGGGGTAGGTCATAAGTGTGCTTTAGGTATATCTATCATCTCATTTGCATATATATTCATTTGCAAACGAATACTCAATTATTTACTTTACTTAAAGCAGGAACAGAAGATGAATTCTATTTAGAGCTTGTAGGTGAATGTAAAATATTCAGTAAGAGCAGAGACCCAAAATACGTATGTATGTTTCATTATTTTTCTGTTTCTCCCGTGCTGGGTCTTTTATTTTTTTTCTTGATACTACTCGTCTTGTTTGTGTTTGTAATTATTTTAATTGTTTATTACAAAAATGCTGCTCTACCATCATGGGAATAATTGGCACCGGTGTGAATAGTCAAGTTATAGATTTTGGCAAATACAAAGTCTAATTGTTTTGTTTTCTACTTTCACATGCTCTCTCCCTTCTTTCGAAGGCATATTTTCATTTAAAAAACAAAGCACCCCCCGTTACGTAGTGCTGCGTTGGGCCTATTTCTGAGAATGCATTCTCAGTTGGCTCTTTGAAGTACGCTCTTTCTTCCGAGGTGTGTAGTTCCGCATCATTTAAAACTGTTTCCCGCAAACCCACAATCCCTTGGGCCAGAGGCACACCTAACGCGGAAGGTCCACAAACGGAAATGTCTGGTTCTAGCTAGGGGCTCTCCCCGCAGCTGCACCGCCGCCTCCACGGCCAGAGGTCTGGGCGGGAGGGTGGCGGGCCTGAGAGAGCGATCTCAGAGGACCAGCGGCCTGGGACCTCCGTCCAGCGGCGGCAAACCCCCAGAAGTGGGTTTCCGCACCGACGCAGCCTTCGGGCCGGGCGGGAAGCTTGTCCGCGAAGCAAAAGTGTCCCTTGGGCCTTTGCTGGGAGACCGGCCCCGCCAGGCCTCGTGGCAGGCGCTGTCCGGCGGAGCGCCGTGGGGCGCGCTTATTTCCTATTGTGCTTTCTCAGAAATTTAGGCCGGGCCTGCCCGCGCCCCCTTTTCATGATCATACAAGTGCACGTCAGGCTTATTTTTGGTGTGTTTTCGAGACCAGAGAACCGTATCCGCTAGGCCTGAGGAGTCACCCGCCCCCTCAGCCCCGAAACTGAGACCTAAAAGGGCAACTGGTGTGGGCGGCTGTGTAACTGCCTGAAACCCAATAGCTAGGAGGCTTGCCCAGGCCCCAGGTGCAGGCGGTGGGGCAAGTAACGGCTTTTGGCAGCCCCGCCCCTCTGACCCGCCCTCTCCGCGCCCGCCCGTTTTGGTTCCCCTGGGTCTGTAACCATCTACCCGGCTGCTTCCTCTTTAAGGCGGAGCCCGGCGCGGATCTCGCGAGATGCAGGTTGGCGCCGTGACCTCCATGTGGGAGCTACAGCTCTATAAGTAAACACTCCGCGCGACGCAGACATGGCTCCTTCCTATTTGTGAGGCGGTGGCTGCGGCAGCGCCTCAGACTGGTTCCGGTTTTCTCTCCTTGGCTGGGCTGGGTGGGCGCGCGGTCTTAGAGTCGCCGCCGCCTGTCGGGACCGGCATCTGGTCGGTCTTCCTTGTCTGTGCGCGCCCTCGTCTGCCCGCCGCGGAGAGCCGGAGCCTCCGGGGTAGCGGCGCGGGCCGGGCGGGGCGCGGCGCCCAGAGCACAGGGGGAGACAAAGGGGGCCGGCTCCTCTCCCGGCGCCAATATGTGGATCCAGGTTCGCACCATCGATGGTTCCAAGACGCGCACCATTGGGGACGTGTCTCGCAAAGCCAAGATTGAGGAACTGCGCGAGCGGGTGTGGATGCTATTCAACGTGCGGCCCGAGTACCAGCGCCTCTTCTACCGGGGCAAGCAGGTGAGGCGCGCCCGCTGCATCCACCGGGAAGCCCGGGGCAAGAACAGCTGGGTTTCTGACGCGCGGGTCTGAGGGCTCGGTGCCACGCGCGCGCAGGGCGCACCTGGCTCCGCTTCTGTTGGGTAGCCCCACGAGGCGCAGGGGTGTGGGGGACAGCTGGGTCCCTCCTAGCTCCAGCTGCAGGTGCGCCCTGCGGGGTCGAAGGTGAGGGCGCCCAGAGCGCTAAGAACTCGCCGTTTTCTTCTGGTAGGACCGCGGCCTCAGGCATTGGGTGCCTGGGTCCCTCGCTTCCCGCGCTCGGAGAGGCCTGGGGCCCCTGGAGGGCGGGGAGGGCAGCGGGCTCTGGCGGCCATGCCACAGCGCGGGAGGCTCTGAGGGCTGGCTCCTCCGGCTCGCGGCGGCGCTGACCCAGCTTAGGGCTCACGTTGCTTCCGTGGCGCTTCCGCGCCTGGGGCTCCCAAACAGGAGGGGGCATTGCTCTCTCTCAGGAATAAGAACCTTAGCTTAGCTTCCTCACTGTGGAAAGATTTGCACAAGACAAAGATTCGAACTTCTGGTTCCTCTCCCTCATCCCCTCTCCCAGACTTGGAATCTGTTTTGAGGAAGGTTAGAGACCTGGGCATGAAGGAGTTGTTGATGTAACCTGGAGCCGAGTTTAGCACTAACCGGCATAGGACCGGGTTTTATTCTTAGGGTAGAAAGGAGTTTAAGACTTTGTCTTTCTTGCTTGTCTCCTAATATTCCCCTCTTTCAGGCTTTTAACACAGCACTGCAGTATAGCCAGCGATACATACTTGAAGGCTGAAAGTGTTTTTGGCAGTAAGAGTGTTTGTGGGCATCTCTGGTATTTGTATGGTATGGCCATGGTCTGGCCAGTCTAAGATTTTTTTCCTATCCCACAAGTTTCTCAGTCTCTACGTAGCCACCCAGACCCGTCATGTTTTTGACTTTTTGTTGCTGTTAACACACTAAAGTTGACATCTTGAGTTGATAGACCATAGTTTGACCCCATTCTTGTGGTTTGACATGTTAGGTCTCTTTGATTTGGTAGAAGTATTAATAGCTTATAGCTGTGGAGGACTTGAAAGGAATATTTTCCTCCCCTTCGCAGGCTTACCCTTCAAAACTGCCTAGAAATTTCAGAGTAACAAATTACACTCTGGGAAACAGAGCCAGAGGTTTTTTCTTTTCTTTAAAAAGTGTTACAGTACCTTTGATTTGGGTTTTCAGCCAGTTTTATACTGATTCTTTAGTGTTAATGACTTGTACAAACAGGTGTTCAATTTCGTTGTCAACTTTGCTTTTGAAATAACTGTACATATATTAAATACTGTATAGGTTTGTATTGCTGTGCCACCAGTGACTACTACCTTTTTCCGTTTGGTCATATATGAAAAAACATCAAATCTGCATTTTTATATTCCAGCTAGGGATAATAGTACATGAATTCTTAGGATAGGATAGGCTTTCAGCACCAGAGATAAAAATGAAGGATGTGAATGTATTCCTAGGCAACAACCCTAATGTCTAACTATCAAATATTCTAAAATCATCTGGCCCATCATGAGGAAAAAGTAGGGATTGGGTGAAATTCAGGGCAACAAAGTAGACTTTCAGTAAACCAGGAAGCTCATTTCAAATTCCAGGAAAAACTGTTGAGGATAACAACCTTTGTACTTCCTCCCCCAGAGCAGTCGATAAGTCACTACTTTGATTTCTTCAGCCCAGTGAAAAACCAGTAGGGATGAGAACTAGACCTTTGGTGCCAGCCATTGATTTGGAGACAGAAAAGGCAGGCCACTGATGCCAGCTGTGTTCATTTCCTTATGAGCTGACAAGTAGCCATGGCAGTGATTATCTCTGTTGGTCTTTGGAGCAGCCCAGTCCATGGATAAGAGGTAGTGTGTGTGCAGCATGCAACTGCTGGATTAACACCACAGGCTGTCCCTATCCTGTGAAATACCTTTGTCCTCATTGGAAAACAGTACCCCTTCCTGAAGATGCTTTACTGCCACATCGTGAAGAATGTTATAAAAACAAATTTAATGTCTAAAATTTAAGTGGTACCTTCCTTCCATTTGTACGTTAGGTTGCTGTTTTTACTCTTTGGTATGTATCAGAATCACTTGTGTATATTTATTATAGATGCTTGGCTCAAACCAGAACCACAAGTAGTTGAATTTAACAAGACTCCATGGGAGATTTTGATGAACACCAGGGTTTGAAAATTAATGTTGAAAGTTAGTCTCTTACTATTCAGTATGGTCCCTGGATTCTGAGGACCAGAAGCATTAGCGTCTGGTCCTCAGCATTAGCTTCACCTGGGAGACTCACACCAGTCCTGCTGAAGCTGACCTGAAGAATCTGTACTATAACTAGGTCCCCAGGTGATCTGTATATTAAGTTTGAGACGCAGCACAATTGACTCCACTTTTGAGAGTCAAGATGGACACCAGCATTTCAGGGCTATAAGTTCTGGTTAGAGTAGCGTAGCTTCATGTGAACATTTTTATCTGGGAGATAAAATGAGGCACCCTCATTTTAGGTACCCTGGGGCACTCTGGGGATTAGGTCTTTTAAGGAAGAGTTATGTTGGTGGATCTCTAAAGCTTTTGAGAATCTAGAGCTTTTCCTACTTTGAAAAGATTTTCTCTCCCCTCCTCTCATTCTTTCCCTTGTGACCACTATAGGGATAGCCTTAAAATAGATTGCAGATGTGAGGCATGAACCTTAGTTGAAGAAAAAGATTGTCTTACCCCACCAACACATACTTTGTTTTTACAGAATTACAGCATAAAAGTACTTGCCTACTTAAAGGAATGTGTGTATAATATATAATACATGATGTATACATGAAGGTTATTAACTTATATCCTTCGCTTGCATTCCTAGTCAGTAGTTTCTTGAGAATGACTTCCCCACTGCCTTCTTAGCCATTGCCACTTGCTGTTTGCGTCCTACTTTTCCCTTGCATCACCGTTGAAGTTCTTCCTGTTAACCCAGAGTTTCTTTTTTCAACCTAGTGAAAATTCAAGAGTGCGGTCTGACAAAAAATCTTACTTTGCCATTCCCGCTTTTCCAGTATTGTAAATCCTGCATCTCCATCTTCTAGCACAGCAGTTCCCAAACATTTACTTCTGAGACATTAATGGATCATAGTTACACACTTGCAACTTGTAGGTATTTGTATAATTTCTCAGTGACCCCATCCTTTTTTCCCTACTTAGAACATAATTTTTGAGTGTTAGAAACAACTATCAATCTTCATTTTCAGTAAATATGGAAGAACATCAGTACTTTTCAGGAAAAATCATTCTAGTACTTCACAACTCTTCATGATACGTGAAGCATTGTGGAATAAAGCTGTGTGGAAGATCTATGGAACTTGCTATGCAATGGATAGTAATCACTATTTTAGGAAGACTGGTGGAGTACTTATGATTAGGGAAAGAGTGCATAATCTGGGTTAATAAGTGTCATAGGAAGCATGAGGAAAGGTGGGTTACATGTTAGTGTGGACATAAGTTACTGTAGGGCCTCAGGCCTTGATATGCTTAGTGTTCCACTCTTGAGTTTAGACATTCTTTTCCTGTCAAATCTAGGTTAAAAAGAGTACCACTTGAAACAGCTGGTATTTACTCCTGACAATCATTTGAAAGCAATTGGAGGGGTTGAGTGTAGAAATGCTCCCAAGGGTCCCTCTGACTTTTGTGCCTCAAATTTCAGTGGAGAAATATGGAAACATTTCCAATTATTTTACCACTTTAACTGCTATCTTTATTTAGGGGAATGCCCTAACAATTAATTTGCATGTTACAGAATTTTATTTTCTACTTTAAACATTTCAATTTATAAATAATTATCTTAGTGTTTATCAGTTGTGTATTTAGTGAAGTTGTACTTTTTTATCTCTTCCAGAATTGGCGTCTTTGCTTTGTTTTGTTTTTTAGCTATTGGAGAATGTTATTTTTGCTCCTAGAGCTTTTTTTAAAGTTTTTACTCCCTAGGAATTCAAGACTACAGGGTGTTCTTTTGGTTGACTTCTCAAATATGATCTTAGTGTATTAGAATTGTGGATGGTGACAAGTATCACATATTGGTCATTTTTCTGGAGAAATGATACTTCTGATCTTCAAAGAATTTAGTTTTCTTGTTTCACTGTATCATCCTAAAATAGCCAACTGAACTTTACAGAGCAATAAAATGGAGACTTAGTTTCGTAGGGCTGCTGTAACAAAGTATCAAAATATGGGTGGCTTAAAATAACAGAAATTTATTGTCTCACAGTTCTAGAGGCTAGAATTCAAGGTTTCAGCAGGGCCCTGCTCTCACTGATAGTTCTAGGGAAGAATCATTCCTTGAGCTTCTGTGTTTGCCAGAAATCTTGTTTCTTGGCCGGTAGATGCATCACTCCAGTCACGAGGCCGCTTTTTTCCTGTGTGTCTTCACTCTCTTCCTGCTGTGTCTCTCTGTCCAAATTTCCCTATTATAAGGACACTAGTCATTGGATTAGGGGCCACCCTAATGACTTCATTTTAACTACCTCTTTAAAGATACTATCTCCAAATACACTTACATTCTGAGGTACTGGGGTTGACTTCAATGTAAAAATTTGAGGGGGTTACAACTCAGCCCATAACAGTTGGTTTTACATGTATTTTGTTAAATTTATTCTTTGATTACCTCTATAAAAGACTCTATTTCCAAATAAGGTCACATTCTGAGATACTCTGGATTAAGATTTCAACATTTTTTTTGAGGTGGGGGTGTGCAAATCAAGCCATAACCCTTGTCAAAATATAGGTGGGCTACAAGATAATTATTCCTGCTTGATTTCTGTTTTATTTTCCTTGAAATTACTGACAGCGCTTCAGAAAGATAAAATGTTTGACTTAATGTCTTTACAAACAAAACGTCATGCAACAACTTGCTTTAAAAATTCACCTTTTTCTTGCGGTGGATTCAGGCACCGTTTATTAAAACTTGCTTCTCTGAGAAATTAAATCTAGTTTACAAGCTTTTTGCCTATGTCATTAGGTCACAGTAGCAATGATACGTTTTTGATTTTGATCGCCAGTAGTGTTCCCTGTAGCTAATATGGAGTGATTCTTAAGAATTTATTAGGATCTAGAGGAGATGCTGACATCAGAGACTGTAAAGTAATAAGAATGGTTTCAAAATCAGTAAATACATTGCTGAGTTTTAATAGTTTGGCTAGAACATCCTAAAGATGTAGAAAGATAAGATTTAAGAGAAGTATTTCAATATCTTTTTCTATTTTTTTTTCTAGTTGGAAAATGGATATACTTTATTTGACTATGATGTTGGACTGAATGATATAATTCAGCTACTAGTTCGCACAGACCCAGATCTTCTTCCTAGCACATCTACACAGACTAATATAGAGGCCAAACCCTGTTCTAATAGTCCATCTAAAGTAAAGAAAACTTCACGGGTGGGACCCTCCAGTCAGCCATCTACATCAACTCGTGCCTGTCTTATTGATCCTGGCTTTGGATTATATAAGGTATGTTATCATCTTCATACTTGGCAGTTATGAGAATACAGATGTCTTTTCTCTTCAGGCTGTGGTGAATAAGTAAACATTGATTGCCATTTGAAACTAAAGATTGTGCTGTTTAATATTACAACTTTTAAAAGTAGTGTTTAAAAATGCTGTGAAATATATAGACGAATGTATGAAATGTGTATATACAGTTTAAAAAATAATAAAGCAAACACCTGTGTAATTCCACCAAGGTTGAGAAGTAGAATGATGCCAGTACCTTTTTAAAGCCTCCTGTGTGCTCCTACCAGAACACATCTCCCTCTATCTCCCTAAGAGGTAAACCACTTATTCTGACTTACGATCATTTTCTTGTCTTTCCTTAGTTTTGCTACTTATGTACGTCTCTCTAAACAATGTTTTGTCTGCAGTTGAATTTTATGTAATAGAATTCTACTTTTTCTCAGCATTGAGAGATTATGATGCATATAGCTATATTTTATTCCTTTTCACTATTATAATCCATTTTACTAACATGCCACAATATATCTAATCCATGATTCATAGATATCAGTGCTGTTTCCAGTTTCAGTTGTTTTAAACAGTGTTGTTTTGAACCTTCTCTGTGTGTCCTGGTGCATGTGTTCAAGAATTTCTTTAGAAATTTCTACCTAGGAATAGAAGTGATGGTTATTCACTCACAGGATACTTCCAAACTGTTTTATTTTGTTCCATTGGTCTACTTGCCTATCTCTGTGCCCATACTGTTCTAAGTACTGTAGCCTTCTAGACTTTTGATATCTCCCTTTCTTCTATCTCCCAAATTTCTTTCCTCTTTCAGGGTATCTTGGGTTTTTTTGTCTTTTAACACTTGCATATAGAAATTTTAGAATTAGCTTGTCTCAAAGCTCTCCAAGTAATCTGCTGGGATTTCAATGGGGATTACATTTTTAGATCATCTTGAAGGATTGACATCTTTACAATATTGAGTCTTTTAATTCATGAACTTGATAAACCTCTCCTTTAACTTAGATCTTTGACTTCTTAGTTTTCTTTACATATCTTGTTGATTTATTTCTCGTAGCTCTTGGGGTTTTTGTTGTTTGTTGCTATTATAAATGGTTACCTTTTTAAAATTATATAGAAATAAAATTGATTTACTTACTAAATTTTGTATCCAGCAACCTTTTCAAATTCTAATAAGTTGTATATAAATAATTGAATGGCAGTTTTAATTTATCCTTCCCTATCTTTATAATTTATCAGTTGGGATAAATGGGCACCTAGACTCAATTTTTCAAACCATTTAATACTCAAAAATTGGTAGATGAAGTGAATTATTTAAGAATATTCGAATTGGGATAATTTAGGATCTGTGGAAAACGAACAGATCCATATGTGTACATGGAAAGATTTAAGAAGAGATAAAGCCATAGAGCTTTGTCTCAAGAAAAAAGTACCATGCTTGGGTGGCTGATGAGTTGTTTTAAACCTATAAAGAATAGGTAATTATAATGTTACCTAAATTGACTCATAGCGTAAAGAAGGAAAGCTTCCTATTGCTTTGTAAACTTAGTTTAACACTGATCCTAAAACATGACAAAAACCACATCAGCATCACTAACATATTGATGTAAATCCTAGGTTATATTTAGAAAAAACAGAATTATGACTACATATTAAAAGAACATATTTTCTTGACTAAATAGGGTTTGTCAGGAAGTAAGGATAGTTCATTGGAAAATGTTTTAGTATAATTCATTATACTTAATAAACCACAGAAAACAAATTATTTAATTTAAAGTGTTTTCTGCATTTCAATACAATTTGAGTTCATTCCTGATTTTTAAGGAGGAAATAAAACCCTTGGTAAGAGGAACAGACGGAATAGATGAATATTTTAAGCCATACTCTGAATCACGTTTAGTAGTATGGGAAAAAACAGAAGCAGTCCCATTAAAGATGGGAGCCAGAAAAGGAAGCCAATTAATGCTGCTATTTGACATGTGTCTAGAAGTGCTAGATAATGCAGTTAGTCAGGAGAACAAAATGAAGTTTAAATGTTGGAGAAGGCAATGTTACTGCTTATGAATATCTGGGAAAGCTGAGAAAACATTTTAGAATGTTACAAGCAATCAGGAAAGTGGCTATTTTCAAAGTTAACATTGAGCTACTAATAGCTTTGCTTGCTACATCAGTTAGTAAAAGAGGGAAAAAAACATTTACAATAACAAAAGGTAAAGTCTGGGAATAAATTGTTATATAAATGAAAACAGTGCTATCTAGTACTCACAATTCAGACAGAATTTTCAGTACTTGAAAGCCAACTTGCCATTTTGTCCACATCACCCACTGATTTCATCCCTTTTTCAGATACCAGTACTTCCTACTTTCTTACATTGTTACTTTTTAAATGTTTTAGTACAGTTTTATATTTATAGCAAAATTGGAAAGATAGTACAGAGTTCCCATATATACCACAACCAGTTTACCCTATTGTCTCACATTAATATGGTATTTTTATTACAACTAATGAGTCATTATTTCCTTTTTATCTAAAGTCCTTTTTCTGTTCCAGAATTCCATCTTGGATACCATGTTACTCTTAATTGTCACATCTCCTTAGGTTCCTCATGGCTGTGACAGTTTCTCAGGCTTTCTTTGTTTTTTGATTACCTTGTTAGTTTTGAGTAGTTCTCGTCAGGTATTTTATAAAATTTCCCCTTTTAAGGTTCATTTGTTGTTTTCCTCATCATTAGACTGAGTTTATTTGGGGGGGGGGACCACGGAGAAACATCACATATCTAGGGCACATACTAGCAACATTTTATTTGCTAAATATAACTTAGGTTTTACATCAGTAATAACATTGTTAACACTGGTATGAACCTTAATCATGTGGCTGAGGTAGTGCTTTTCATATTTCTCCACTGTTAAATTATCTTCCCTCCCTTTCTATATAGTAAGTACTGTTTGAGAGGAAGTCACTATGTGTGGTCCACACTTGGGGAAGTTACATATTTCGCTGCCTTGTCAGCAGAGTATCTACAAAAATTATTTGAAACTATTCAATATAGATTTGTCTTTTCTTTCCCACTTATTTATTCAGGCATTTATTTATGTCAGTATGGACTTATGGTCAAATTGTTCCAATTTTGGCCATCAGAAGCTCATTTATTTGGTTGCTGTGTCCCTTTGACATATACTCCCATTATTGTGGAGTGTTTTATTTTTAAGTATATTGTTTCAGGCACTAAACAAGATGCTTCAGGCTTATCTTGTACATTTCCTTCTTCAGTCCTAAAATACACCATTTCTTCAAGACACCCTGGTTCCTTTAATTGGTGAATTATATTAGATACCAAGATCTGGACTCTGGGTTTGCTCCTTACTTGATCCTTACTAACTGAGGTGTCATTGTTTTGGCCTCAGCTGTCAGCAGGAAATGCATGTATATAGATTAACCCTTGTATATACACATCTGTGAATATTTACCCATCTGTATATTAAGCTTATAATTTTGTCTTTTAAGCTATAGTTTAGATTTTAGAAGCTGCTACTTTTGAATTGATGTGAGCAGTGAAAGGATGAATATGTTTTTGTAGGACTAGTTTATGTGTCTGCAGATCTCAAATTAATCAAGATTAAGCAGTTTAAGCCAACTTAAATTCTTTCTGTTTAGCAAACTTCTCAATACCCCACCTTGCCTCTTCTCCCACAATCTAATGCAGAAGAGCATCATGAGAAACTACTTCTGTCGGTAGATCTTCGCTTTTTATTTTCATTGTTAGCACTTTGGTTGTCACTAACTTTAACTCTTTAACATCTCTTCTATTTCATACTATTATATAGTATAGACATTAAAGACTTGAGGTTTGTCATCAGACCTGGTTTCAAATTCCAGTTCAGCTGCTGCTTGGTTGTATGAACTGGCAAGTAAATTTTACATTAAGACTCCATTTCCCCATATAGGAATACTTTGTTACCTGACACTTTAACTCTCAAAAAGGCTACCATCTATTATTCCTACAGTAATATATTTAGAGAGAACATTTAACCTTCCTTGTTTATTGAAGAGGTTAACAGATTTGTTTGCTTTTTTATGAAGCTTAATAATTGTAGGTATCTGAAATTTGGGTGGCTTTATTTTTCATATAGAAGTGCTTATTTCCAGATAGTTCATTCATTCCATGAATATTTGAATATCTAGCATATACTTGGTAGTAGGTATTAGTGACAGAGGAGTAAACAAATGATATTGTCCCCTGCATTCATGGAACTTTTGTTAGATGTTAACTTCTTGGCTAAGTTGAAAACAGCTTAGAAGCTGCTACTTTGAAACTTGTTTTGAATTTGCATTGAATTTTACTTATTTCCCACAGTGCAAGTCTGAGTAGTTAGCATGTCAGAGTTTTATTAAATTGCTTTTAGGTCACTTTAAAAAACTGGGAGGTTTTTGCCTTTATCTTGAATTTTTGCCTGTGTCACTTTTACTTTGTAAAGATTATTTCAGAGATGTAAAGCTTTCTGTGATTAAAATTGCTTTATGGATGAACAAGCAAATTTTTGGACTTCTCCTTTTTGACTAAAATATTCTTTTGAATCCAAAAGGTGAATTTTCAAATTAACTTTATTCAAAACTGGTAGAGGTAAAAATTTAAATAATACATTAAAATGAAAATTTGAAGTTAACTATCCAGTATCATTCTTGTCTTGCCCTATTTGTTCTGAGCAATATTTGGCCAGTTTCAGGTATTTTCAATATTTTGCAAGAAACTAGATATCACTGTCACATCTGGAGAGCTCATGAGAGATTGTGCACAGGCTAGGTTCATCTATTCCATTGTATGCACATTGAACATAAATTGAATCTTACTGACTCTAAGAACTGACTTTCTAAAATAAGGTAGACTCTAATCACCTAGAGCCAGGTACCAGATGACCAGCCCTATAGCCTACAGCCTGCTGACTTTATTCAAACTAGCCAATCTTAGTTTCCCCTGCCTTGCCTTTCCCATGGAAAACACGAAGGCTCAGGGCCCTGTTTTTCCCTAGTTCCTTCTGCCTCCTGACCAAACCTGGTGCTTTCCTATGTGTCCCCTTCTCTGGGGAAAGTAATTTTTCTTTCAGTGACATTAGCCTCTCCATGTTACTCAGTTATCTAAATAAGTTATAATTTCATGGGCACAATTGAGATCGTCCTACACTACACAAATTGTTTTCCTCAATTGTTTAACAAAAACAATTGTTTTTGTTATACTATCTGCTTTTTGCTACTTTCTTCTGGCTAATTACTTCAGTTCTTTATTTCCACTAGATTACTTAGAAAGTTACCATGGCAGTATCATCTTTTTTTCATGTTAATCATATGGGTTTAAGTATTTTCTTCTGAACTGCCTTCAAAACACAGGCTTTACAAAAGAGCTTTAACCTGTTGCATGTAATTTGGCCCTCAAGTTTTGCCTCACTTAGTATGTCTATTTGCAAAAACTTTCGAATTTAAGAGCATTTTTCCCAACCCTATTTATATACATTGTGAGTGGTTCACTATATTTAATGGGACAGTAAACTTTTCTTGTTTCCTGTTGTAAATCTAGGTTTACTAAAAGAATGCCCTACCTTTGTGAGCTAATAAATTCTATGTATGATGATTAAGCATAAGCAACGGCAGTGTTTTCAGGTTGACCTAGGTTTTTTCTAACTCTAATTTTATTGCTAGATATTGAGGTAGCCAGATACTGGATCTGGGAGCTAGTTTCTTATATTTGATAGGCAAATTCGGTATTTCATATATACCTCTTAAATGTTCCATAGTAAGGCTTATATTGCTTAATATAGTTTTGCTGCTACCGTTTTTATATCAACTATATGATGCATTCTCTGCTACAACAATATTTATGCAGGGCTATAGGAAAACTCTTACATTTTGATTTGCTGCAAAGGAGTAGTAACCTCAGTTTATTCTCCTAAGTATGATGGACCTTAACATTGGTTATTTTTTGCTTTAGCCATGTTGCCTACAAGAGGCTAAATGTCTTTAAATTTGTCAGTGACAATTATGGAAGAAATGGACTATTATACATATGTCCATTTAGTACAGGGATTAATTTTTGTAATGTATAACATATTCCATCTGATTTCTTTGTCATAGCCTCGTTGGCCCTTAGGTTTTTTCCTTTTCTCTTAAACTCTTCATTCTTATATTGAACTTTATCTTTCAAGCTATTTCATTGCTACCATGTTCATTACATATACTGCCTTCAGTTAAATGTTGTAACTCTTCTGGTAGTGATAGTTACTGCTTTTTGGTTTTGTCTATATTCTCTTTCTGTGTCAGCCTGGTGATTTGAAAGCTTATATTTTTAGTACCATATTTCTAAGTTCATCACTTGCCTTTAAAGTTCTTATTTACTAGTCTATATCAAGGTGCATGATATAATGACAAGAAAATAAGCTTCAAGATCAAAATGTTTTCAAATCCTAGTTTTACATTTTGTTAGCTTTCACCTAGAGCAAGTTAATTTCTTAGAGCTTTTATTTCCTTATCTTGTAAAATAAGAATTATTAAGCTCGTTATGGTTAAACATTTAAGTAAGGAACCTTGAATAATATCTGGCATATGAGTATTTAACTTTTAGTATATACTTTTCCCATTAGCTATACAATCTGTCAGAGTTATGTTAGACCTCTTAAGTGGTCTTATACCCCCACAGAAGAGCTAGCTTGATGAAATGATCTTGTGTTGATAGCATTTTTTTCCTTTAAGGATTTAAAAAAGCTGAACAAATCTCTTTGTTATTGTCCTGAAAAAGCCTTGACTTTTTAGACAGTGTCCTTAGATTTTTTTCTGGAGAGGATTTTTACCTGCTTCCATTTCTTAGCTCTTAACGTAGTTCTGTGGTATACCTGTTTTTAAATTGTTTTCCTTTTGTCAGATTGCACAGTTTAGTTCTGGATCAGCCACCAGACTTGACTATATCCATTTTTGTATCTTACAGCCCTGCTTTTATATTTTATCTTTGTTCTTTGATGTGGCAAATATATTTGCCCTAGTGAGTTACTAATAGTGATGGAATTTAACCCATTTTGTATAATGGGTTCACTAGACTCTTCCTTTTGTTCATAATTCTCTTTTTGAAGGTTTATTTTCTGTTTTTTCTAGTTGGACTGTGTAAGTTATCTTTAGGATAATGAAATTAATGGGACAGATTAATGACAGTCATAATAGTCTAAAGTCCTTTTCATTAACACTCTTGATAACTTACGAGAGTGAGTCCTAGATACATAAGAATTATATTTGCAAAAGTCTAGTATATACATGGGTAAACAGTAAAGAAAACAGTTACTTCATTGAAGGAAATTGAGAAGAAAGTTAATATTTTCATTCTAATAAGTGAAAGACTGAAGATACAGAAATCGAGAAAGAATAGTTTTGATCTAATCACTTTAAACAAGAGTAGCTTCAGATATTGTTTACCGTAATAACTCTCAAATAACTTGAGTTAGATTAAAGTTTTTGAAGCAATAGATAAAATAAAGCTTCATTAACTAATTTTAAACTTTTTTTAGGTAAATGAATTGGTGGATGCCAGAGATGTCGGCCTTGGTGCTTGGTTTGAAGCACATATACATAGTGTTACTAAAGCTTCCGATGGACAGTCACGTGGCAAAACTCCACTGAAGAATGGCAGTTCTTATAAAAGGACTAATGGAAACATAAATCGTAATTCCAAAGAGAACACAAATAAATTGGACAGTGTACCCTCTACATCTAATTCAGACTCTGTTGCTGCTGATGAAGACATTATTTATCATATCGAATATGATGAGTAAGTGCTCATGCTATTGAGGACTTCATGTTTTTGTTTATAGAAGCGAAGCCTTCCATTTCAAAATTATCTTAGTCTTTCTGAAGAAATCGTTTAGCAGTCATGTTGACTCTATAACTTTTGTTTGGTGGTTGTGATCTAATGAATAAGGACCCTTAACTCTGTCATCTCTGGCTCTTAAATGGTTTGCTTTTCAGTATTCTAAAACTTGGCTTAATTTAGGATGTACAGGTTTGTTTCATTAAGTTTTTGATATGTATTTTAAGAGTATTTTAGAATATACTGGGCGCAGTGGCTCACACCTGTAATCCTAGCATTCTGGGAGGCCGAGGCAGGCGGATCGCTCAAGGTCAGAAGTTCGAGACCAGCCTAAGCAAGTCTCTACTAAAAAAATAGAAAGAATTTATCTGGACAATTAAAAATATATATAGAAAAAATTAGCCAGGCATGGTGGTGCATGCCTGCAGTCCCAGTTACTTGGGAGGCTAAGGCAGGAGGATCGCTTGAGTCCAGGAGTTTGAGGTTACTATGAGCTAGGCTGATGCCATGGCACTCTAGCCCAGGCAACAGAGCCAGACTCTGTCTCACAAAAAAAAAAAAAAAAAAAATGTGTATTATAACATTATAGCCATTAGAATGAGGTTGAAATAGCTTTAAACAGCTTTTTATTGAGATCATTCACATACAACTTACCTATTTAAAGGGTATAATATAGTGTTTTTGACATATTGACAGGATTGTACATTTCCACAAACTAATTTTAGAATATTTTTACCCCCCCCCCCCAAAAAGAAATCTCTTGTTCCCATTAGCTGCCACTCCCTAATCTCCCTTCCCCAACCAAATGTTTTAAAATGTTAGATTGAAATGGTGGGGTTTTTTTTGTTTTTGTGGTTTTTTTCTTTTTTGAGACACGGTCTCACTTTGTTGCCCAGGCTAGAGTGAGTGCTGTGGCATCAGCCTAAGCTCACAGCAACCTCAAACTCCTGAGCTCAAGCAGTCCTACTGCCTCAGCTTCCCAAGTAGCTGGGACTACAGGCATATGCCACCATGCCCGGCTAATTTTTTCTATATATATTAGTTGGCCAATTAATTTCTTTCTATTTATGGTAGAGATGGGGTCTCGCTCTTGCTCAGACTGGTTTCAAACTCCTGACCTTGAGCAATCCGCCCACCTCCACCTCCCAGAGTGCTAGAATTACAGGCATGAGCCACCTCGCCCAGCCTGGAAATGGTGTTAAGAATTCATCATGAGGGCTTTCTAACACTGAATTATTTTCTTTATTCATTTAAAAAATCCTAGTACGAATGTTACCATTGGGACTAATTTAATATTTATTAAACACACTAAATGAACTTAAGTCACCACTCAAGATGATAGTTGATATGTATGAATATAATATGGTGTTTCCCCAAAAATAAGACAGGGTCTTATATTTATTTTTCCTCAAAAAGATACCCTAGGGCTTATTTTCAGGGGATGTGTTATTTTTTTTAAGTACGGTATGACAATCTACATTTATTCAAATATAGTTAAGTAGTCGTCTTCTGGAACATCATCATAACTCTCCAAACCCCAAATTCCATCCTGAATTTCTTGCGACTCTATTTCTTTTAGAACCATGGGCCCCAATCTCTCATGTCGAGCAATAGAGCTCTCATGGGGCAGATGAGAAGGGCTGCTCGTCGTCTTTACCACTCTGCGACAAAATGTGTGGGTTGTGCAGGTACACTGCGTAGCCACGCCCATCACTAGGTCTTATTTTGGGGTTAGGGCTTATATTGCGCAAATGCTTAGAAATCCTGCTAGGGCTTATTTTATGGGTAGGTCTTATTTTCGGGGAAACATGGTACCAGATTCTTATCAAGTATAAGTGTTCAAAATCCTAGACTGGTGATGACTTTTTCATACCACAAGACAGTATAAAAAGACTGTGGTATTAATTCAGGTTTCCAGGATAAGGATACCTGGAAAGGGGACAAGAATAGATCCCTTTTAATCTTTACTTTTCTGGTACTACTTGTGGTTGTGGCTAACCTGCCAACACTGCTTATTTCAAATGAGCCATCATACTGCTTTTTACTGTAGTATTATAGATGGTAATAGAATCAACAACTAGAATGAGTATTTATATCTAGAATTAGCCAGGGCTGGCAATATTGGTGAATGGAGGCTGGGATAGAAAGGAGTTGGAGTTGGTGTGTTGATAATAAGCATTCTGTGAATTTGTAAGTGCTGTGGCAAAGTGGCAAGTTACTATAGCAGTGGAGGACTTCAGCTATCTGTATTATCTGCTGTCAACAAGTAGTCTTTTAAGTTCTTGAGTTTTGGCGGGGGAAGAGGAAATAAAAGTACTTGAGTTTTAGCTGAGAACTGTGGCTCATGCCTGTAATCTCAGCACTTTGGTAGGTCAAGGCGGGGAGGATCGCTTGAGGCCAAGAGTTCAAGACCAGCTTGGGCAACATAGCAAGACACCATCTCTGGGGGACAAAAAAATAGCCAGGAATGGTGACATGCCCCTGTAGGCACAGCTACTCAGGAGGCTAGACAGGATTCCTTGAGCCCAGGAGTTTGAGGCTGCAGTGAGCCATGATTGTGCCACTGCACTTCAGCCTGGGAGACAATGTAAGACCCTCTGTAACAAAAAAAAAAAAGTCTTGAGTTTTATCTCTTGGATAATGGGAGAAATAACAAGGAAAACTGCTACCTGTGATCTGATTCTGGCCAATAGAAGAGTTATTGTGTGGCAAAAAATATTATACAGAATAGCACAACATACAAATAGGATAAGAAGCTTTAAATACCAAGTAAACTAAGGTTTTTTAAATTTTACAGTTTGAGGGGCTCTTAAAGCTGGTTATGGAGTAAGACTATCCAGCCTTGGGGCCACCTGTGGCCTTCTGGATCCGTGAGTGTGGCCTTTTGACTGAATCTAAATACAGGGATTTGTTTTGTGAGGTTTGGATTCGGTTGAGGGGCTGCACTTGGGGATCTGGAGGGTCACATTGTGGCCTTGCGGTCGCAGATTGCCCACCCCTACTTGAGTTTAGTGTAATGTTAAGACACATTTGACTGGCTTTTTTAATGAAGGAAAAGTTCATCTTGTTTAGAATAAAGGTAAAAAGAATCTAAATCCAACATGCATGAGGACTAAAATTATCTGCCCTAAATAATTTTACATGATGGAATGAAATGTTTCAGTTTCTGGCAACTTAAAGATATGATAGCTTAACTTTGAAGAATAAAAGATAACAGAACCTTAGTGGTAGGTAAATGTCATTCACCTCTTTAAAAAGAGGAAAGAACTATATAAAATGTAATATAAGACATATAGAATAAATGAGCTCCTGGATAAAAGTCCAAGATAACAAAAGGCTGGTGTGAGCACCTGGAAAAGAATCGTTATGATCCCTTATGGATGTGATAAAAAGCTTGGTAAAGTTTCATTTTTTTTTAGATCATTAGAAAAATGAAGGCCAGGCGTGGTGGCTCATACCTGTAATCCTAGCACTCTGGGAAGCCGAGGCGAGAAGATTGTTGAGCTCAGGAGTTCGAGACCAACCTTAGCAAGAGCAAGACCCCATCTCTACTTAATTTCTTTCTATATATATGTTTTTTTTTTATCTGGACAACTTAAAATATATAGAAAAAATTAGCCAGGCATAGTGGCACGTGCCTGTAGTCCCAGCTACTTAGGAGGCTGAGGCAGGAGGATCACCTGAGCACAGGAGTTTGAGGTTGCTGTGAGCTAGGCTGATGCCATGGCACTCTAGCCCAGGCAACAGAGTGAGATTGTCTCAAAAAAAAAAAAAAAAAATGAATTTTAAAGTGAAGTACATGTTGACTTTAGTAAGTCATCAAACAAGTTCTTCCTTGGATGGAGAATGAAGAGATAGCTAGTAGAGTATGTAGCCTAGCGGTAGTAATAAACAGATTTTTTTTTCATTGCTGTAAATTCTGAGTCAATAGAATGTGGCTCTCAAATAGTTAATACTATAAACCTGTTTTATTAAAAGTAAGCTATCCAAAACAAGCCAGATGATTCTTCTATTGTACTAGACTGGCTCTTCCCTACCTGGAATATTGTACTCTAGATTCTGTGCTTTAAAAACAATATCAGGCCGGGCGCGGTGGCTCACGCCTGTAATCCTAGCTCTCTGGGAGGCCGAGGCGGGCGGATTGCTCAAGGTCAGGAGTTCAAAACCAGCCTGAGCAAGAGCGAGACCCCGTCTCTACCATAAATAGAAAGAAATTAATTGGCCAACTGATATGTATATAAAAAAAAATTAGCCGGGCATGGTGGCGCATGCCTGTAGTCCCAGCTACTTGGGAGGCTGAGGCAGAAGGATCGCTCGAGCCCAGGAGTTTGAGGTTGCTGTGAGCGAGGCTGACGCCACGGCACTCACTCTAGCCTGGACAACAAAGCGAGACTCTGTCTCAAAAAAAATAAAATAAAATAAAATAAAAACAATATCAACAGGACCTGGTGCATGTTCAATATAGAATGCAAAAATGTAAAAACTGTAATGAATAGTAGCTGAAAGAACTAAATACTTCACTGGAAAGCTTTGGATCATGGTCTCTCATTTTAAAAGTTCATTTAAAAGTTCTCTCATTTAAAAGTTCATTGTAGAAGGAAGTTCCGTACAGCACAGAAGGCAAGTTTCAGGATAACCTAAACTTCCTACCAGTCAAATCTAAAGATAGAGAATGGTTTGCCTTTGAAGAAGCCAGTAAACAAGCATTGGCCATCTTCAGCCATAGACGGGAGACTTACTAGTGATGGTGTGTTGCAAAGATAACTTATAAAGTTAGTGATGGTATTAGATGGCCTCAAACTTCAGTATAATTCTTACTTCTAAGACAGTATTTCTCAAAGTTATTCTTTTGTACTTTAAATATTTATAGGATGCCATCCTATTACGTTTATGATCTGATTAAGTAACACGGTTTTTCACTTAATTAACTTTACATTCTTCCTACTAGAGTAATTTGCTTATTTGGCAAGCCTGTGCATAATCATATCACCAAACCTCTGAGTGCAGCAGTGTAATTTGAAGAAACTGTCATTTAGCAAAGGCAGGGAAGTATTGTAACATGGGATCAAGAAACTTATCTCTGGAATTCTTGGGTATGCAGTGTTTGTCAGTTTAGAATGGAGCTGTTTAAAAGCTATTTTTGTAGTAAACTACAGATTGGATAAATTATTGGTATAGGACCAGATTAATTCTTAGTCTTTGAAGTGAACTTGATTAAAACAGAATTGCTTGCTGAATCAGACCAAGATAAATAGATATTTTCTTGCATCTTTAACCACTACTACAGACAGCAGAGTTAAAAACAATTTTCAGTCTACAAGGAATGGTAAGTAGTACAGATTTGATTCTTACCAGGTAGAAGAGTTTCAAAAAACCAAATCAAAAAACCCTTAAAATATAGTAATGGACACCATTGTAAAATATAAACAAAATCATTCTTTCCTAATCTTTCTCCTTTTTATTCCCCTCAAAGATACAAACACTGTAAGATTATGAAAAACAGGTTTAAGAGATTTGAGATGTTTTAAAATTTGAGTTTTTACTAATTGTGAACGTCCCTTTTCTACAGATTTCTTGCTGAACATAGGCTGAATTGTTGAAGATTTCTTGTGAATATTCCATAGTTTGTTAATCTTAAAGCCTAGATTAGGCTGTCAACTCTATAGTTCGTATCTTGCCCACAGATAGTATAAAACAAAGGTTAGCATAGAGGTGCCTGGTACAAAGTAGATATTTGTGGGATTTTTTTCCCTGAATGCTAGTCTATATCACTTACCTATCATCACCCTTGTTCTATTAGAACTCAACCAACCTAATCAGTACTTAGGGAGAAATTTGACAGTAGGATTATTAAATTTAGACTTTAGAGGTTTAGATTCCAAGGAATTCTTAAATCATTTTTAAATGTACCAGTTTTAGGCCTGGCGCGGTGGCTCAAGCCTGTAATCCTAGCTCTCTGGGAGGCCGAGGCGGGCAGATTGCTCGAGGTCAGGAGTTCGAGACCAGCCTGAGCAAGAGCGAGACCCCGTCTCTACTATAAATAGAAAGAAATTAATTGGCCAACTAATATAGAAAAAAAAAAATTAGCCGGGCATGGTGGCACATGCCTGTAGTCCCAGCTACTCGGGAGGCTGAGGCAGGAGGATTGCTTGAGCCCAGGAGTTTGAGGTTGCTGTGAGCTAGGCTGACGCCACGGCACTCACTCTAGCCTGGGCAACAAAGTGAGACTCTGTCTCAAAAAAAAAAAAAAAAAAAAAAAAATGTACCAGTTTTAGTGGGCATACACAACTTGGCTGCAAGGAGAGCTACCTTACCCCACCCCAAGCCCTCATTACTGGGGAGAAACTATAACTGAAAAACTCTTTTTTTAGTATTTTGGACAAGAAACAAAAGGGAGGTGAATTTAAAAGTAAGCAAAATGTCAAGGTTATAGAGGCAATTATAAATCAGGAAGTGATTGACAAAAGAAAAAGAATATCAAATTTTTCTTCATTTCAGTAAGCTTGTACTATTCACTTTTATAGCTCCCTAAATGTTACTTATTCCCACCAATTATCCTCTCTATAGTTAAGCTAGTAAAAGGTAAGTTTTGTGTTTTTTTGAGACAGAGTCTCACTCTGTTGCCCCAGCTAGAGTGCTGTGGCATCAGCCTAGCTCACAGCAACCTCAAACTCCTGGGCTCAAGCAATCCTGCCTCAGCCTCCCGAGTAGCTGGGACTGTAGGCATGCACCACCATGCCTGGCTAATTTTTTCTATTTTTGGTAGAGCCGGGGTCTCACTCTTGGTCTCACTCTCACTTTGGTAGAGGCTGTCCATCTCCTGAGCTCAAGCAGTCCACCTGCCTCGGCCTCCCAGAGTGCTAGGATTATAGGCGTGAGCCACCGTGCCCAGCCAAGATTGGTATTTTTAAGAGCTCTGAACATCTAAGGTCACAAAATTGTGAATATAGTCTTATGAGAGTAGAGACCCTGAAGCTATTAATCAAGAGCCATGATGTTGACCAAAGGGAAGTAGTAGTCTTGAAGGACAGTCATTTCCTTAGTGCTTTTAATGTTTATGGCATAGCTTACAATATTTTAGATAATGTTAAGTCTCATGTACCAGGCTCTGAGCATGACTTCTTACATGGATGCTGCATAATCTTTAGCATGACTATGTTAGTTACATTAACCATCATATGAGGAAACCAATCCTTAATTATATAACTTGCCATAGTTCACATTGATTAAACTGTCTGACTCCAGAGTTAATCAATATTCAGTATGGTCAGTCAGCTCAGACATTGTACGTATAATTGGTAATAGCCTGTACCTCATTGCCTTCAGAGGTCAGCCATTTTATATAAATAGCAATTTTGACCTAAAGACTTGCTTTAGATTTTGCTTAGGATTTAAAGCAAAAGCACACATACAACTTCTAAGTTAAACTGTAGGTATGTCAGCATCGGAGGCTATTCACTGAATTTTATCTGTATTTATCCTTTGGCTGCTTTATCAGCAGGCAAATGCTAAAATCTTTATCTTTGATATTAAGAAACACCTGTTGTCAATGGATTTAGTTTAAATTCATTTTAATTACCTAGACTAATGGTTCTCAACCTTGGCTACACATTGTCTAGGATATTTTCAAAAATATCAGTGCCTGGGACCTATCCCCAAAGAACTTCTAATATTATACAATCCTTCTGAACACCACCTCTCCAGCCCAGGCATAGGTGTCTTCAGAAGCTCTTTTCCTGTGATTCTAATGTGTAGTGATGGTTAAAGCTTTAGACTAGTGGTTCTGAAAGTATTATGGTCCTTGGTCAGGAGCATTAGCATCACTTGTTAGAAATACAAATTTTTAGGCTCACTCCAGACATATGATGAATTGATCTCTGGGACTGGCCCAGTAATCTGTGGTCTAATAAATCCTTCGGGTGATCCTGAGACACACTCAAGTTTGAGAACCACTTGTTGGTAGACTCCTTTTAACTCAGCTTTATCCATTTCTATTAGGCAACTGCTACTAAAGGGCAATATGGGGGAAAGGAGTTGATACGTGACAGTTTAATTAAATATAGTAAATATTTAAAGGCCAAAGATGATATGCAATATCTGAAGAATCTGGGTGTTCATTCTTATTTCAGCATGTTAGGTAGTTTGAGGCTTTTTTCCATTTTGTTTCCATATAGACAAAATAATTAGAACTCAAAGTCTTTTCTAAAATTATATTTCATTCAAGCTAAATGACCTGTAGGGGACTTTAAATGAAGGACTATTTCTTCACTATACAGTCTTGACTCATATTAACTTTGCATAAAAAGTAGTGTCCATAATGTGTTTATGGGTGACTTTATGGAATTCTTGAGTAGGGGGGAAATACTGTGTAATTGTTGACTATTTAGTCTGAGATCTAGTTCTGGTTTTCCTGTTAAATTTGGCTCTTAAATATACCAGTCAATCCTCCTAAGACAAGCCTCCTGAAGTTGAGATAGAGTTGAACTAGATCTTAAGGTCTTCACTGATTATAAAATGCATTTCTTTGAAATGTTATCCGTAGATGAAGCAACTCAGTCTCTAGTCACTACAATGTATTCAGCCCACAAATTTTCAATCATTTCAAAGTTTCTCTAAAACATTGACATAAAGTTCTTAATCATATGGTCTAGGCTTTAAGTTTTAGGCCATAGTTCTACACTACCGCTTGTTTTCTTATTGTCTTACTACTGGGGATTTAATGTGTACCTTTAGTCAGTCTTATAGGCCAGTTAAAAAGGTAAATTTAAGAAAACTGTTCTTGTTAGTAACTTGCTTTTCTTTTGTGTTATTGAATTTAGTGATCTAATTTAGAGGTCTTGATTTATAAGTTTCAGATGATTTCTATAAGGAGAAAAGTAAGCTAGAAAACACCTGGTAGTTTGTACAAGGTGTATGTAAAGAAGGAAAAATTCTTAGGAAAGTTAATGTCTATATCATATCTTAAGAATGAGTAATTATTGTTTGTGGCTAGGCAAAGTTGGCAATCTTTAAATGTGGGTAAATGACTGCCAAAAAAAGCCTTTTTAAGTAATACCCAAATTATAGTTTAATAATTCTCTTATTAAAATAACACTGTGGGCCAAGCAGTATACAATTATTTTACCTGGATTATCTCATATAATCCTCATAGAAATTCATTGAAGGTAGATACTTATGTGTAAATGGGAATAACTGAGGTTAAATAACTTGCCCATTGTTAGAGAGGTATTATAGTAAACAGTAGACCAAGATTTAGAAAAACATATGCTTGCAACTACTCTACCATACTGCCTTCTCATTTTGGGAAAAGCATGCTTATAAAAAGGTTTATAAAGCATTGTCTATATATAGCATATAGGGTTGTTTACATACTTTAAAAAACTTGTGTTTATCTCTCTAGTCATGATGCCTTCACAGAACACATGCATATACCAGAGGTTCTTTATTTGTCCATAAATGCCTGTGTGCATTTTTCTATGGGGAGAATACATACTCATTAAAAGGGTTTTTTAAGCTGTAAACTGCTGCTTTTAATACAATGTCAAGGCTTTACCATGGGATTGAGATAAAATGGAAATGTTAGAGCATCACTTAGAAATTTGGGGGTAACTTATGCTAGGCTATAATTAAAAGCTCATCTGGCAAATGTCTTAAAATATGTTGTCATTGCTCCCAGCATTCTGTAAGATTTTTGGAGCTATTCTCAGCCTGTGGTACATGCTTTTGAGTAGCCTTAATTATGGCTACTGCAAATAGAAGTCAATGAGCCAATTCTGAATAAAATCAAGTGGTATTTTTAGATGAAAGTAGTTTTTCTATAAAGTAACAAAACTGACTTTCTTAAGTATATTGACATGTAGTGATGTATTTCGAAAGGAGTCTCAAATGTTTTGAGTGAGTCAAATGTAATGATTTCTAGGTTTTGATGAGAGAAAGAGCATATTTTTCTTGAAGTGTCATGTTAATCTTGAGTGTAGGGAGTTAGAATGAGAGATTTAATTTCAGAACCCTGGTGCAATCACCTGTCTGCCCCATTGCTTCTTGGTTGTTACTGATATATGTACCAAAGACTTAGAGTATTTCTTCTAACCTATGATTTGCAGGGTCTTGAATGAATAGTGATCAAAAGGAGAGAAGTTAGATCTGTATGTGACCTTATCATTCTTTGTTTATGTTTTTAAGATCACTTAGTACTTAGAAAAAGGACTTTACACTAATATCACTTGATTTTACCTCTTCAAATTTGTTTTGTCTCTATATTAGTGTTTCTCAAATATGGTTAGAAAAATGCAGTTTCACCCAGGTAAGTGTTTAAGATGCAGATTCCTGAGGGGCCCCCTCCATCCCTGCCCCCACATTGGGTGGGCCTTGTGTAGGGTCCAGAAATCTATTTACACAAGTACCCAGGGGCTTGTTAAGTATACAGAGCAGTGGTTCTCTTAGAAACTATGTAGTTTAGACACTAGATTTGGAATTTGTTTTGAATTCCAGGTCTTCAGTTTATTGGTAGGTTTTTTTGTTTTGTTTTAAACCTTTCCGTTTTAATTTACTGATCTGTAGATACCTGCTTTTTTTTTTTTTTTTTTTTTTGGGAGACAGAGTCTCACTCTGTCACCCTGAGTAGAGTGCAGTGGCATCATCATAGCTCACTGCAGCCTCTAACTCCAGGGCTCAAGCGATCCTCCTGCCTAAGCCTCCTGAGTAACAGGGACTACAGGCATGTGCCACAATACCCAGCTACTTTTTCTATGTTTAATAAGGGTGAGGTCTCGGTCCTGATCAGGCTGGTCTGGAACTCCTGAGCTCAAGCAAATCCTCCCACCTGCAGCTCCCAGAGTGCTAGGATTACAGGTGTGAGCTACCGGGCCCAGCCTGTAAATATTTGCTTGACCCACGTTCTTTTTTCTGATGTTGAAAAATACCTGGTGATAGAATCAATTTTTTTTGCTTTTCATTTACTAATAAAGCCACAGTATTTTGGTAAGTGCTCTTAAATAATATTTAGAGATGTGTTTTTGGCATAGGTATTTTTAACCTAATTATGTTTCCCCTACTATTAAAGTAGTTATCCACCAATGTTAATGTGTTCATGTAGTATATAAAATCTCAGTGTAAGAAGTTTTAAGTGAGTTTTTCTAAATTTTTTGAGTAAGCTTTGAATTTTAGGTATGAAACTTTGTGAAGTTTATCTATTAGAATAAGAAATGTTCTCTTTTTGCATGAGGTATGATATTAAAGATTTGCTAAACTAGAACGCCTCCAGATGAGGGTGTCCTTATTTAAACATATTAGCCCCAGGAAGCTGTGTTTTGAAAGAACAGGGTTTCAGTGTTACTGCCTTACTTGATACAGTTTGAGTCTCAGAATTATTAGTCAGCTTAAAAGCTACTTAAGAAAATGTTCTTTCACTATTTTATAGTAAGGCTACTTTTTACTTTTTTATTTTTATTTTTTTTTTAAGGTTAGGACATTATGGGGGTACAAACATTTTGAATGCATGTTATGACTTTGCCACACCCAAACCATGTGCTTTTTTCCCCCCTACAACACTCACCGAGTCCATTAGTTGTGAGTTTACCCACCCTCAACTCCCAGTCCTTGGGGAATATTACGGTACTATCATGTGAGCACCATAGTGTTGATCAGTTAGTGCTAATTTGATAGTGAGTAACCTATTCTTCCGTTCTTGTGATACCTCACTTCGAAGGATGGGCTCAAGCTCTAACCAGGAAAATATAAGAGGTGCTAGATCACCGTCGTTTCTTATAATCGAGTAATATTCCATTGTATACATATACCAATTTTAATAATCCACTCATGAATTGACTTGAGTTGTTTCCACATGCTTGCAATAGTGAATTGTGCTGGTAAGGCCATTTTTAAAAAATAGAGCTTAATCTCTTTCCATGAAATCTAAGTACCTGAGCTTTACTCGTCATTTTCTGTTAGCAAAATCCAGTTTTGTTTTTAATTAGCAAAGACGTCACATAGTTAAGGATTATCAAAAGCATGTACTCTGAAGGATAACTCTAGGAGACTTTCATTGCACTTGGAGCAATGAAAATGTTTTGGGGAAGGTTAAAGCTTAGGGCATATTTAGGGTTTACTGGGAAATATAGACTTTATCACAACAAAGTGGTTCTAAATTCTCAAGGATGCAAAGTACCTAATTAGAATGTTTTATACCTATATTAGAATAATACCTTGACTTCCAGGTTTTGAGAACTAGGAGGTCATAGTACAAGAAAAAGTAGAATGACCCTAATTACTTCCTTCCACAGGTGTAGGGTTGGCCCTTAGCACAGTATTGGTAAACTTGACCTTGATACATTGTTACTTTTCTGTGTTCCAGTTCTTTAGGGACACCTTAAGCCCTGTTTTAGAAGTTGAATGTGATTTTAAAGTCCCATATCAAAAAAAGAAGTTCAAGTTTCCGTACCTCCCAAAATGTTTCATACAGTCTGCATGATCATTTTACTCAATGTAATACTGAAGTCAGCTGCTTGGACCAATTGCTGTGATTAGCTTCAACTATACATTAAATTTCATGGGAAAGGGGGACTGCTTTGTCAGTAGCTGCCAATACTTGAAAAGGCTTCCTCTTGAGTACTGGTATAATTAATAGTTTAGCTGCCTACATATTTTTAAGAACACTAAAAACATCTTTTAAAAGCTTTTTTCTTACTAGCTCTGCATGAAATTTTATATTTCTACCTAACTATTAATATTTAGATCAAGGATCCTTAAGGAGACAGCAGAATCAAGGGGATCTGTTTCAAATACAGCAGTTGTAGTTTATTATATTTGATTAAGAGATTTATATAAAGCAGATTTTTCTATTTAGTGAATTGGGCATGTTTCCAAATATTTGTAGCCCTGGTATAGTGCAAGTACCCTAAAGTTTGAAAATAGTAATAGCTCCTCAATGAAAAATTGCTGTTTTATAGTGTGATAGAAATATGCACTCATAGCTTTGAGAGTACAAGATAGAAGAGAGAAGAGATGTTTCTGTGTTCCTGAAGGAAAACAGCAGGGTACAGGATAAAGAAACAGGAAATATGAGGCTACTTGAAAATAGATTAGTATGGCTGCAGTATAGAAGGCATATGGCAAGAAGAAATTAAAGGTGAATAAAATTTCCCAGATAATTAATCTTAAAGAGATTAAGATGCGTGTTTGTTTTCTACTCCTTCCTAAACCCTCCAAAAGACAGAGAATAAATGCATAAACCCCCAAGGATAAAAGGATTGAAGTCAGAACACAAGGGAAAGCAATAAAATTTTGGAAGGTAAAATACTAATGTATAAATTGGCACCTAGCTTAGCCCAAAGAAAGCTGAATCCTATGGCAAAGAAGTCAACCAACAGGCTAGGCGTGGTGGCTCACGCCTATAATCCTAGCACTTTGTAAGGCCAAGGCGGGAGGATTGCTCAAGGTCAGGAGTTTGAAACCAGCCTGAGCAAGAGTGAGACCCTGTCTCTACTAAAAATAGAAAGAAATTAATTGGCCAACTAAAATATATAGAAAAAATTAGCTGGGCATGGTGGTGCATGCCTATAGTCCCAGCTACTCTGGAGGCTGAGGTAGGGGGATGGCTTGAGCCCAGGAGTTTGAGGTTGCTGTGAGCTAAGCTGACACCGCAGCACTCTAACCTGGGCAACAGAGTGAGACTCTGTCTCAAAAAAAAAAAAAAAAAGTCAACCAACAAGAAGTAAGTAACTTGGTGTTAGAGAACCTTAGGAAGCTTCAGGACTTGAATTCTCTAGGTACTTTGGAGATAGGCATATGGAATAAGACTGAGAACAAAGGGATTCTTTAACTTGTATTAAAGAAGATTTTAACCACTCTTAACCCTACTCAGGGTTTAAAGCAAGAAAGATGACATGCTATCCAGGAAATAGGATTCAGCATAGGATGTCATGGCAGATCCCACACGACAGCAATGGAACAGGCCTAGGCCTACAGAGCAAGCTGTTTAAATTGGAATACGACAGAGCTCTAGAAATGTTTTGCAGCCCAAAAGATTAGTAGAGTACTTGAAACGTTTGAACACAGAAGAGTTTTACCAACTGTGGAGGAATGGAGACAAATTAATAATAGGCATATAGTGACTAAATAGCAACCAAAAAGAACAGTTAGGTACTCAAAGGAAATAAAGCTGTGACAGGAAGGAAATGTACTTAAAACACACATCATTATTTAGTGGTGAATACTAGTTAACATGTTTAAAAAATTTGAAATACTGGTTTTACAAACCTACATCGTTTGTATAATGTGCTTGAGAGCAAGAAAGTTGGTCAACCCTTGTTGAGAATGGAGTTGAGCCACACAATCAAGAATGTGGGCCGGTCGCGATGGCTCACGCCTATAATCCTAGCACTCTGGGAGGCCGAGGCGGGTAGATTGCTCGAGGTCAGGAGTTCGAAACCAGCCTCAGCAAGGGCGAGACCCCGTCTCTACTACAAATAGAAAGAAATTAATTGGCCAACTAATATTTATAGAAAAAAATTAGCCAGGCACAGGCTGAGGCAGCAGGATTGCTTGAACTCAGGAGTTTGAGGTTGCTATGAGCTAGGCTGACACCACGGCACTCACTCTAGCCTGCGCAACAAAAGCGAGACTCTGTCTCAAAAAAAAAAAAAAAAAAAGAATGAAAGAATGTGAACCACGTCTCTGTTTCTTAATGTTGCCCAAATAAGTTATTGTGCGTCATCTGTAAAGTGGAGATAGAATAATGCCTACCTCTGTCATAAGAGTTGTTGTAAATATATGTAAATGCTTAGAGAGCAGTTGCCCTGTGTTAGAATTATAAGAGGAGGATGTAGGCAAGTAAACTGTATGTGGGGGATAGGTAGAGTAACAGTTTACAAAACAAATTTTAAGCATTTAAAAATTAAGCATTTAAATAAGTATTTAAAAATATGGAGGTAAGTAAGGAATAGCTGAGAATTGAAAGTGGTTGCCTCTGGGGAACAAGAGTTAGGAGCTTAATGGTCTGTACCAGGAGACTACTTGTTTTTATTATAAGCCTTGGGTGAAACTTTTAAAATTTGTACACATAGAAAACATTTAAAAAATAAGAGCCTTTTAGAGTTTAACTTACATAGCATTTTTATTTGTTTTCATTGTAGAAATCTTTAAACATAAGCAGAAGAACAGTATAGTGAACCTATCACCTTGCTTCATCCATTATCAACTCATGGCCAGTTTTGTTTATCAGCATCCTTGAGCACCACTGGATTATTTTGAAGGTCTCAAACCTTACATTTCAAATGTGGCCTAATATATGGCCTTAGTGACCATGGTATGTACCAATTGGATCTCCCGTCAAGAAAGATCTCTACTGACTAGCTACAAGGAGTACAGTTAGCTTATAATCTTCACCATAGCATTTTTGAGCTATGCCATGGTGTTTGAGCCAGGGTTTTGTTCTTTATTGGCATCCCCAGCCAGTGACCTGGCAACTTCTGCCCAATGTTAATCTCTGCACCTGAGTTTACCATTAGGGTTTGCCAAGACTTTGTCAGAGTTGTACCACACTCTCAGGCTTTCCCTGCCTGACCTTTCATCCTTTCAGGGTGATAGACCAGCATCATGGTCTAAGGGTATTTATTGCCTACTTCTGTTCTTTCTCCCTGTCTTTCATAGATGTCACCTTTATCTGCCATCTGTTTCCCAGAACATCCAACTGACAAAATAACTAAAAGGGTTCTTTTTAGGGTTTGCAGAAAAGTTATCATATCAGATCAGAGACTACTATCTTTAAGAAGATCTGCTTATGTGGTTGGCCCTTGGCTAGTGTTTGGGAACTTAGATTTCAAGAGCATTCCAGTCATTTCCTGATTAAAAATAACTCATCATGTCTAAGCTCTTTCAGCAAACAATGTTTTATGCTGTCCATTTGCTTCTGGGGGCCTAGAATTTTGGTATGTACTAGTCTGTACCTATGTGACTGGGCCCTAGTTACCTTGAGTACACTCTGATGAGCTGCTTTGGTAGACAAGGGGGAGCTGAGCATACCCTGTGTGACTCCACTGGGCGAGGACTCTTAGAGCTTGTGTCTAGTTTCTTAATCCATGTGCCTTTTCCCTTTGCTCATTTTACTTTATATCCTTTTGCTATAGTACTAATAAATCATAACCATAGGTACAGCTATATGCTGTCCTGTAGAGGAGGAGTCCTGTGAGTTTTAGTGAATCCTTGAACCTGGGAATGAATGGTCTTGGGAACTCTGAAACACAAAGTTTAACAAATCCCACATAAAACTCAGTGATTACTTAATATCAAGTAGCCGGTGTTCAGTTTCTTAATTGTTTGTTTAAAATATACTTAGGCTGATAAAATAAGGATCAGAAAGCAAGGTCCATCCATTATATTTATTTGATAGGTTAAGTCTCATCTATAGATTTCTGCTTAATATTTATTAATATTTGAGGCTGGTCACAGTGGCTCACACCTGTAATCCTAGCACTCTAGGAGGCCGAGGCGGGAGGATCACTTGAGGTCAGGAGTTTGAGACCAGCCCAAGCAAGAGTGTGGGCCTGTCTCTACTTAAAAAAAAAAAAAAAACTTAGCTGGGCAACTAAAAATAGAAAGAAAAAAACTAGCCCAGTGTGTTGGCGAGCACCTATAGTCCCAGCTACTCAGGAGGCTGAGGCAGGAGGATCACTTGAGCCCAAGCATTTGAGGTTGCTGTGAGTTAGTCTGACACTACAACACTCTAGCCCTGACAACAGAGTGAGGCTCTGTCTTTAAAAAAAAAAAATTTTTTTTCTTTTTTAATAAACTATGTAATTTGTCTTCTATAGTTTTCCCAGTCTGGATTTTACTGATCATATCTTTAGAGTGGTATTTAACACATTCTTCTGTTATGTGTTAGTTTCCCGAAAAGCTAATTTTAATAGTTACATCTAGAAGTTAGGTTGGATTTAAATCTTATTACTATATAAGACTACTTGAGAGATGGTGTTTGCTTACCTATTGTGTGGCATCTGTAGACGCATAATACCTGCTTCTTTTTTTTGTGGTAAGATTTAGGTGTTGTCAGCCTGATCCATCTATTATAAAATTGTAGTGTAATTCCCTAGAATCCTCCAAAGGTTGACAAGTGAAATTTTTACTTTTAAGAATTATGAATTTACAGTGGATTTTAAGACTTGTTTTAATCTATCCAAGTTTTTATTTTTGGTGCCCAGATTATTTTATCTCTGGCCTATGGAGGCTTCTTCAGGTTGAACCTGATATAATAGTTCTTGAGCACTTCGTTGTGTTTGGGTGCAACAGCATGCTCCAGGCCTGGATTCAGCCATTTCCTGGAGAATCCCCAGTTATTCTTGGTTAGAAATGGTATTTAGAGCACATATGCTGGGTTGCTCATTGATACTTGTCTTTTCACTAGACAAAGCTAGAAAATATTTAAGTATACCATGGGTTTATAGTGATATTTCTAATTAAATTTAGAGTGGAAGGGGTATTAATCTCAACAGTACTAATGTTACAAACAATAGGACTACTGAAAACAATTTTAAAACATTATCCTTAGGAAATACATTATTTGGGCTATATAGTCAAGTTAATGTTTTTAAATTACTTGTTCCTCTGAAGTGAAGCCACCAATTGTGTACATTTGTTTCATTTGGCTTTTGGTTTGGGGGGATTTCTCCAATTTTGTTAATTTTGCTTGTAATTATGTGAAACACCACAGTATCACAGTTAAATCTCCAAAACAAGGTACATTAAGAGAAATTGAGCCTCCATTCTGATTCTTTCTACCCTATTTCTTACCTTGTTGTATAAGTAACAATATTAGTTTGATTTATCCTTCTAACTTAAAATGTGTGTATACGTGTGTGCACATTTATATATGAATAGAAAATCATATTCTACACGTTTGCACCTCATCTTTTTTTTATTTTATATATCCTGGAGATCACCCCATAGCATATATTCCTCATTCTTTTTTTATAGGAGCATGGTAGTCCATTATATAACTACTATGTTAATAGTTTCTGCTATGGACATTTGATTCTAGTCCTGTTACAAATAGTGTGGTTATAAATAGCCTGTGCATGTATCTTTTCATGGGGAATTTTATGTTTGGGATGTGTTCCTAGAAGTGAAATTCCTGGGTCAGAAAGTAAATATAGGCAATTTTTGACTATTGCCAGATTCCCTTCCATGAGGGGAACACACCACTTTGTGTTCCCATCAGCAATATATGAGAATATCTGTTTGCCCATAGCCCATCAACAGATTGTAATCAGACTTAATAAAATATTGTAAGTGGATATATTTTAGAATCCTCACTTTGGCAGAAGTATAATATGGATTGGAAGGTATCCTAAAGACTGGGGGATGTGTTAGCCTTGGCAGTAGTCAAGATCTGTAAAATGCAGATCCTAACTAAGGGGGTAGAGTTATGTTAAACAAGCATTAATGGATGGAAGCATTATAAGAGGAATTGGAGATAACTTCTAAGTTTCTGAGAGCATGAACATCAGATTATGGGGTGGGGGAATTTGATTTTGGAATGTTTTGAATTTGAGGTGCTTCTGGGACATCTGGTGTAGTTGGATGTATTTAGAGGTATAGCTGGATATATGAATCTAAAAAGCTTGAGTAAGGGTAGAGTTTTAGAGTCATCACCATATAAGAATTAAGATATGGGACAGGACGGGTGAGAGTCCTAGCTAGGACTACAGGCATGCACCACCACACCCTGCTAAGTTTTCTATTTTTTGTAGAGACAGAGTCTTGCTCTTGCTCAGGCTGGTCTCGTACTCCTGACCTCAAACTATCTTCCCACCTTGGCCTTCTAGAGTGCTAGGATTAGAGGTGTGAGCCACCCGTCCTAGGCTAGTCCTAGGCTAGGCTGAGGCAGGAGGATTGTTTGAGTCCAGGAGTTGGAGGTTGCAGTGAGGTATAATGACACCACTGCACTCTAGCTAGGGTGACAGAGTGAGATTTTGTCTCCAAAAAAAAAAGATACATATAGACGAAGGTGCCCAGGAAAACAATAGTAGATAATTGAGCACTTGATATGTTCCTGACTTAAGTGTAGTTTTATGTGCCCCATCTGTATTTTTATCTAGCAGTTGACTTACTATCTCCTTTGTAAGAATTAGAAAAGGTATACTTCATTTTCATGACATATCTTTTATAGATTTAACTATATACACATACAATATACATATAATCTACATAATTTTGCTTTGAATTTGTACAGATTTAGTTTTGGTGCAAACATAGCTTAAATTCCCTTGCTCAGTTGTATGAAATGACTTATTTTGCCCTCCATATAAATATGTTTTTGTTTACAATTTGAAAACTGTTCAGGTTCTCTACTTTGTTCAAGGTATTTCCATTCTAGGTATCTAATTTTGACAAACTTAGGCAAATGGAGAAATTTGTTACTATTGTAATGTACTTTTTACTATATTTTAAAAACACAGAATGATGATAATGTCATGTCAAAATTTTCACATTACACCTGAGAAAGGAATCACATCTAAAATAGAATAATTTTCTATCTTATGGCCTTAAGAATATGGAGGCAGGAAATTAATTCACAACTTTAGAATTAGAAGAGCCCTGAAAGATCTAGTTTGTCTTCATGGTATAGATTGAGAAAAATGTTGGTTGTTTTTCTGACCAAACCATTGTGAAACAATGTGAAACAGGAGTATGTAAACACCAGACGTTGAGCTAGAGACTTCTACATTTAGGTTTGACCATTGAAAAGTAGGATTGGAAAAGAAGAGTAGAACAAGACATGAGTTTGTACTTTTCAGATTCGTTCTTTAGTAGTATTCCTATGTAATTACAACTAAATGTTAATAACTGACATTTACCACATCATTTACTGTTCTGAGTGCCTTAAGGGTCTCATTTTAGTTCTCAGAACTATATGAGATAGTTAGCATTAGGTTCACTTTACAGATGAGGAATAGTCCCAGAGGTTTAATTACTTTTCCAAGGATACGTGATGGCTAGAAGCGCTAAATCAAGGAAGTGGCGGAAGGCTGGGGGTGGAGGGGAGATGCTAAATTGGGAATCTAAACGTAGGCAGGCTAAAAATAGAATATACTTTGAGAGAAGACACCAAGATGATAAAGGGAATCAAAACCCTGTTACATGAGTTGAAGGAAACTTATTAAGAATGTTTTTAATTAGAAGATTGAAGGTGGCAGGGACATGTAGGCTGTAAATATTAGATCTGTTGTGGTGAGAGTATAAGATTTCTTCATGGAACTAAGGCATAGAATGAGTTACAAAAGCTTGTCTTTGATTCATTACAGAGTATCTTCTCTTTTGTATGTCAGAACTGTGAAGACAGAATGGCTTTTCTTAGGGCTAAAACTGCCCTCTGCCCTCCCTATCCCCATCCCACCCCATATAAGCAGAGGTTAATTATTTGGAAGGCTCATTGTAGAAGGTAAGTATGGCACTGAGAGGGTAAATGGACCAGATAGTCTGAGGTCCCTTGCAATCCTGAGGTTTTTTTTTTTCCAACTAACTAAAACTTAGAGACTTGATTAAATTGGATGATTACAATCCCACACAGGATTAATATCTATTTATTCTAAATGAGTTAGATATACGGTGAGAGTCCTAGGCTTACATGTCCTTATTTGATTTAGAAGAACCAAGGCTAGCTGCTAGAGCTGCTTCCAGCTTTAGACCCGCTATCATTTTTAGCAGGCCACTCTTGATTGTGAGTTAAAGGTTTCTTCCCTTAGTTCTACTTTGTTAATACTGTTACACTATAATATATTTAATTCTTATGTTCTTACAGCACAGTAGTCTCTTAAACTTGAGCATGCATCAGGATCACGGACAGGATTTGTAAAAGTAGATTGTGAGGCCTCACTTCCAGAGTTTGACTCAGGGTCTGAAGTGTGGAGCCCAAGAATTTGCATTTCTGACACATCTCCAGATGGTGCTGATGCTGCTAGTCTGGGTACCACACTGTGAGAACCACTGCTATAGTATTATAGGTTGGCCTACCTCAATAGATTGAACTTTGTAAGAACAAGAATCAAGTGTTATTCATTTATTTGTCCCTCTACTACCTAGCAGTATGTAGGAGCAGCAGGTGAAGCTGCTTTTATAGAAGCCAGTGTGAACTGTAATATTTTGTACTTGGACCTGATGATACCAAGAAGGCCTAAAATTAAAGAACTTTCTAAAGCTTTCAGTATAGGTCAGGTTTGGGTTGGTTGTGCTTACCTATACAAAATGTAAATAAAGCCAAGATTCTGCTAGAATTTTTTTACATGTTCTTTCTGGTACATATAAAATGTTTTGGTTTTTAAGTATTACTAGAGAGCTGTCTACATGTAAGAACTAGAATCTTTTCTTCCTGGGAAAATGGAGGCTATTGAAGAATGCTACGTTCTTGTTCTTATTATGAGTAAAACAAATGGCAGAATTCAATGAACTGGTTCCAAGATCAGAGAAGGACCAACATTTAGCCCTATTAAAATAATTGTTGGCCAGGCACAGTGGCTCATGCCTGTAATCTCAGCACTTTGGGAGGTTGAGGCAGGAGGATCGATTGAGGGCAGGAGTTCAAGACCAGCCTGGGCAACATTACTAAACCCTGTCTCTACAATAAGATTTAAAAATTAACCAGGCATGATGGCACATGCTTATAGTCTGCCCAAGTGTTTAAGGTTGCAGTGAGCTATGATCATACCACCGAACTCCAGCCTGGGTGACAGAGTAAGACCTTTGTCTCAATCAATCAATAAAAAAATAATAAATAATTAAAAATCTATCTAATCTTAAACTTGGGTTTAAAAATTCTATCTTTTATTACCTCCCTCCCTTCCCAGCAAGCAGTGAATGTCTTTGGACCTTAAGAATTGTTTTACTCTGGGAATTAAGATCTTGAATGCATATCATTTAATTTCCACTAAGAATATACAGTCTCTCATTCAGAATATCCAGATTATAACAGTAATCATTGACTGAATAGATATATTACATCTAATATGTTCTAGAGAAATAGTATATCGCTCCCTCAAGGTAGATATAATGGTGGTTCTTTAACATGGAGTAAACACTTGCCTGGCATTCAGCAAGCCATGAAAAGAGGCCTAGTGGGGATGGGGAGAGGATTTATTCTCACACTTATAGAGACCAACCTGTAGGCATCACAATACAGGTGAGAGGCCAACATGAAATATACTTGCTATTTAAGGACATTGCAACCCATATTACTTTTTCTCTTAGATAACTAATTCTACAAATTAGATTTTTCTATATATTGCATAAAATTTTAGTTGTTTTTGGTGATAATCATAAGCCATGCTCTGTGGTTCTCTCTCTCCTCAGATATCCAGAAAGTGGTATTCTAGAAATGAATGGCAAGGATCTTAGACCACGAGCTAGAACCATTTTGAAATGGAGTGAATTAAATGTTGGTGATGTGGTAATGGTTAATTACAATGTGGAAAATCCTGGACAAAGAGGATTTTGGTTTGATGCAGAAATTACCACACTGAAGACAATCTCAAGGACCAAAAAAGAACTTCGTGTAAAAATTTTCCTGGGGTAAGATTCTCTTCACTGTTGCCATTTAATTACTGACTTAATCAAGGAAAGTAATTTTTAGATATTAAGCACATGTCCTTAGCAATAAAAGATAGAACCTATAAAAGATGGAAATTTCCATACTAAAGGAGAATATTTTTATAAGTTCTTGGATTTTTAAAATTAAGAATGGTTTAAATATCCAGCTCTACTTTATGGTTGCAGATATTATTTGGATGAATCTAGGAAAACTGAGCATTTTATTAGAGAAATTCTTAGTTACCTCACAGGATTCTTATAGATCAAAACAAAATACAAAAGCATTTTAATAGCTATGATTGCTATAAGGATCTGTGTTGATATAATAGCAGTGTATGGCTATTTGCTGGACTAAGACTAGCTGAAATTGTTCCTTCATAGTAATTTTTCTTCAACTTACAGAATTCAAGTGTAGTGAAGAGAATTCAAAATGTAGAAAATAACCTGAAATACCAAATCACTCATATTTCTACCATTAATTCTTTACAAAATATTTTCAGATGTTTTCCCCAAATTTTAAAGTAGTAGGCATTGTTTTACAGTCACTTAGGAAAATGACTTTTATACCAAGGAAAATATTGTCACCATCTTTGTGTGTCTGCTTCTTGGTCTGAATAGTTTATTTGCTGAATAGTCACTAATTTAATTTTTAAAAGAAAATCTCTATTAAACTGTTTCTAGTCCTTTATTATAAATGTTTAAATAAACATCCTTATATATACATTTTCCTACATTTCTTTAAAAAGAATTCTTAGATTTGTGTTGAGTATTGAAGGTTTTAGAATGACCCTGGCAGTTTTCTTTCACATAAGGGAAGCAACCAAGCTAATATTCTTGTCAAATTCTGGTTAACTGAATTAGTGACACAAGGTGACAAATCTGGGGGCAAACATCTGCTTCTGGTTAAAAATATAAAACAAGGGTAGGTAAACTACACCCCACAAGCTGCCTTGGTTTTGTAAATAAAGTTTTATTGGAACACAACAGTGTGTATTGACTTATGTACTATCTGTGGTGGTTTTTGTGCTTGATAGCGTTGTTGAAAGTTGGCAACTAAGACTATCCATCCTGCAAAGCCACAACTACTTCCTATTTGTCCCTTCGTGGAAAAAATTTGCTGACTCCTGAAATAAAGAAAATGAATGTTGCAAGGTGCTAAAAACATACTTTAGAAAACACATTTCAGAACTTCCTACAAAGTGTGATTCTATTGCTAGACTAAGGGTGTAGCTCAATTGCAGACATCTAAACAATTTGAAATTCTGATCTAGAAACAAATCATGAGGAAGAAAAGGAGAAAGCACCTAAATAAACTGGCAGTGTAAGGAGCCTTGTAGTTAATGTACTTGAGTGTAGGATGTATAAAAAGCATATGTACACAATATCATAACATTACTCATAGCATTGAACAAAAACTATTCAGGAAAAAAAAATTTAAGTGATTCTGAGGTATAGTTACAGTGGAGCATGCAGTAAGATTGAGTGGAAATTATAGATAGGCAAATATTGGCTTGATAGAACAATATATGATGGCTAGCCCAACAATAAAACACAATATCCTATAAAGTATTATGTTCTTTTTTTTTTTTTTTTGAGACAGAATCTCGCTTTGTTGCCCAGGCTAGAGTGAGTGCCGTGGCGTCCTAGCTCACAGCAACCTCAAACTCCTGGGCTCGAGTGATCCTTCTGCCTCAGCCTCCCGGGTAGCTGGGACTACAGGCATGCGCCACCATGCCCGGCTAATTTTATATATATATATCAGTTGGCCAATTAATTTCTTTCTATTTATAGTAGAGACGGGGTCTCGCTCTTGCTCAGGCTGGTTTTGAACTCCTGACCTTGAGCAATCCGCCCGCCTCGGCCTCCCAAGAGCTAGGATTACAGGCGTGAGCCACAGCGCCCGGCCATGTTCTTCTTTTTTTAAAAAACTTGGAAGCATAAGGAACGCAAGAGCCAAAAAGCCAGGTGGCTTGAGGATGGGAATTTTTTTCATAGTTAGAAATCTTTTCTTGCTGGAAAGAATGGGTAAATAATCAGGTTAAAGTATAAATGCATTATGCTGTTGATAGACAGTTTGGGGCTATTACAGTGCTGCCATCACATGCTTATATCTATGTCCTGGCACATGGACGTTAGTTTCTCTAGATCATATTGTGTCTAGGAGAATTTCTGGGTCACAAAACCAACCCCTGTGCATCTTTACCTTTAGTAAAGACCAGATATTTAAGTGGTTGTACCAAATTACAATTCTGAAACAGTGTAAGTTCCTGTTGCCCTGCATTCTCATCCACACTTGGTTTTGTCAGACTTCAGTTTCTATTAATCAGGTGAGTATATAATAGTATCTAATGGTGGCTTTGATTTGTATTTCCCTGACTAGTAATGGTGTTGAGAACCTTTTTGAATGTTTATTCACATGTTGGATATTTTTTGTGAGGACCTGTTTCTAAATTTCGGTGCCTTTTTGTTGGTGGTAAATTGAATAGTTCATCTGATTAGTTTTTGAGTTCCAGTTGTGGAGACTAAATCATTTCAGTCATATGTGGCAAAAATCTTCTAATTCCATGGCTTGTCTTTTCTCCTTTTGAGGTTTGAATAGAAGTTTTCTTAATTTTAATGTAGTTGAAGTTATCAAAGTTCAAAGAAGTTTTTTTCCTTATGCTTTCTATGTCTTGCTTAAGAAATGTCCCTACCCAGAGATTATAAAGATACTGTCTCAGTACCTTCTAAAAGCTTTGTGATTTTGCTTTTAGATCTTTAATCGTCTTGGAGATTTTTGTGTATAGTGTGAGGTAAGAGTCTAATTTAACTTGATACATATGAATCAATCATTTTTGCTAACACTGTTTATTGAGAAGCCCATTTCCCCTAACACTGATCTTCAGTATCACCTCTTTCATATCAAGAATCCTTATATTTGATGCATACTTCTGATTCCTCTACTCTGTACCATGGGTCTGGTTTTTGTATATCTTTATACCAGTTCCACACTTTCATAATATGACAGAGCAGGTCATCCTGCCTTGTTCTTCAAGTAGGTTTTATGTTCTTAGCTCTGTGTACTTTCATTTGAATTTTTCAGTCATCTTTTTTCTTACTAGTGTATAGGAATTCAAGTATCCTTTGATTTTGGATCCAGTAGCTTTAGTAGATTTACTAACTTTAATTTATATGTGGCTTGTTTTTGAAATGTTTACAATTATAATCATCTGTGAATTGGGACCTTTTTGTTTTGTCTTTTCCTTCGCTTTTGATTTCTTCCTCTTCTCCTTATTTACCAGCCAGGCCCTTCAATACAAGATTAAAAAGAAGTGATAGCAGGCATCCTTTTTTCTTCCTGATCTCAGAAAACTTCCAAAATTTCATTAATAACTGTTTGTTATAGGTATTTTATGAAAGTTTTCCTGGATTTGATTTGACAGTATTTTGTGTAGGATTTTTATGTTTGTGTTAGAAGATTAATGTGCACATTTTCACTATCTAGTTCTTCAAGGATTATGTTAGTTTCATAAAATAATTTGGAATATTTCTATCTTATGGTAGAGTTTTGTATTTTTTTCTTGAATGTTTGGTAGAGCTCCTTAGTAAAGTCCTCTGGCTGAGTTTTCTTTATGGGAAGGTTTTTTTAATGATTGATTCAATTTCTGTAATGATTATAGAACTATTCATATTTTCTGTTTCTTTTTGAACTAGAATTTTCTAGGAATTTACTTTTTTTTTCATTACCCAAAGGTACAGAGTGAGAAAATTGAAGGAATTTACTTTCATCTACATTTTAGAATTGTCATAAATTTGTTTAGTAGCTACATCTTTTTAATGTGTACAGTATCTGTCCTGATATTCCTTTTGTATTCCTGAATTTAAGTTTGTGACTTTTTGATCAATCTCACCAGAGGTTTATCAGTTTTGTTAGATTTTTGCAAAGAACTAACCTTCAGTTTTGATCCTCTCTATTGTATTGAAGGTACAAAGGAAGAAGCAAATAGAGGACATGATTTTTAATCTGCCTTGGAGATTTGATAAGGGAACTTGAAGTTAAAGTTCATGCTTGTTTCTATTTTTAATTTGTGAGTACCAAAAAGTGAATATGCTTGAACTGTCAAATGCTAGTTATCAGATTCTATTTGAGTTGTTTTCTGTTTTAGCTTTGAAGAAAATTCAAAATATAAGTTTGAGATTTAAATACATTTTTAAAAGTATTTTACTTTTAAATTTCATTTACATTTCACTTACTATTGTAATATGTATCATATTTAATACCATGTTAAGTTATACTAGTTTAGGCATTTATAAGTAAAGTAGAATTTGAATCTAATAGCAAGAAAATTTGACAATACTAAAACTATAGATATACTTGCTTTATGTTCAGTGTCATATCTATGGGGTTTCATTTATTTACTAAATTTTTTCATACTTTGTTTATTATGAAATCTCTATAATGATATTCTTATCACTGAATATGCCATTCTTACAGGATATGTTTAACATCCATATCAAGTTATACCTCAAAGCTCACTGTACTTCAACTATTCTGGCTTCCTGTGTTGCTTAATTATATAAACATGCTCCTGCCTTGGGCCTTTGTACTTGTTACCTCTGCCTTGTCTGCTCCACACAGATACTCATTTAGCTTGCTTTGTCTCTTGTTTCAGTTCTCTGCTAAACTGTGTCTTCAGAGTGGCATTTCTTCATCACGCTATGTAAAAATCACACATATACATACCAGGCATAGAGTACTTGAATTGTCCCTTACTCTTGACTTTTTTTTCTTTATAGAATGTATTATCACTTGACATTGTCTCTCTTACCCCACTTGTATTAGTTTCCTATTGCTGCTACAACAAATTACCACAAACTTAGTGGCTTAAACAATAAAATGTTATTTTACAGTTCTAGAGGTTAGAAGTCTTACATAGGTTTGGGTTTCATTGGACTAAAATCAAAATGTCAGCAGGGATGTGTTCATTTTTGGAGACTCTATGGGAGAATCCATTTTCTTACCTTTTCCAGTTTTTAGAGTCCTCCCACATTCCTTAGCCTGTTGCCTGCTTCCTCCATCTTCATAGCCAGCAGTGTTACATCTCTCTGACAGTTTCTTTTGTAGTTACATCTCCCTCAGATTCTCTCAGCCTCTTCTACTTTTAAGGTCTGCTGTCATTATTTGGGCCTAGGTGGATAATCCTCCCATTACAAGGTCCTTATTCATCTGCAAAGTCCTTTTTGCCATGTAAGGTAACATTCATAAGTTCTTGGGATTAGGTCATTGACACCTTTGGGGTCCATTATGCTGCCTGTCATATCACTGGAATGTTAATGCCTTGACTGTTGTTGCATGTCAGGCCCTATTCAAAGCACTAGTTACAGTGGGTTTTCAGTAAATACAGTATTGCATAGATTCTAAGAAAATAGTTTTTCATATTTTAACATGTCTGAAATAAAAATGGATTGTAAAGTTGCTATTGGGCTGCTGACTAAAGATCTTTTAAAGATTTAGGTTTGCTTCTACCAGTCACCTGGGAGTGCCCTTTAACTTTTAACTTCTATCTTCAAGGTGGTTTATTTCCCGTATATCTTTGAGGAAACCATTTGGTGTCCCAGCTTTATTTGAGGGTCCTTATTAAACACCTCATTGCAGGCTTTTTTTCTTGGAATTATATAATGTATCTTATAGTTAGTTGTTGACTACCATTTGGTGTCCCAGGCCAGTTTCTTTTTTGGTAGTACATAAAATGTTTTATAATTATTAGCTTATTAAATTCAATGAAATAAGATAGTAATATTTCTTGAAGAAATAAATTGACAGTGTATTTACATGTTTTGGTTACGATCTATGGCTTTATCAGTTTTGTAGCAGAAGGAATGTCGTAAGTCTTTAACTAAAATGATAAATATGTGAAAGAATGGTTTTTAGCTTTTAAACTGTTTTTGTGACATTTATTGAATCACTTAAGTATATGGAAGGCTTCTGTTTCTACATAGCATGGGACAGCTGTCTGTAGATCAGTGCTCTTACCTGGCTACTAGAATAGGCAGATTAAATAAATAGTTGTCTGTCTGAAGAAGGCAGCAGAGGATCAAGGAGAACCACTGGGACTATGACTCTGAAGAAGGAAGAACCTCAGAAGGCAATTGGCTTCTGTAGCTGTGTTTTGCCCCTGAGGAATCTGCTAATTCTGGATGCAGTGCAAAACCTAGTTGAGAACAGCTAGCAGCAGGGTGGGAACAGAAATCAGCAGAGCTTTGGACAGATATTTGGGATGCCTCAAGTATATGGCCTGCTTTCACCTTAGGACTTGGGCGAAATACTGTAGTTTTTCTGGGCAGGAGGCTAAAAACATAAGTAAAAAGTAGAGTGACATTTTCAGTAATCTTAGAAGGGAAATGTTGGATTTTGGGATCACTGATGGAGTGGCTCCACAGAATATATGACAGTCTTTTAGTTTGAAAACTGAATAGCTAAGACAAACAGGTAGACTAAATATTACCAAGACTGTAAACCAGCCTTGACTCAGCATATACTTGCTGTCTAAAATGTTAAAACTGCCACAGTATCTTGCCATCAGAAAGGTTAACCCTTCTTTACATAAGATAACATATCTGAAGCCTCTAATGTTTTGTACACACCATGGAGCCAAAAATACTATTCTGCCAAAAGACAGGGCCACCTAATCAAAAAACAGAAGGCAAACCAATAACAGAAATGGACCCATAGGTGATCTTGATAATCATAGTTATCAGAGAATCATTAAACTGATTAATATGTTCAAGATGAAAGATAAAATGCTCAATTTCAACTGAGAATTGGAATCAAAATAATTGTGGAGATTCTAGAACTAAAAATTATAGTAAAAACCTAAGACATTAGATTGATTTAATAAGATAACAGAAGATAAGACTAGTAAGCTGGAAGGTAAGTCAATAAAAACTATACATACTGAAACACGGGAAACAAGAGAATGTTAGACAAATAGGACTTGGTGGAAGGTCAAATTATGTGTACTTGGAATTCACAAAGTAGAAAGTAGAGTGAAAACAGTATTTGAGAATATAATAGCCATAATTATCCAAAACTGATAAAAGGTCAGTCCATATCAAAGAAGTTCTGTGAACTCTAAGCAGGATAAATACAAAGAAGATACATATCACATACAAGATTGCTGGAAACTAAACATAGAAACACAATAGATGACCAAGTTTGCATCAGAAACAATGTAAGCAATAAGACAATGAAGTAGCATATGAAAACACTTACATAAAAATCTCAACTTAGAAATACATTTCTAATGAAAATATCCTTCAAAAAGAAAACAAAATATATTATCAAACAAAACCTGAAGAAATTCACCAACAGACCATACACCAAAAAGAATACTAAAGGGAGTTCTTTAAGCAGAAGGAAGGAAATCCCAGATAGAAACATGGAAGTACAGGAAGGAATTAAGAGTAGGGGAAGGGTAAATATATGTGTAAGTATAAATAACTATTCAAAAAAAAGTTTAGCTTTGGTTTTTGGCTCAGAGGAAGCCAAGGTACAGCTTTCTTTGGTTGTCCAAATCCAGGTTCACCTGACACCAGCCGCCTCCACCATGCTGCCTAAGTTTGACCCCAGTTAGATCAAAGTCATGTACCTGAGGTGCATGGGTAGCGAAGTCAGTGCCACGTCTGCCCTGGTCCCAAGATTGACCCCTGGGTCTGTCTCCCAAAAAGGTTGATGATATTGCCAAGGCAACCAGTGAGGATTACACAAACTATTCAGGACAAGCCTTCTACCTCTGCCCTGATCACCAGAGCCCTCAGCAAATCACCAAGAGACAGAGAGAAACAGAGAAACATTAAATACAATGGAAATATCACTTGATTGTCTCAGGTCTCTACTTTGTTTAAAAAAAAAGAGAGATTGTCAACATTGCCAGATAGGCGCAGCAACAATCATTAGCCAGAGAACTCTCTGGAACCATTAAAAAGATCCTGGGGACTGCCCAGTCCGTGGGTTGCAATATTGATGCTGCCAGTCTCATGGCATCATAGATGACCTCAAAAGTGGTACAGTGGAATACCCAGCTAGTTACAAAGTACAAAGGAAAATATCTCAAAGGATCATGTGACAACCCCCTCCCCAAAATAAAGTTTAAAACGTGTGTTTTAACTACATGTGAAATATTCTATTTAAAGACAACAGTGGGCTGGTGCTGAGCCTCCATGTGGAAGGCAGTGTCAGTCCCTTCAAAAAATAAAAGATAAAGACAAAGAACAAACTAGATTAAAACAAAACAAGCCCTGTATGCTGCTTACAAGAAAGACTCCTTAAAGTCTCAGAAGTTGAAAAGAGGATGGTTGGGATTCTAGGAAGATGACAATAGCATGAATTTTTAACCTCAAATGTCCTTATAGGCTGGGCGCGGTGGCCCACGCCTGTAATCCTAGCACTATGGAAGACAGGCAGGTGGACCACTCAAGGTCAGGAGTTCGAAACCAGCGTGAGCAAGAGTGAGACCCTGTCTCTACTAAAAATAGAAGTTAATTGGCCAACTAAAAATGTATAGAAACAATTAGCCAGGCATGGTGGCACATGCCTGTAGTCCCAGCTACTAGGGAGGCTTAGGCAGAAGGATTGCTTGAGCCCAAGAGTTTGAGGTTGCTGTGAGCTAGGCTGATGCCAGGGCACTCTAGCCCAGGCAACAGAGTGAGACGCTGTCTCAAAAAAAAAAAAAAGTCCTTATAAAAACATACAAAGAAACTAAAATATATAATCCAGAAACTCCTGGGCAACATCTACAGTGAAATAGGGTGATATGCTAGCCCCTACAAGCCCCAAAATAACTAGTGGGATAAACAACAGAAAGCTTCAAGACCTATGTGGTATCGGTGGCTGTGCGAGAGGAGGGAGAAAGTAGCTACAGGCTCTGTAATAGGTCCAAGAACTCCAAATAATGGATTGGCCTAGCATACTAATTTGAGAATAGCAACTCTGGTATTTCAAGATGACTTCCAGTGATTCCTGCTTCCTGGTACTCACCCGCATATAGTTCTCTGTCACCTGGGCTAGAGTGTCATGGCATCAGCCTGGCTCACAGCAACCTCAAACTCCTGGGCAATTCTCCTGCCTCAGCCTACCGAGTAGCTGGGACTATGGACCTGCACCACCACACCCAGCTAACTTTTCTGTTTTTAGGAGGTAGAGGTGGAGATGGGGTGTTGCTCTTGCTCAGGCTATTCTCCCTCCTTGGCCTCCCAGAATGCTAGGATTAGAGGTGTGAGCCATCGTGCCTGGCAAGGATGACTTGTGACCAATAGAATATGGCATGACACATACCACTTGGAGATTAGGTTATAAAAAGATAGCCTCCATTTTGGGCACTCTGTTGGATCGTGTCCTCTTAAAGAAGCCAACCACACATGTCATGAGGATATTCAGGCAGCCTTTGGATCTTCCCCTAGTCGAGCTTTTAGATGAGATGTTAAGCCAGAACTATCCAGCTAGGCTGCTCCCAGATCAGTTAGGCTAATCCACAGAAATTGAGATAATTTTTCTTCAAAGCTGTCAAGGGTGAGTTGTTATATAGCAATAGATAACTGATATAGCAGCTGAAGCTAGAAAGGGGAATGCATCCCAGGTTTTTTTTTTCTTTTTCCTTTTTTTTTTTTTTTTTTTGAGACAGAGTCTCACTCTGTTGCCGGGGCTAGAGTGCTATGGCATCAGCCTAGCTCATAGCAACCTCAAATTCCTGAGCTCAGGCGATCCTCCTGCCTCAGCCTCCCAGGTAGATAGTACTACAGACATGTGTCACCGTTCCCAGCTAATATATATATATGTGTATATATATATAATTTTAAGTTGTCCAGCTAATTTTATTCTATTTTTTAGTAGAGATGGGGTCTTGTTCTTGCTCAGGCTAGTCTTGAACTCCTGAGCTCAAACAATTTGCCCGCCTCAGCCTCACAGAGTGCTAGGATTACAGGCGTGAGCCACTATACCCAGCCCCAATTTGGATAAATATGAGCAATTTGTAGTAAGGTCTGCAGGGATTAGAGCCCTATGAACTCTTTAAATTAGTCAACTAAAGCTCCTTTCCAGGACTAAAGCCCCATATTAAAAAGAAACTTGTGGGAATAGAATCCAAATTGAGTGGGACAGGGAAAATAGAGACAAGGCAAAAAGTTAAAAATAGGGGAGAATAATAGAGCCAGGAGATTTCAGAAAGTAAGCATTCATGACAGTTTGTGGGGGTTTTTTGTTTTAAGATAGGGTCTTGTTCTGTTGCCCAGGCTGGAGCACAGTGGTATGATCACAGCTTGCTGCAACCTCCAACTCCCAGTCTCAAGCCGTCTTCCTGGCTCAGCCTCCCAACTAGCTAGGACTGCAGGAACCACCACACCTGGCTTATTTTATTTTTTGTAGAGATAGTGTCTTACTGTGTTGCCCATGCTGGTCTCGAACCCTGGCCTAAAGCAATCCTCCCACCTCAGCCTCCCAAAGTGCCAGGATTACAGGTGTGAGCCACTATACTCAGCCTTCATAACATATTTTTTTAAAAATTAGTTTTTTACAGTAATATGTAGTGTACAATACAGTGAATATTGACAAATGTATATACCTGTGCCACTACTAATCAACATATGGCATGTGCCCTGTGGTCACGATCCCAGGAATTTCAAGTTGCAGTGAATTATGCTGATGCCACTGAAATCCAGCCCGGGTGACAGAGACTCTGACTCAAAAAAATAAAAAATAAAAAAATAAATGATAAGAGATGGAACATTTTTATCACCCCGAAGAGTTCCCCTGGGCCCATTACAGTTACCGCCAGGACCCTTAGCGTTGGCCTCAGGCAACCACTGATTTACTTTCTATTGAATTAAATGCCAGAGTTTTGAATGCGTCTTACAAATGTGAACTCTATGGCTGTGAACTAGCAAAAAAATGAAGTGATACTATACCCTCTAAAGATTCAGGAAACTTATTTTACAAAAATAAGCAAAAAAAAAAAATTCATACAAATTCTATACAAAGTTAGAAGAGAGGAAATAAGGAATAGGATAACATGCTTACAAAGCATCCCAGAAAGACAAGCATGAGTCTAGAAAAGGAGAGCCAAGGATTAAATTTAGCCAAACTAGCCTTCAGTATAAAGACTACAGGCAAACTGATTAATTTATAAGAACCAGGGGGATGTTGTTCTCATTCTTCCTGAGGAATCTTCTAGAGAATTAGCTTCAGTCAAGATGACTAAAGAGAATTCAATGTAAAGAATGGTGGTAAACACTAAAAATATTTCTACATTTAGACCTAGTACTAAATGAAGAACATAAAGGAGAAAACAGCATGCATGTAGTGGCTATATGATGTGACAGGGTAGCTATTATAACTAAAAAATGGAGAAGAAAATATACAAAAGGGTTTAAACTATTTTATCATATTGACAACTAGTTGAATGTCTTGCATATTATTTGGGATAAAGCAAAGGAATATTTGTACCATTCTAATTTAGGCATCCCAGACATCCTTGAGAACTAGGACTTTCTGGGGTTGGGGGGCGGGGAAGGAAAATCAGATACATAATTTTTGTTAAAAGTAAATACTTTTTAGTCCTGAATTTGAATGGACAGTAGTAGTATGAACTCATGAGGTATTTTGAATATGTATATTAATGTATATGTCTAAATTTTATAACTTTGTTCACTGAAAAACCCTATAAATAATAATCAACCCAGTAGTAATAAGCTTTCCTAGTGCCTAATTGTGGTCTTGAAACACCACTGAATTTTCCACTGTAAGAAACCAGGATTTCTTGGGCATAGGGCTCCAGGCTGGGGGCAGAAAATGTACCAGGTGAACCTGGAACATCTTGTCAGGCAATAATAAGGAATCCCACAAAGGCTGCAAAGTTCTTGTCAGAAGAATTTGGGAGTCAACTGTAAGCTCCCATTGACCAAAGATGAGACAATTTGAACACTGATAAGGAAGATAACTACAGTGGATTGAGACATGTCAAATACATTGAAATCTACAATTTCATAGTAATACAAAAACTGATCACCTATAGAAATGTTAGCTATTTTTTTAAAAACTGCTAAATAAGCATTTTATCTCCCTTTGTTATGTGAACTATACCACTGGGTTACCGAATAGTTAGTGAGGTCAAGTTTCCCTTTATAGAATTGTTCTGGCAAGTAAATAAGAGAGAAATGATAGAACTGGAATACTAACATTTCTTAATCCCCAATGAATTAATAAATCTAGGCATTGAGCATCAGTGGCTGCTATCATGACAGAGAAGGAGACAACTAAATAACAAGGTGCTTTCTGATGGAAATAGAGCTATGAAATAGTCTACAAAAAGATGAACCTAAATCTGATTAAGCACAAGAGTTAGCGGTTTTTCTGTAAAGAGCCAAATAGTAAATAGTTTACCTTTGGGGCCAGATGGTCTTTGTCACAACTCTTCAACTCTGGTGTTGTAGCATGAAATCAGCCGCAAAAAGACATATATTAGTTGGTGTAAGCTAAGTTCCAGTAAACCTTTATTTACAAAAACAGGCAGTGGACCAAGGTTTATTTTGACCTCTAGATCAAGTGCTAACTTATGAGAAAAATAGATGATAGAGAAAAACTGTTTCAACTACACTTTGGGAATTCAAATATCAAAATCAAGACTGAGAATCTCTATAAGACAGATGGTTGGGTTCTTCAACAGATTTCAAGAAAGAGATGGTATGGGAATTTAGACTTAAAATACAGGCAAAACTGTATGTTTAGGGAGGCAAACAGCTGAGGAGACTGAAGAAAATCAAGGTAAATATAACAGGAGGGTGTGAAGAAGTCATTGGGAGGGGGCAAGTCGAGGTAGTTGATAGTTCTATCTTCTGTCTTGATTGGTGATTACAAAGGTTGTGCCACTTACAATTGTGTAAGCTATGTATTTATCTATGCAGTTTTTCTGTATTTGTGTATATTTGACATTAAAAGTTTTAGAATAAAGGGTGAATGGATAGAAAAAGTCTGCAAACAAATGCTAACCAAAAAAAATAAATAAATAAAAGCAGACTTTTGATGTAGAATGCATTACTAGAGATAGGCATTTAATAAGAAAATACAGGATTCTTAAATCTGTATGCATCTAATAACATAGCTTCAAATATATAAAGCAAAAGGAAACAGATTAAAAGGAGAAATATGTAAATCTACAGTCATAGCAGAAAATTTTGAAGAAGCATATAAAACAGGTATAAATTTAATCTCTGACAAATATGGTTTAGTATTTTAAAGACTGTAAGGAGAAGGCATCTTACTTCTGCCCAGAAATTTACCATATTTGTTGGAAATAGGTTTAAGTATTACATTTTAATTGACAGGGTACCATTTTTAGTCTTCAAATTAAATTTACAAAATAGCTACTTCTTACTAGATAATCTAAGTATAAAGTTTCTGAATTTTTTCCTGATACTACCCTAAAGTTATGCATAACTGTGAATGTTAATTAAATCACAATCGGACTTTTCCTGCTATTGGAAACTGTAGTTCAGAGTGATTCGAATAGCTATAATCTCAAATTGTAAATAGGCAAATTCCAGTGAGTTTCCAAACTGAGTTTTAATTATTGTTTGTATATGGTTTAGATTTGTTGACAGAAGTTAATGTTTCTCCCTTTTTTAAACAGGGGTTCTGAAGGAACATTAAATGACTGCAAGATAATATCTGTAGATGAAATCTTCAAGATCGAGAAACCTGGAGCCCATCCTCTTTCATTTGAAGATGGAAAGTTTTTAAGTATGGATTTTTCTTTTGGACCTAGACTACATGTGTTGAACATGATTGAAATTTATTTTTACTGGTCAGTGAATAACTTACAAGAAAGTATAAAACTGTAGACCATACACATTTATAATATTTTCAAGACAAGGTTGATCTAAGATTCATTTTGGTTTGATGGATTTTTCCCAAATGATAAAATTTTATTTTCAAAGACATTTCATCTTGGTTTTTTATTGCTATTTTCTTTTTAATTTTTTTTAATTTTATTTTTTAATTTTTAATTTTTTTCAGCATATTATAGGGGTACAGATTTTAAGATTTCAATAAATGCCCATTCCCCCCTGCCCCCACAAGTCTAAGTTTCCAGCATGACCTGCCCCCCTTCCCTCTCCCCCCTGCCCAATACCCTATTACTGTAGTACCTATGTGTCCACTTAGGTGCTGCTCAGTTAATACCAGTTTGCTGGTGAGTATATATGGAGCTTATTTTTCCATTCTTGGGATACGTCACTTAGTAGTATGGGTTCCAGCTCTAACCAGGAAAATATAAGATGTGCTATATCACTGTTGTTTCTTAGAGCTGAATAGTACTCCATGGGATACATATACCACATTTTATTAATCCATTCTTGGGTTGATGGGCACTTGGGCTGTTTCCACAGCCTTGCAATTATGAATTGTGCTGTTATAAACATTCGAGTGCAGGTGTCTTTTTTGTAGAGTGTCATTGGATCTTTTGGGTAGATGCCCAGCAATGGGATTGCTGGATCAAATGGTAGACACTTGTATCGCTTTAAGGTATCTCCATATTGCTTTCCACAGAAGTTGAACTAGTTTGCAGTCCCACTAGCAGTGTAGGAGTGTTCCTCTCCGCATCCACGCCAGCATTTATTGTTTGGAGACTTTTTAATAAAGGCCATTCTCACTGGAGTTAAGTGATATCTCATTGTGGTTTTGATTTGCATTTCCCTGATGATTAGAGATGTTGAGCATTTTTTCATATGTTTGTTGGCCATTCTTCTGTCTTCTTTAGAAAAGTTTCTGTTCAAGTCTTTTGCCCACTTTTTAATAGGGTTATTTGATTCTTTTCTTGCTGATTTTCATAAGTTCTAAGTATATTCTAGTTATCAGCCCCTTATTGGATACGTAGGATGCAAAAATTTTCTCCCATTCTGTAGGTTGTCTGTTTACTTTCATGACTATTTCTTTGGCTGTGCAGAATCTTTTTAGTTTGATCATGTCCCATTTATTTATTTTTGTTGCTGCTGTGATTGCATTTTATGAAGCGAATATTACTCTGATACCAAAACCAGGAAAGGATGCAACAAAAAAAGAAAACTACAGACCAATATCTCTAATGAATATAGATGCAAAAATTTTCAACAAAATCTTAGCTAACCGAATCCAGACGCTTATCAAAAAAATAATCCATCACGACCAAGTGGGCTTCATCCCAGGGATGCAGGGATGGTTCACCATACATAAATCTATAAATGCAATTCACCACATAAACAGAAGCAAAAACAAAGACCACATGACTCTTTCAATAGATGCAGAAAAAGCTTTTGACAAAATTCAACACCCTTTTATGATACGAACACTTAATAAAATAGGCATAGAAGGGACATACCTAAAAATGATGCAAGCCATATATGACAGACCCATAGCCAACATCATACTGAATGGGGAAAAATTGAAATCATTCCCATTTAGAACTGGAACCAGACAAGGCTGCCCACTATTTCCACTTCTATTCAACATAGTGCTGGATGTCCTGACTACAGCAATCAGACAGGAAAGTGGAATTAAAGGTATCCAAATAGGGGCAGAGGAGATCAAACTTTCACTGTTTGCTGATGATATGATATTATATTTAGAAAACCCCAAAGATTCAACCAAGAAACTCCTGGAACTGATCAATGAATTTAGTAAAGTCTCAGGATACAAAATCAATACACAGAAATCAGAGGCATTCATATACGCCAACAACAATCAAATTGAGAACCAAATCAAAGACTCAATTCCCTTCACAATAGCAACAAAGAAATTAAAGTACCTAGGAATATACTTAACCAAGGAGGTAAAAGACCTCTACAGGGAGAACTATGAAACACTGAGGAAGGAAATAGCAGAGGATGTAAACAGATAGAAATCCATACCATGCTCGTGGATCAGCAGACTCAACATCATCAAAATGTCTATACTACCCAAACTGATCTACAGATTCAATGCAATACCTATTAAAATCCCATCAGCATTCTTCACAGATATAGAAAAAATAATTTTACGCTTCGTATGGAACCAAAGAAGACCCCGAATATCAAGAGCAATTCTAGGCAACAAAAACAAAATGGGAGGCATTAATATGCCAGATATCAAACTATACTACATATCGCTTCTCGGCCTTTTGGCTAAGATCAAGTGTAGTATCTGTTCTTATCAGTTTAATATCTGATACGTCCTCTATCCGAGGACAATATATTAAATGGATTTTTGGAGCAGGGAGATGGAATAGGAGCTTGCTCCGTCCACTCCACGCATCGACCTGGTATTGCAGTACTTCCAGGAACGGTGCACCAAAAAAAAAAAAAAAAACTATACTACAAAGCTGTAGTAATTAAATCAATCAGGTATTGGCACAAAAATAGAAATATTGACCAGTGCAACAGATCTGAGAATCCTGATATAAAACCATCCTCATATAGCCATCTAATCTTTGACAAAGCAGACAAAAACATACGCTGGGGAAAAGAATCCCTTTTCAATAAATGGTGCTGGGAAAACTGGATAGCCACTTGTAGAAGGCTAAAGCAGGACCCACACCTTTCACCTCTCAAAAAAATCAACTCATGCTGGATAACAGACTTAAACCTAAGGTATGAAACTATTAGAATTCTAGAGGAAAATGTTGGAAACATTCTCCTAGACATTGGCCTAGGCAAAGAGTTTAATTTTTTAATTTTTATGGATACTTAATAGTTGTAGATATTTACAGGGTATATATGATATTTTGATACAGGCATACAATGTATAATAATCAAATATGTGTAATTGGGATACTCATTACCTCAAACATTTATTATTTCTTTGTGTTAGGAACATTCCAAACCTTCTCTTCTAGGTATTTTGAAATACAGGATAACTTATTGTTGAGTCCCCCTATTGTGCTACCAAACACTAGGTCTTATTCCTTCTAACTGTATTTTTGTACCCATTAACCAACCTCTCTTTCCCCCACCCCATTACCCTTCCAAGCCTCTGGTAACCACTATTCTACTCACTACCTCTATGAGATCACTTTTTTTTTCTCCTACATGAATGAGAACAGGGGACATTTGGTTTTTGTATCCCTGGCTTATTTCACTTAAGATAATGTCCTCCAGTTCCATCCATGTGGTTAAATGACAGGATTTCATTCTTTTGTGGCAGAATAATATTCATTGTATGTATCCACCACATTTTCTTTGTCCATATGTTGATGGATTTCCTGCTGTTTTTTCTGTTATAGATTCTGTCCAAAGAAAAATCTATTTCAGTAATTTTGTGGCCATCCAAGATTAATATTTTTATACCTGTGGAGCCTGAAAATAATAGTGCTAATTGAGCCTTGAATTTTAGGAGGTAATAAATGAGGTTTATATAAACATTAGAATGTTAGAATGCAACCCTACCTCTTCATCATATAGGTTTTTCTTGTTTAATATCACACAGTTAGTAACAGGTAGGACTAGATTCTAGGTGTTCTCATTCATGGTTCAATTGCTGTCTTTCCAAATAGATTCTAGTGTCGCATAGTCTTTTTATTTTATTTTTTTTTTTTGAGACAAAATCTCACTCTGTTGCTCGAGCTAGAGTGCCATGGCATCAGCCTAGCTCACAGCAATCTCAAACTCCTGGGCTCAGGCGATCCCACTGCCTCAGCCTCCTGGGTAGCTGGGACTACAGGCATGTGCCACCATGCCCGGCTAATTTTTTCTATATATACTTTTAGTAGTTTGGCTAATTTCTTTCTATTCTTAGTAGAGACAGGGTCTTGCTCTTGTTCAGGCTGTCTCAAACTCCCAAGCTCAAACAATCCACCTGCCTCGGTCTCCCAGAGTAGTAGGATTACAGGCGTGAGCCACCGTGCATGGCCTGTTTTTTGTGGAAAGCAATCCATTAACTATATACCATGTGTCAATGTCTAATATATTCTGGGAAAGAAATATTTATAACTAGAGGGTCCTGCCTAACCTCTTCTTACCATAATTGTACAAGATTTGAACAAGGGAAGACCTTTAACAGATTAATAAGTAGACTCCCAGGTCTCCAGTCTAGGCCGTTCTTGTTTTTTGAGGCCACAATGCTCAACATATCTAGATTTGAATTAAGAACCTACCTTAAGGCATGATGAATAAACCTATTTAAAATGACATAGTCATTCTTAGTAAAGCACAATAGAAAACCAAAATTGGCTAAGTTTTTCTCATATCTCTGCTATCCTCCCACTCAGTGTATCTGTATATATTTGTTGTCCTCTCTTCTGCCTAATGCTAATCATAATATAGCTATATGTTTGAAGTTGTATATGAAGAAACCATTTCAAAGCCAGACTGCTGCTGGTCTGATCACTCTTCGAAACAAAAATCTATGCTTTTGGCATTTTGGGTCTGTTCTGTTTCTATTGCTTCTATGTTGTCATAATTACCTTAGTAGAAAAGAATGTAAATTGGAATCTTCTGTTAATTGGCAAGAATAAGCAGCGATCAGAGTTATTACTAGAATTAGTAGCCTTATCTCTGCCCCCTCTGTCACTTGTCATTTACTGCCCCCCTTTCCCTTACTTTGCAGATCAGCTCTGATATAGTAAATCTTCTCACAAATGTATTGTGTATATTTATAAGAAATTCAGAGTATAAAACTACATAAATTCGAACATTAAACTCCCAAGAGTTAGTCACTTTATAGTGTATGTCATTCTAGACATATTCTTGTGTCTATGTAATTCTTTGTCTTTGTATATTTATATAGTTTTGTTTAAATATATGTTCTACAATCTCCTTTTTGAATTTAATATACATAATACTTCTGTGTTCTTGTAAATTTACTTTTTATAAATTCTATCCAACTCTTCCCCTTTTGATTGACATTTAACCTTTGTTCAGTCTTATGAACATAGCTGTAAAACTTGTGTACATGTGTATATTTAAAAATTTTAAGGGAATACTTTCTGTCAAAGTATGTGGACTTAGGGCCAATAAAGGGCACCTCTTCCCAGAGTTCTGAACCAATTGACAAATAAGATAAATAGTAACTGAGTTAGAAATGCCACCACGAGTAGTTTGGGGGCATAACTTGTGGGAGAAGCAAAATGGGTTTGCTAACTCACAACAGCCCTGTCTCCCTTTGTACAGCCAACTCAGGGAAAGGTTTGGATGTGCAGAACATATGGACTTGCCTAGGTCACTGTTTCCACTTGTTGAGGTAGACAGAGAACAAGTCCCTCATAATTACAGGACCTTTTGATTAGATACCTAGATGAGTAGCTTAAATCCACCAACCAAGTATGTCACCACCACCACCCCGCAAGGAGTAATAAGGGACAGGATAAGAATACAAGAGTATTTAGAGAATACCCTCCTAGAAACTAGCAGAGTAGGAAGAAAGAATATTCTCACAAAAGAATCTAAGCTGAAGGTTTCCTGAGTATTGTCAAATGGACTATCAGTGTTTATCAATTTGCATTTTCACCAGTATGCATATTTCTACATTACCTTATCAATACTAAACTTTTATTTTTCCTAGTCTAATAAGAGTTAAAGATTGAAAGTATTAACTTGTATCTCTTTGAATGGAATTAAGCACTTACCTAAGGTCTTGCCCAAAGTTTCTCAAACTTTCTTTTTTTTTGAGACAGAGTCTCACTTTGTTGCCCAGGCTAGAGTGAGTGCCGTGGTGTCAGCAACCTCACACTCCTGGGCTCAAGCAATCCTGCTGCCTCAGCCTCCCGAGTAGCTGGGACTACAGGCATGCACCACCATGCCCGGCTAATTTTTTTCTATATATATTAGTTGGCCAATTAATTTCTTTCTATTTATAGTAGAGACGGGGTCTCGCTCTTGCTCAGGCTGGTTTCGAACTGCTGAGCTCAAATGATCCACCCGCCTCGGCCTCCCAGAGAGCTAGGATTACAAGCGTGAGCCACCGCACCCGGCCTCAAACTTTCTTTTCATTGAGCCATTAGTGACTCAGTAATTTTTTGATGATACCCACATACCAAAAGAAATGCATAACAGTTCCATTTATTAAGTAGTTGGGTCCAAATAACTTTGTTGGATAAATTGCATTTCCTTTGACATTTTAAGATATGGTGGCCCAGTAAGTTCACTACACTACCCTTGGGTGTCTTGGTGCACATTTGGGGAACTGTGGATCCCTATATAAATACAATTTAAGCCAAAAGTATGCATTGTCATGTTTGCTGATCATTGGATTTTTCACTGGCATATACCTGGGTCCTATCCCAGAAATTCTGATTGTATAAATCTAGGATGAGGCTCAGGTAGTTATTCTTAAAGTATCACATTTGATTATTTCTTTTGGTTCCTTTCTTTTCATTAAAAAAGCTGTATGCTGTTTCCACGTGTTTTTCTTTATGAGATTCATAGATATAAAAATTGTTTTAAGACTAGCTATGATTTTGTTCTTAATAGGAAGAAATGACCCTGAATGTGACCTTTGTGGTGGAGACCCAACTAAGAAATGCCGTTCTTGCTCCTGTCATGTATGTGGTGGGAAACATGAGCCCAACATGCAGGTTCTATGTGATGAATGTAATATGGCTTATCATATTTACTGCCTGGATCCACCTTTGGATAAGGTGCCAGAAGAGGAATACTGGTATGATTATCACGTTTTTTATTGTTCTTGTTATATAAAGAATTGAATGTGAAATATTTATCCCACCAAAAGTAGATTTCTAAAGATATATAGTATATATTAAAGTGCTTAAAATGTTATAGCCAATGATTACTTGGCATTTATTCTCTATTCAGTTACTATAACAACTTCTAAACCAGTCTCTATCTCCATTTTTTTTAATCCCTCCATTTCCTTCTACAATATATGGAGTCTGTGTTCATTCAAAAAGTGTCAATCTGATTGTTACTCCTTTGCTTCAGAGACTTTGTGTTGCCTTACAGGACCCTGCATATTATTTAGTTGCTTCTCCAGCTGTCTTCTTACCATTTTATTTCCCCAAATACTGTGCACTCCAGCCAGATTACCTATCTTTCAACTCCTTAAATAAGTCATGTTATTCTTTTTTGGGTTTTCACACTTGACACATTTTCTTCTTGGAAGCATTTTTCTCTTTGCTTAACTTCAAGATGATATTCATCCTTCAGCTTTTCAGTTAAATATGACTTCCTCTGGTAAACTTTTATGGATGGCCCTCTACACCCCAACTGTTAAATATTCCTGTTCTATAATGGTACTTTTACAAATATCAAGTACTTAATTTTTGCTAAACACTAACAAAGTGCTTTACATGGATTATTGTATTTTATCCTCTGAAGGTTTAAGTAGAATAGGGCTCTAAGATCACATATACTTCTTTCATACAGTAGTAATAGCTACAGAATGAAGTGGTTAGAAAAGAGACTGGGAAAAATATGCCCAAATTATAATGAACCTTTTAACCATAAAAAAAGAGTTGTTTTGTTTTGTTTTTAAACTGTGGACCATATTGCTGCCATTGAGGGCTTTTAAGTAAGAGAGATGACATAGTCAGAAATACTGATGTCACAAGTGTGGGTAACTGGTATCTGAAGAATAGATTGTTTTTTGGTTCCTCCCCTGCCTGTTAGGAAGGTGGCTGCTGACAGGCTGTAGGGATGGGAGAAAAGCAGAAGGGATATATCTTCTTCCTTTTACCTCCTACCCTTACTGCACATAATAATTACACCCTGGATTTTACCATCGCTACTGACATTTCCTCTGAAGTCTCATATTTTCCTTTTTGTCCTATGGACAGTAATATTAAGACTTCTCTGAAATGGAAACCCTTTTACCTATTCTCACAGTTCATATCCTTTTGCCTTTCCAGGAACTTCACTCCTGCAGTTAATTCCTTTTCCCAGTTGCCATTATTAGGTTGTTTCCATTAACATCTGAGAATCTTGAGTTTTCAAAACACACACCCCTCCCTTGATCCCATTTCTCCCACCAGCTGCCTTCCCCATTCTCTGCTTATGGCCATGCTTCTCAAGAGCTGTCTCCACGAATTGTTTCCATTGCCTCTCCTCTCATTCATACCTCAGCACACCAATCTGGCTTTCCTTCCCCCGACTCCTCTGTATCTGCTTATGTCAGGCTCACAGACAAGCCCAGTGGTTACTTCTCATTCTTCTCCTTACAGGACTGCTCAGCTGCTTACTCTCTGTTTTTATAGATTTAATGATATCATATGACCCTGTTTTTCTTCCTACTTCACTGGCCTTTCCTTCTTAGTCTTTTGTTTGTTTCTTTTCACCTACCAGATTTCAGAGTTCCTCCAAAGCACCACCCACTTATTTTCTCTTCATGCTTTCTTTCTAGGTAACCTCATCCAATCATGAGATTTTAAATACCAAGGCAATAGTTGAGGATTTATATCTTCAGATCTAATCTCTACTGAGTTTTATATTCCTACATGCAATTGTTTACTTGACTGGCATCACAAAAATAGTCCAAAAGGAGATCATAATTCCTAAGAAGAGAAAACTCCTGTTAAAATTCTTCTCTTCCTCCAGTCTTTAATAAATAGTACTATCATCTTAAATACTGGTTCATGCCAAAAAGCTAAACTTTATTCATGATTTGTATTTCAGCCCTTCCATTTTTGACCTGGCCCATGTCTGTTCTCTAACTTCTATTGCTTATCACTAGCATCTTTACTAATTAACCTTGAGCTATACCCGCCTTTATGTTCCTGAAAGCTTATCATTCCTTTTTCTGTCTCAGGGTGTTTATACTTTTTGTTTGCCCAGAATGACTTTCTTGAGTTATCTTCTTTACCTAAGAAGCATACCATTTCCATTAACTCTGTTTTCTTTTTTTCTTTTCATGACTGCAACAGCTAGCATCCATTCACTCTTATCACATAACTCTGATGTATTTCCTTTATAGCACTTAACACATTCTGAAATTCTTTCCTTGTATATACTGGTTTTCCTTAACTACTATGTACAAGCATTTTGATCATTTATTCCCATCATGGAAATAGTGCCTTGCACATAGGAGGTTCTGAACAAACCCGTTAAAAGAATGAATCTTAGGGATGACTTTAGGATGATATAATTAGAAGATTATCTTATATTACTCTATGAAGTATCTCTACATTCATATCAAGGTTCTTCACTTCGCCTGGAACTCTTTGACCTTAACTCTTTTCTGTTTCTCCAAATCATGTCGTCTGGATATTTAATCTCTGAACTAATTTTCTCAGACAGATAATACCTTCTTTAATCACAGGATCTTTAATAAAATCATAGTTATAAAGGTGAGCCCTTCAGGTAAAATATAGTCTTTCTTTAGAAAAAATTTATTTGTGGAAGCCTTCCTGATTTTCCAACTAGAAGATATTTTAATTTATAGTATTTAGTGCCTTCTCAGACATAATTTGCTCAAGATTAGGGATTGAATTATTTTTCTCTCCTATAATACACAACAAGATATCTCATAATTAGGCAGTCAGGATTAATTAGTGGGCATAGATATCTTCTTTGCTGTAAAGGCTATATGGAATGATAATTATGAAATAGAAAGTATGGGCAAAGAAATTTAAAATCAATTGGGCAGTGGCCATTAGATCTTTATTATGATATTCCCAAAGTTTCTATTCCTTGGTGACACAAGAATAGCCCCATCTCATTCTGTAGACTTATACCTTGTTTGTTAAGAAAAGTGTGAAGGCAGTTTATGAAATGCAGGTTACAGTAGGACAATCAATTGCAAATGGGCTAAAGGACAAACAAGTATAGGGAATTAAAATTGAGCTAGAAATAGGGTTAATATAAACATCCTTGAAGTCCTCTATACTTTGTTATAATAAACTATACATTTTTGATTCTGAGAATTCTAAGAACCAATTTATATGGGGTGATGTGTCTGTTGCATTGTTGAATGTTTGGTCTGGGAATATCCTTGCTATTAATACTTTTCTTTTAATGATGACTTCAAATGAATAATTTGTTTTCAGGGTTAGTGATAAGATTAAAGGTTACGGTACCATTTGAATCTCGCAGCTTTGGCTTTTAAACTGAATTTGAGGATTTATAATAAAATCTTTACGTTCTCTAAAAGGATGGCAAGAATATTTCTTACAGCCAGCCTACCCATGTAAATATTTTGAAAAGTTTAATATTTTAATGCCAGCAGAAACTGTAATATACACCAAGTAATACATCTTAAAACCTGTTCTAATCTAGAAAGGCTATTATTCTATTTCTGGCCTTAATATGTATTGCCAAAATTCTTTTGTTCTTTTCTTTGAAAGGTATTGTCCTTCCTGTAAAACTGACTCCAGTGAGGTTGTAAAGGCTGGTGAAAGACTCAAGATGAGTAAAAAGAAAGCAAAGATGCCATCAGCTAGTACTGAAAGCCGGAGAGACTGGGGCAGGGTAAAGAAGAAATTCTTTTTTTCCTAGTAATGAGTTATAATATGTTATTTCAATATGACAGTAATAATGGTATAAAAAATTAAACAGTATAGTTTTTTGTTAATATTGGTATTACTTAAATTACATGAACAGTTAGTTTATATTTTATTCATGTCTCATGAAAATTGGGGGCTTTTAGTAAGATTTAACATAACTGATTTCTTAAACAGCTTGTTTTGTGACTTGTAGGGAATGGCTTGTGTTGGTCGCACGAGAGAATGTACTATTGTCCCTTCTAATCATTATGGCCCTATTCCTGGTATTCCTGTTGGATCTACTTGGAGATTTAGAGTTCAGGTATGTCTTTAAAATTGGCTTAGTTGAAAGGGTCAAATTGGGTATAGTTCAAAGTATAGCAATGTTAATATCTATTGATTGTGAATGTATCTAGCTAGTAACACATGGCATTCAGTTATTAGAATGAAAGATTTTCTTTAGGACAGGTATTTTCTTCCCAGAGGTTAACGGAAGAAAATACACCATGGAATTAGTCATCAACCATGCCTTTTCATCACTTTGTTTTACTATTCTGTTAGTTACAGTAGTTAACATTGTTGAACGTTCTAAAGAATTTTTTTGCCAAAAATTTAATATTTGGAATTCCAAATATTCCAAATATTAAATTCTTCAAATCATGTGGTAAATTCTCATTTAATGTCATTGAATTCTAAGCTTGCCTCAAGTGTTTTCTTTGGGGCTTATCTTCTTGAACAAATACTAAGATATTGAGCAGAAGGAAGTGTCATCTCATCTAAGAATAAAATTATTTCCTCCTTCAATTTGAAGAAGGCTCTGTTGTATTTCTTCCTGACTTTAGAAAGGTAATCTTATCATGAAAAACTTGATGTGAAACAAAAACAGAATCTCTCGTAGAACAATTTCCAATTAGAGACACCCAGAGTTTTGAACTTTAAATAAGAAAGGCTTTAATTTTTATATTGAGTTACCCTAGTACTTAGACTTTCAGTACAATTGTAAAACTAAAATAATGTATAATTGTCCTTCAGTGTCTTTGAAGACTGTTTCTAAGATCCCCCACGCCTACCCATATCTGTGGATGCTCAAGTCCCTTTATAAAATGGTACAGTATTCAGCTTGGAAAGCAGACAGGAGCCTGAATTTCAGGTTCCACTTTCCACGTGGTCAGAAGCTCTTATGCAATGAAAGCCAGTGCAGCTATCCCTAGCTTTCCCCTAGCATCCATTTACAATTATAAACTTGTTAGGCTCAAAACATTGTAAACTATCCTTTGTTCCCCCCTCCACACTCCCTTTCCTTTTATTCATATTACTTATCACCTAACATGCTGTATATTTTGCTTCACTCTCATTTAAATGAAGCTTCATAGGAATAATTTTTAAAGTTTTATTTTATGGATGTCAAACATATAGAAACAATGAGAATAGGATAATGAACCCCCATGTGCCTGTTACTCAGCTTAAACAATTAATAATTGGTCTCGTTTCATTTATATTCCACTCATCCTTAACACCTCTCCCCCCCCCCCAGGATTATTTGGAAGTCCAAGCAAGAATGCATGTGGTGTCATCTCTAACTATTTCAGCATGTTATCTCTGAAATATAAGAATCTTTTAAAAAAAACTTAAGTATAGTAACATTATATTGCCTAAAACATTTTAAATTAGTTATTAATAATTTTTAAATAGTCAGTTTTATCCAATTCTCTCAACATTATTTTTATAGTTAGAATCAGAATTGAAGTAAGGTCAATACTTCCAATTAGTTGATATGTAAGTTAAATCTATATAAGTTTCCCCACTTTTTTCTTGATATTTGTGGAAGAAACCAGGTCATTTGTCTTGAGAATTTTGTATTCTTGATATCTAGAATAATGAAGACAGCGTGCAACACATAGTAGGTACTCAGTGAATATTTTTAAAGGAATTAATTTAAGATAAATAATTCATAGTATTTTAAGGGAATAATTGTTAGGCTTGTTCTACGTGGGAACCTGAAAAGTATGTGTAGGACAGATGTGGTTAATGCAAAATTTAGACTTATAAAACATTGTAAATCTAACAGACGGTGCAGCCAGCATTCCTTTCCACCTCCACATAGGGACGAAGTTTTCCCCTTCCTCTCTCTCCTGATAGGAGGACACTGGAGCTGAAGGATGTATGTGACTGGGGCAGGAGTCCTAGGAGCTGGTTATTTGAAAAAGAATTTATTACAAGTAGCTGTTCTGGCCCACTTACTCCCCCCAGAGAAACCCTCTATAAAACCCAAGACTCTCACCCTCTCTCTCATGGACACTTTTCCCTTTCTGAATCTCAATAATATCTTTTATTTTCCCAGTGAAGAAACTGAGATTCAGAAAGGGAAGTGGAGGGGAGATGGGTGCTGGGAATTAATGTTTTTCTTAACAAACTTTATGAAATTAGAACTTTTTAAAATTTTGTGTATGTATAACTTTGATAAAAAGTGGCACCAATAAAAAATAAAATGGTGCAGTATTTCTTTATAACCTGTGCACATCTTCCTGTATATTTTGAATCATTTTTAGATTACTTATAATGCCTAACACAACATAAAGGCTATGTAAATAGTTGTTACACTGTATTATTTAGGAAATGATAAGAAAAAAGTTTGTGTGTGTTCAGTATATACACAACCATCAAGTTTTTCCTCCAAGTATTTTCATCTGCAGTTGAATCTGCAGATGTGGAACCTGCAAATACAAAGGGCCAACTGTTATATTAATACATATACATAGCTTGAAAAGTTAAGTACTAGTATATGATTTATATTTTAAAAACCCACCCTACTTTTCAACCTCAGAGGTAACCACTTTAAAATTCTAGATATTTTCTCTGGATTTACCTTCTTATTTCTAAATAAGATGCTTATCCTTTTTTTTCTATATTGTAGTTTATTAACTTCTATGGAAGATGACCATTTAGTTTAATGTTCTGTGACCTCTCATCCTTGCAATACTTGTGTTGTAATTTTGATTGAATCAGTATTCAGTGTTTACAGTATTATGGCTTTGGACAATAAAATGCAACATAGGGAATATAATACTATAAATACAATAAAAATACACTTAATGTTGCCTTATTTTTTGCTTTTTTCTTTTTGTAAACCCGTCTATCACTTACTTGTTCCCAAACTCTGAAAGACTCTTATATGGTCTAAGATGACTATGAGGTTATTTGCCTGAGCAACTAGCAGAGTGGATTTGCTATTTAGGAACCTAGGGAAGATTCAGAAAAATAGATTATTTTTACCAGGGTTATTGAGGTGGGGAAATCAAATAGCGCTATCTTCTGCTGAAGTGTCTGCTGTTTCTAAGGTCTAAGCCTTTTCAGGTTCTGTTGCTGTTATCAGCTGCTGCTTGGCTTCTAAAATGCCACCTTTTCCCAAGCCCACTGTACAAGCTTGAATTTCAGCTTTCATTACTCTGCTAAGAACAATTGTATGACAGATGAACTACAATACCTTTCTCAGGGAATCTGAAGTACACAAAGGAGTAATGCCAATTTCAGTGAGACAGAATTAAAGATATACGGGGAAAAGCAGTTGGCCATTGGAGTAGATAGTATGAGTAAACTAGAAATGGGTAGTATGTTTGAGTTACATTGAATAGTTTTGGCTCAAGCACTTAGGTTCCATGAAGGAAAGGCTAGAGATAAGGATGGGAAAATAGGAGCCACATTGAAAGAGAGTAATGTATAATGCCTAACTTGAGCTTGATACTCTGGGGCCATTTAATATATTTTAAGCAGTTGAAAGTCAAAAGCAAAATTGTTCTTAAAAGGATCATTCAGTTTGTGATATACTGGGTTTGAAGGAGCAAAATTGGAGGCAGTGAAAAAGGGTCCATTGCAAGCATTCATGACTGAAACTAAGAAGTAGAAGTAGAAAAAGAAAGATTTGAGAAATTTAGAAGGTATAATCAGCAGTCCTTGTAACCAAGTGGGTTTGAGGACTAATGAGAAGAATAGGGCTAAAATAACTCCTGCATCTTTTTATTTTTTATTTTTTCTGGACAGGGTCTCGCTATGTTTCCTAGGCTAGAGTACAGTGGCATGATCACAGCTCACTGGAACCTCAAAGTCCTGGGCTCAAACAGTCCTCCCTGCTCAGCCTCCCAAGCAGCTGGGATTATTAAACTCATGCACCACCATGCCCAGCTAATTTTCTTTATCTTTTATAGAGATAGGGATCTTGCTGTGTTGCCCAGGCTGGACTCAAACTCCTGGCCTCAAGTGATCCTCCTTCCTTGGCCTCCCAAAGTGCTAGGATTACAGGCACGAGCCACTGCACCTGGCTACTCCTGCATTTTTTACTTTGCAAAAAAGGTAGAGAACAGGGCCATAATTAAAGACAAGAAATAAAGGAAAAGAGATCTGGACCACTGAGTTCCAATAGACATAAGAATATGATTATTTACTAGTTATTGTGAAATTCAGAATTCTAGGCCCAGTCAGTTCTAGAGTTATCAGCTCACCTAAAGGATATATTTGGGGAGAACTAAAATAAGAGCGCAAGATAGAACTCCAGGTGAGATTCAGTTATTGGCATTTAGATACCAATAATGTATGTGAAAGCATTTTGTAAATGTTACTTAACTGTTCAGAGGTATTTTCAGACTCTTTTTACTTACTTTATAGGTGAGCGAAGCAGGTGTTCATAGGCCTCATGTTGGTGGAATTCATGGTCGAAGTAATGATGGGGCTTATTCTCTTGTCCTGGCTGGTGGATTTGCAGATGAAGTAGTAAGTCATGATACAATCTTGTTCTTTAGAACTTGCCTTGATCATTCAGTAAAATACAAAAGCTTTGTCTAGGATACATTAAATACCATCTCTTTTTAGCATGGCTTTTATGTTGACGTGATCAGTTATATACAAGTTATAAGGTAAATTAATTGGCAATGTCTAATCTTAACATGTACTAATTTGACTTATAATACATTTGGTAACTGATAAGAAAAATACATTCTCTGTAGAGGATATTTTTTAATTAAACTTATTATCTTGAGATAATTGTAGATTCACATGTAGCATTAGAAACACAGAGATCCTGTGCCCACAATGGTGACACCTTGCAAAACTGTAAATAGTATAGTATCAAAACCAGCTCTTAGCTATTATGGATAAAGCTGCAGTAAATATTTGTGAATTAGATCTTTGTATTATAGGCAAGTATAGGAGTAGGTGAGGGAAACCTGAATAAGCTTTTCTTATTTAAGAAGATATTTGTTCTGAAGCCTTTAATTTGGTATAACATTCATGGAGCCAGTGATCTTTGTTCTGTATGGATGAATGGACAGGAAACTCTTGAGTACCTGCTGACAATTGAGTTAATATTTTAGTCTAGTTAACTTGAGAATTAGTCAAATGCTAGTTTTAGTGCCCTGTTTGGGCATCTTGAGAAGTGAGAACTCACAAAGATGATCTGCATCTTGTCAGTTTTCCTGAGAAGTAGTTTGCTCAGTGATCAGGAAAAAACTCTGAAGCCATCCTGTTTTGGGTTTATGTCCTAGAGCACAAAGCCATCTCTTCCTAGCTATGTGGGCTTAGGAAAGTTACTGAACCTCTGCCTCATCCGTAAAATAGAGTTTATAGTACTTCATAGGCTTGCTATGAGGGTTAAATGAATTAATTATATGTAAAATGCTTTGCCTAACCCTTCCCTCCACCATGGTAAGTGCTAGACAGGTATTATCAGTGGTAGTGGTAGTACTCGGTCTTGTAGGCACATAAAGGGTATTGTGAGAGAAACTGGCAAAAATTGAGAATATATTCTAGACTGCCTTGAATTAAGGAATTATTAAAGAAGTCTGGGAAAAGTTTAATGGTCTTAATTGTGCTTTAGAATGATTTATCTGGTAGTCTTTAGTGGAGAGGTTCAGAAGATTGAGATGGTCTTCTACCTGATAAGGGCGATGGCAGGAATGGAGCATTCAGCTTGTTGTCTTAGACAGCTGCTAGTGTTGATAAGATTATTTTAAATTAAATATTTCTAACCCAAAAGACCTTATCTTGTAACATCCTATAGATTTTTTGACTACATATATGAGAATAGGTCATGTTTGGAGATGTTGAAAATTAGAATTTATTTATTTATTCATTCATTCATTCATTTATTTTTTTGAGACAGAGTCTCACTTTTGTTGCCCAGGCTAGAGTGCCGTGGCGTCAGCTTAGATCACAGCAACCTCGAACTCCTGGGCTCAAGCAATCCTCCTGCCTCAGCCCCCGAGTAGCTGGGACTACAGGCATGCACCACCATGCCCAGCTAATTTTATATATATATATATGTATATATATATACATATATATACACGTATATATATACACATATATATATACATATATATATATATATTGTTGGCCAATTAATTTCTTTCTATTTATAGTAGAGACAGGGTCTCGCTCTTGCTCAAGCTGGTTTTGAACTCCTAACCTTGAGCAATCCACCTGCCTCGGCCTCCCAGATTACAGGCGTGCCAGGATTACAGGCGTGAGCCCCCGCACCTGGCCTGGAAATTAGAATTTAAAAGGGAAAGCATTGGGTCAAGTGATATAACTTGAAGGTATACTTCACATAATATTGCATTTGAATTTTGCATTATTTTGGTAGATACTTGAAGAAATATGTCAACTCTTAACATCCTAAGCAAATATTTAGACTTTGAAAAAAGAATTAATGAAATACTTGAATTTAGGTGTCTTAATGGAGGAAATCTTCTCCTACAGGACCGAGGTGATGAATTCACATACACTGGAAGTGGTGGTAAAAATCTGGCCGGGAATAAAAGAATTGGTGCACCATCAGCTGATCAAACATTAACAAACATGAACAGGTACTACTGTGAAGGCTACTTAGAATTTAGTTATGACATTATGTAAAAGTTTGATTATAGGATTGTAATTTAACTTATACTAGGGGGGAGAATCTTACATTGGGAGTTAAAGATCTGAAATTAAAATTCTTTGCCTGATTATATAACTATAGTCATCCTAACTTATTCCTTCATATCATTATTTTTTAAATGGCATAATTCTCAGTCTTAATATATGTGCTATGCATTTGAAAACTTTTTGACACCTCTGAAAGAAGGGAGCCTATATATAACAATTTAAGTAAAATTGAGGACAAGGTGGCTTGTCTACTATCCCATAGGTCAGAGCTAAAGTCATATGTTCTACTCAACACAGATTTAACTTTTAAAGTGCCAAACATCTTTTTAGAGGAGATGCACTTATGTGAAATAAGGGAGCCATGTTTATGTGCATAAGTGACATATATCAGATAACTTAATCAGATCTGCACTCTCAAGGTACTTTTAGGATTTATACCAACAATGTATCTTCTAAGTATTATAAAAAGGAATATTCATTTAGTTACAAAAGTGATTTTTTTCTAACTAAATCTTCTTAAGGCATTACAAAAAAGCCACCTTGTACTGACCTTTATTCTATAGAAATAATGACATCCTAACTCCCATAGGAACAGAAAATTTAATAACTTCCAAAAAAAACTTTGGTCAGTGAATGCTACTACCAATATCAATAATAGATAAGTAACTGAAACCATCAGATATCAAAGATTACATTATAATTTGTCATACTGAAAATTTTGTGATCATTTCATAAAGTTAAATTTTTTTATATCCTATTAAGGGTATTCTGTGAATTAAATAAAAGTGAGTATTTTTCACTTTGAGTCTGATTCACTCGGTTTTAAGTAGTGTTCCCTTAATTTCTGATTACCGTGTGAAGTAAAGGATATAATTCTTTCAAGACTTTATTGCATACCAAGTTAAAAAGAATCTGTTTTTATGACTTCTATATTATTTCTGACAGTAGGATTATTTTTTACCGAACCAGCAGAGGAGACAGGTCAGATTTGCTGGTGAAAACATTCCTGAGGCAGGAGTCCAGTCCCTAGCTGTTCTCTATCTAGTGAGAAAGTGCTTTTCAAGAGGAATGATCTTAAAAGGAATACTTTGTGTTTTTGTCAACTAAAATGTATCTTGCATTTGCAAAAGGGCCTTTTCAAGTTGTCAAATCAGAAAATATTTTCCCTTTAATAATAGATTATTTTGCTTGAATGACACTTCTTTCATAACTACCCACCCTTGTAATGTACATGTTAGATACTTTTCAAGCTTTCAGACAATCTAATAAGTACTCTTACAATCTCATTAGAAAATAATTGACAAGCAGGAAAAATCTTTGCTATTAAAGTTAGAGGGTAGTGAAAATGAAATATTAACTCAAAACAATTTACGGTTGACCTTAACATCTAGTCAGTCACTTTATACATTACGCTGTGAATATACCTTATGATTTTAAGACCTCTTAGGCAAAGGTACCTATGTCTTACAAACATAAAGGTGAAAGGCCCTTAGCTCTGACCCATAGTATACTCTTTCCCAAAAAGTATATGGTTCAGTTCATTTTTGCTTCTTCGCTAAGAGGTAATTTGATACCTTCTTGCTTCTGAGAAGTTTAGTCCTATTTCTTCTTAGCTCTTCAACTTTTAAGAAACTAAAGAGTGCAGCAAGGTAACTTGGCCATCCTTTATCAGGGCAGTTAGAGACAACTGACTGTTTTGAGCTGCAGATAGAGTAAAGCAAGATCTTTATTGCTGTTTTGCCTAGTTTCATCCTCTTGTACTCTTTTCATATACTTGAGTAGCCTGTATACTTATCTGAAGCCAGAAGTGAGTTGACAGTGCCTGTTAGAGGTGGCAGTAATTATGACTGAAGGTACCTGTGAGTGTTTAAAGCATTCCACTTAGTGACATGAAGGCAGTACTTATCCTAGTTCTTTAAGAAGATACAATATGTGTATCTTCATAGATATTCCATAAGTAAGACATAATTCTAACCCTAGAGTTTATGGCTATATTTTCTTCTACCTCCCAGAGTTTTATCTGCATCTCCCTTTTAGATAACAATAACTTGGTAAGCTTTAACTCTTTGACCACAGCTATAAAAGTTACTTTATAAAGCAAAATACTTTTAAGTTCATTTACTTTTAAAATATAACTATGGTCAGGAGGTTTCTCTTCAACATTCATACAGTCTTAAGATCTATTTTTTAATTTGAGCCTGCATGAGAAGAATTATACCCGGAAAAGTATTTCATATCCTATCTGATTTCACCAGATTGGGCATACTTCTTTTTTTAACCTTATGTATTCTCAGTGTTTTCTTTTCACTTAAGTTAGGAATTAGCTATCTTAAAGAAAAATGCTAATTTTAAACAGATTCTAAAACTGGTATTTTAAAATACTAAAAATACTTTTAAGACAGATTTTGGTAGGACTAGGTTTTCAAAGAAAGGAAAGGTCTTCTAACATCTGATAAGCTCATTGAGTTATTACTACTGAGTGAATACACATACTAAGGAAGTTCCAGTTAAGTCAGGTGCTTCTTCCAACTCACTGTCCTCCTTGTCTATGTGTCATCAGTGAAATGTAGTGATGCATTTCAGATCAGATGTAGTGATCTCAAGCAGCCAAAAATCTTCATTGTTGGCCCAGTGCAGTGGCTCATACCTTTGATCCCAGTGCCTTTGGGAAGCCAAGGAAGGATCACTTGAGGCCAGGGGTTTGAAACTAGCCTGGGCAACATAACAAGACTTGCATCTCTACAAAAAACAATTTTAAAACTCAGCCAGGCGTGGTGGTGCACACCTGTAGTCCCAGCTACTTGAGAGACTGAGATGGGTAAATTGCTTGAGCCCAGGAGTTCGAGGTTATAGTGATCCACTGCACTCCAGCCTGGGCAACAGAGTGAGATCCTGTCTCTAAAAAGAAAAATCTTCCTTGTCTTGATTTAGCACAGGCATTTGGATACTTGAGTCTTATTTAAAGTTATCTTTTTATGGAGGCCTTTAAAGAATATTCTCATACTGTACTTGTTCTTAATCTTTTAAACTTTTAGCGCGGGAGACCGGGGTTTAAAATATAAAAATAAATAAAATAAAATAAAAAAAAAAAAAAAAAAAAAAAAAAAAAAAAAAAATAAACTTTTAGGACTCTCTATTGTCTGGAAAGTAGACCTAGGAAGATCATTTGTACCTTGATGACAAATTTATATTTCTGGATTTCTTTCTACATTATTCCAGCAATTTACCTCACTCCCTTATCCAAAATAAATATTAAAACAATCACTTGCTTTAGTTTTCCAACATTCTCCCTTCCCCCGAAAAACGTTATTTAAAGAAAATTCCATGTATTTCTAGTTGTTTTCTATTATACGTGGCACAGATGTTATTACTTTCAGAAGAACCCTACAGGCTATCTGAGAACCAATCCCCTGGCTTGGGGGTGACATCAGAAAACTGATTTGTCTTCTCTGCTGGTGGGGGAAAGCATAATCCTATTATCTGGAATAATATGGAAAGAATCATAGAATCTTGACCATCAGGTAAGGCATAATTCACCTTTCAATTGAGCTAATGACTCCATTATATACCAGAAGAAAGATTACTTGGTATAAAGACATTTTTTTTTATTTGTTTTTTTAGGGCATTGGCCCTAAACTGTGATGCTCCATTGGATGATAAAATTGGGGCAGAGTCTCGGAATTGGAGAGCTGGTAAGCCAGTCAGAGTGATACGCAGTTTTAAAGGGAGGAAGATCAGCAAATATGCTCCTGAAGAAGGCAACAGATATGATGGCATTTATAAGGTGCTCTATCTGGCATGACATCTTGTTTGTCATTCTTCCTGGGCTTTCAAGACAGGGTTGCCACGGGGAACTACTGTGGGTGGGCTAGAGGAAATAGTAGGCCATCTTAGTTGATATTTCTACTTTTTCTGAAAATGTAACAGGTGCACAAAGCACACTCTTTGATACTGTTTTTGTAAGGCTTATTTGAAGTTCCTAAGGGCAGAGTTGTATTTTGGGTTAAGATTTAAGTATGTATTCTCTATGATGAAACCATTTAAATAACTTGGCCATTATGGACCTGGATTCTTTTCAGAATAATCTTAATTGTAATAGATTTTCAAAGCAGAACACATTATAACAAATAGATTTGCAGTCTTTAAAAATAGGGGCATCTACTGCCACCATTTTAATCTATGCAAAATTTTGTTAATTAGCATAATTTGTCATTGTATTAAATTTATAGCCATCTACATTTATGTGGGAACTGTATTAATAGGTTTAAGGTCAAAATAATGTTTCAGTGGATATTTTTGACTTACTATTCTTAAAGCAAAGCAGGTACTTTCTGAGCTGCATTTAGTCCCGGCAAGTTTACTTAGCCCACTGATGTGATGAACTTTATATCTCAAACTTTACATCTCAAACTAGTACTGATATATTATGATTTAGGTGGTGAAATACTGGCCAGAGATTTCATCAAGCCATGGATTCTTGGTTTGGCGATATCTTTTAAGAAGAGATGATGTTGAACCTGCTCCTTGGACCTCAGAAGGAATAGAACGGTCAAGGAGATTATGTCTACGTTTACAGGTTAGATGACATTTGTCTAGACTACTTGTGTGTTCATAAAATTGTACACCTCTACTATCTATATGCCTTAACTCTGGATATAACCCACAGCAATTGATCAGTGGACTATAAGGGGTGAGGAATAAGATAATCCAAATATACAGAAGGAAAAGAAGTAAAAAGGTAGCATCCTTAGGTGTCAACCTGCCTTAGGACCAAGGGTTATACTTGGGAAAAACTGGGTTTGTCAGTAAAAAGTAAAATCTGTCCACTTAAATTTGAAAATGTCTTGAAGTGTGAGGGAAAGAGATTCATAAAATTTAGGTATGGTAGGCCTTGAGAAGGGATGTTTATCCTAGAGGGTGCAGGGGTGTGTCTCTGGTAGGGGAAGGGTGGGGAGGTGGCTTATAAGAGTGGTCTGCTTTCTACCCTTCTCACTTTTCCTCACCCCTTTTTTCTCTTCCCCCCGCAAAGCTGCTTCCCTGCCCTGCCACCACCTTTAGTGCTTTGCCTTTTTTTTCCCCTTTGCCCATGTTCAGCTGTTAACCCATGAAAGACTTTATTGGTTTTGTGTGCATAGTGGATGGTATGGCTGCATTCCCCCTTCACTGCCTGTATACCCTAGATTTTGTCCCTGACACTGACTTCAGAGCATGGTTTGAGTTCATCCCCCATCATTCCCCGTTGTTGTGCTTCCCGGAAAGACTGCCAGCTTTGTCATTTCCCCTGGCTCTGCCCACACTGCATGTGTAGGGGCTGAACTATGGGCAAGTGTCTGACCACCCCGGCAGGTGAGTGTGTGTCTTCTAGTGCAAGTCTGTTTCTATATTTTTCTTTTTAAACTCATAGAACTGATTAAACAAGAGCCATCAGCTGATAAAATAACTACCAAAATTATTCTTTTTATAACTCAATATTTAAAAAATTGTCAAATTCATTTTCAAGATCTTTCAGATCCCAATGTTCAGAGCATTGTTATAAATGGTTAGATATGAAACTGAGCAGAGCATGTGATCTCATCTACTATGAGTTTATAATATCATTAATGTTTATAATGTCATTGAGACCTAAAACAGAGCTTTTAAGCATGAGCATTCTCACAAAGCATATACTCCCCCACTGCAAAAAAAAAAAAAAGTAGCCATTAAAATATCAGGAAAATAGGTAGACTTCTTTAAAGTATAATCCTTAGCTGGTAGCAGATTTAGTAATTCAGTCATTTTTAAGTCTTCTAAAAGCCCCACTAATCGTAGGAGGTAAGAAATTTGGCCTTAATGTTTTTATTTTTGATTCCACAATTTACTGTGATCCCATCTATTTGATTACCATCTGTTGTACTCTATGGTTGATCCTTATTTACCTTCAAATCTAGATTCTACTTTTCTTAAACTTTAAGCTACCTAGTCATGACTCCTGAAGACTTACCTTTCCTCTCTTAGATCTGAAACTAAAATCATTGTATTATAAAATGAAATCTGTTAGTGAAAGTTCTGTGGTTTTGCACTGAATTTGGGATTTGGATAATCATTTGTCCTTTGAACTCTTTTTTCTTTAATGTCTATATCCTTTCTTTAATCAAAGTCTTTCAATTTGGGGGAAGTGTAGTTTCTCAGGCTCTGGAACCCCCTTCTCTGTTTAGCTTAAATCTACACTTTACTTCTCCCCTCCCCCCATATCAGTATCCAGCAGGTTACCCTTCAGATAAGGAAGGGAAGAAGACTAAAGGACAGTCAAAGAAGCAGTCCAGTGGAGCCACAAAAAGACCAACTTCAGATGGTAGGTAATGATTGCAAAACATAAATTCTAATAACAAACTTTGTAATAAAGAGAAATATCAGAATAAATTGAGACTCATAAGAAATTAAAAGCAAAGTATTGTGGGTGCGGGGGTAGAGGTTGGATCGTTTTGTGTATTTTTAATAGTGTCCGAGCCAAAATAGCAGCAAATATAGTATCCTAAACTCCAGGGGAAGTTAGATGCTGCTTCATGCTGGTTATCTTCCTGCTAAACATTACTGGTGCCAGTTAACTCTTGTTTCATAGTTCTACTTAGAACCACTTGTAAGTCTGCTGATACATTTTTTCAATAAACCTAGATGACTGTCCAAGTGCCTCCAAAATGGTCAAAGCATCAGATTCACCAGAAGCAGTTGAGGCTTTCCAACTAACTCCTCAACAACAACATCTAATTAGAGAAGATTGTCAAAACCAGAAGCTGTGGGATGAAGTGCTTGCATCTCTTGTGGAAGGACCAGTATGTAAAGATTTTGTTAAATAATATTCTAACATTTAACAAATGAAAAAGTTTTTTATGAAGTGTGATTTTCACAAGCCAGTCAAAACTTGATCCTTCTGTCTAGTTTCCTCATCCAGTGCCACCACCTTTCAGATGTAATCTAAAGTAAGACATTTAAGTAGTCTTAAATATATTTTAAGTCTCTTAGATGTTGTTTTCGACTTCTCTATGCCTGAACTTAAAATAGTACTTGGAGGTGTACTATTTCTGGGAAGAATTTTCAGTTGCGAAACACAAGCAACCTAATCTAAAACTCACCAGGCAAATTTTTGTTGTAGTTAAAAGTTACCTAGTAGCGTTAAGTTTTAAGCTATTCAGCACAATTTTCAAAACCTATATGTTCAACTTAGGAGTAAAATAAGCCAGCATTGATTTACTTAAATATTGTATATTTTTAAAACTTTTTCCCATTTTGGGGCAATCATAAAATTTTAAAGTGAAGAGGAATCACAAGATTATTATGTGTTTTTTGTGTTAAGCTATGTTAAGCAAATAAAGCTTTCTTATCAAATCCCCAAAGTTGGAGGCTTCAAATGAGAATTTTCTGTTCATTCCTTGCACACTTACATTTATTGTATATTTAATTTGACTTATAAATTTGAATCTATTAGATACTGACCCCTTGTCATTTGTAATATAATTACTTTTCTGGGTTTTTATTCCCTCCAAAGTGTCGATATACAGCTATTGTGGGTGAGCTCTAATAGCCTGTCTTGAAAGTCTATTTTGTCATCTTAGTAATTTCTTCTTTCCAATTCTCTTTATTTATCTAATTGCGTTAGTTAGAACATCTTATAAGTCTGAAATGAGGTTAATGAATATATATGCTTTCTATCTAGACTTAAAGAGAGCTCTTATATTTTTGTGCTGCTGCTTTGAGAGATAGTCATCATTGTATTAAGGAATAACCTAATATAATTTTTAAGCTCTTAGAAATGAAATTTATCAAATACCTTTTGGATTTATATTGGAAGGAATCATCATTTCCTTTGCCTACAAATCTATAAACGTGGCATGTTGGATTATCCTTGGTAGAATGAGGTTTATGTGTTTAGAGGACAGAGGAAAAATGATTTCACTCTTTGGGAAGTTACTTTTTAGCCAAGAGACCCAGGTATAAGAAGAGTCTGACTCTCTTAGATTAGATTTATTTTCACTTAGAGCAAGTGAAAATACAGTAAGCAGTCGTTAATCACTCTAATTATTCTCTGGTTGTAGAAGATACAGCTGGTTAGCAATAACTCAGATGAATTCTAACTGTGGGTAGGCAGAGGGGAACACAGCAAATATAAATTGAGGGAAACACCACCTGAATGCATGTGGAAATTCTTTTCCCTGTGGGTAATATCCCACTGGTGACAGGATCTGACCTGCCTACGTCAAATTATTGTGACCTTGTTGCTGATAGTTGCTCTGGATGTATATGTACTATCACCCTGAACAACTTTCATGCCCATCCTCTTCACTCACATAAGCCAAGAACACATTAGACAGAAAACCAGGTGTTAACCAACAGTGACTTTATATATGTTTGTATATACATTTATATACAAACTCCTTCCCAAGGCCCTGTGTGATGAATAGCCCAACCCTCATATGTAGTCTCTTCTTACTACCCTCTTGTGCCCAAACTGCTTTGACGACAGTGATCTCTGTGCTATGTAAACACACTCAATTTGTTGCTGCCCATAGGCCTTTTCAACACATACTGTCTTTCTGACTGTAATTCTTTGTCTTAATGTGGCTTCCTCCTTTATACCCTTTAAATCTGCTTAAATATTACACTCCTCAGAGAAGCCTTCTGTAGCTACCCTTGGTCTGCTCTCCTATGGTAATATAAGTCCCATGAGAGCATGCTTTCTTATTGCCACCAGAGATGGGTATCTAGGAACATTGTAGAAACTCAAAATACCTGTATTACATATACCCATATTATAGACACATGTAAGTCCAGGGAAATATTGGTCATTAACAAAGTAGTTTGTTAGGGAGAAGAGGGTACTTCGTATAAACTTTGGGTTTATACAACATCTCCCCATAAGTGCCATATTTCTTTAATGTGTTGTATAATACTTTGTTATAATACACTTGACTTTTTTTTTTTTTTTTTTTTTTTTTGAGACAGAGTCTCACTTTGTTGCCCAGGCTAGAGTGAGTGCCGTGGCGTCAGCCTAGCTCACAGCAACCTCAAACTCCTGGCTCAAGCAATCCTCCTGTCTCAGCCTCCCAAGTAGCTGGGACTACAGGCATGCGCCACCATGCCCGGCTAATTTTTTGTATATATATTAGTTGGCCAATTAATTTCTTTCTATTTATAGTAGAGACGGGGTCTCGCTCTTGCTCAGGCTGGTTTTGAACTCCTGACCTCGAGCAATCCGCCCGCCTCGGCCTACCAGAGAGCTAGGATTACAGGCGTGAGCCACCGCGCCCGGCCACACTTGACTTTTTATAATTCATCATAAGTCAGTATCGAGATATCTTTTAGAATTTGGCATTTGAATTTTTAACTTAAAATTCTTATAAATTTTACTTTTTCTGTTAATATAAAAAAATGAAAAATACACTTCCTTACTACCAAAAATAACTGAATAGAGGATTATGCTTACAACTACTCAGAAAAAGCAACCTTTCCTTCTAGTTTAAAAGAAACAGCATGAGTAAAATGAAATTAGTAACAGCTTTTGAAGAGTAGAGGGTATCCATTTGATCGTGTGCTTTAGGTAGATCTACTTCTTATAATTTTGTCCCACTTTGAACATTTTGCATCAGGAAAATATGGGACTTTTGGATGGAGACAAAATATCGCAGAATAATCCTAAGAAAATAAATGTTGATTCTTTTTGGTATTAGACACTACAGAGTATTAGTGCTGAGTGCTTCTTTTAAAGCTTCAAAAAATATTCAAGTTTTGTAACAGCAAAAGATTGAACAGATAATGGATGTTCATACACTGGAATACAGTGCAGTGCAGCGTTTTGAAAAAGGCAATCAGTAGGTAATGACCTTGAGACAAGCTGCCTGTGATATTTTTAAGTAAAAATAGTTTATCCTTGGCATGTGAGATTTAGGGGGACTTTGCCTTTTTTCTTTACTACTTATTTTGAAACAGAGCCTGGGTCTGTTGCCCAGGCTGGAGTGCAGTGGGACAATCATAACTCACCGCAGTTTTGAATTCCTGGGCTCAAGTGATCCTCCCACTTTAGCCTTCCAAGTAGCTGGGACTACAGGCGCATACCACCATGCCTGACTAATTTTTGGTAGAGACGGGGGTCTCACTGTGTTGACCAGGCTGGTCTGGAACTCCTGCTTTCAAGTACTCCTCCTGAAAGTGGGATTACAAGTGTGTGAGCCACTGTGCCCAGCCGGACTTTGACTTTTTAATGCCGTATATTTTACTTTGAAACCTTTCTAACCCCATACTAAGATTTAAAACTAATGTGTATAGAATGCGGTTTCTTTAGTTTATTATGTAAGTTTGCTTGTCTCAAGTAGTTACAAGAGTGGACGACTATTTTTCTTATTAGAAAACGTATTAAATTTTGATACACAATAGACATTTTGAGGGTACATGTGAAATTTTGATACATTCATATAAAATGTAATAACTCAGGATGATTGAATATCTATCACCTTAAACATTTTTCTTTATGCTGGGAACAGTCAAATTATTTTCTAGAAGCTATACTGAAATATATAATAAGTAATTGTTTACTATGGTCTCCCTACTAATTTATTGAGCAGTAGGCCTTATTTATTCTATCTAACTATATTTTTATACCCTTTAACCTCTAAGATACTTTTTTTCTGATCACTTAGAATTAGTGTATTATGAACTGTTAACTTTTATTTTCCCTCCCCTTGGATACCATTCTAGAATTTTCTGAAAAAATTGGAACAATCTTTTATGTGTGTCTGCTGCCAGGAGCTAGTTTACCAGCCTGTGACAACAGAATGCTTCCACAATGTTTGTAAAGTAAGTAGAATTCCTTTCTCATTTTCCATATTAGGCCTGAAGGCACACTATTCTCTCCATCTTTTTTAGTGAGCTAAGAAGCATTTTTCCATAAAGCCAGGATAGTTATGGAACCTTGCCAGTTAAGAAGCATTTAACTACATCTTGGTGGTAAATGCATGTTTTAATTCAATTGCAATGGTAATTCAGATATTAATATATATTGTTTGAGGTATTCTGTTATGTTTAAAACTATTGAGGACGGGTTGAAATGAAGAAGAAAGTAAAATGTCATTGCTCTTTACTATGTAATAGCTTGTTTTATATATTATAGTGTGAACTAGAAATAATAAATTTAATAAAGAGTCTAAAACAAATTGTACCTGGCAGAATGCCCAGATGAATTGAATATTGTTTTATCAACATGGTGTAAAAGGAAAGTTTGAGTTTTATTCAAGCCAAGTAGTGGCTGTATACCCTGACCAAACTTTAGAACTTTAGTTTCTTTTATAAAATGGAAACAAATCTTCTAGCTATGAGTTTGTGTCTAACCTTGAGTCAGTTAACTCTCTTTACTGTAGTTAGTGCAGCTAAATATATTTTTTAAATACCTATTGTGTGTTAAGTGATTTGATAAAATATATAACTATATAACTATAGTGCTTAAGAAAGGAATGCTGATTTTTATTCTCTAGGGCTCTGTCAGGAAAGAACAGGATTAAAATATGACATAACAGATTAGGCTAGTGGCAACCACACATAATCTCTAACACCATCATTTTTCTGGATGAGGAAGTTGAAGCACAAAATAGTTAAATCATTTACCTGAAGTCTCATAGTATGTACCAGAGGTAGAACTAAAACCATGACTGTGGGCTTTTTCATAGTGCAGATTCAGGTCCTCGCAGTTGTTCATCTTTTATGTTTCTCTTGTTACCAAACATTAAGTTTCTAGTTCCCAGCAATAAGTTGTTAAGTACTTTTCTACATGCCTTATCCTCAGATAAAATTGGATGTTTTTTTTTTCCCCCTTGGTTTTACTTTAGGATTGCTTACAGCGTTCCTTTAAGGCCCAAGTTTTCTCCTGCCCTGCTTGCCGGCATGATCTTGGCCAGAATTACATCATGATTCCCAATGAGATTCTGCAGACTCTACTTGAGCTTTTCTTCCCTGGCTACAGCAAAGGACGATGATCTGTCTACTTCCACTGTATTGTTCCTGGTGGCTTTTTGGACAATAAAGAATCTAAAATGGGTGGGGAGGGTGGAAGTAATGGCGGACCACATCTCTCACGTTCTGAAGCAGCTAATCCTCTTTCCCACATAGCCATCATCTTATGTGTGTAGTAAGAGGCCCATTTCTCAACTGTCTTTTAAATATCAAAAGGTAGTTCCTGTCAGTAACAACTAGTTTTAATGAGTCAAAGCCTCAGCTGTAGTTGATACCCAAGTTACGATTTATTTTGCAACTACCTCAGGACAGAAAAGATTTATGGGGATTTTAAAAATCATTGAATAATTAGTTAAATGAAATTTTAGCTACACACTGCCTCCCAAATATTAGTTGTGCCTGGTTCTTGTAATTTGATTTTTACAGAAAAGGAAATGACACTTGAGATCCTTGGAATGAACGCAGCTTCTGTAATGTGCATAATACTTTTTTTAACGTCTCTTCCATTACAAAGTGTGTTTTGCAAGGACAGGTTCATTTTTTGGCCCACTTTGTGAGCTCCATTGTGCTTTTCTCTGGTGTTTTATGCAAGTTGACTACTAATGACTAATGAGAACAATAATGAATGCATTGTTGCAGCATTAGTGTAATGTGGTGTGGTTTTGCACTTAAAAGAAGTATTCAGATGCTGTAGTTGTAAATGTTCATGAAAACCCACTTCTGTACTAGTCAAACTGCTTTTAGTGAGTCTCACCAGTGGTTTTACATCTGCAGAGTATTGAGGGCTGTGCTGACTTTTGAGAGGATTTGAAATTGCTTCATATTGTGAACCTAAATTTTATATTCACTATATTCCCTAAAGTATACCTTAATAAATATTTTATGATCAGAAAACTCATTTTGCTTTACTTTTTTTACATTTGTCTGCTTATATTGTGGATTTTTAAGAATCATTGATTTCCAGGGTTTTTCATTATGCATCTTTAGTGAAACAGACATCTTTAACTTTGAATTTGGTAATGAGAACTAGAATGAAATCTAGTTCTAAGCACTAAGAACAAATTTCATCCTGTTTTTTAATTTCTAAATGTGAAAATTTTCAGAACACCTAAGTGACTATCTGTAATTTCTGTCTTATGTTCAACTGTGTAGCATAGTCAGTGCTACTTATTTCACAGAATACGTTAAAACATTCTTCTATTCTCTGTACTCCTATATTTTCATCAGAGAAAAGTCTTAATGTGATCAAGTCAGTCTTTCCACTCCTAAATTCTGAACCGTATAAATAACCAAGACTTATTGAATATTTACTTTGTATCAGTCACTTGTACATTTTTATGTGTATTTAATCCTTCTGACAACTGTAAGAGGCAGATACTACTATCCCCATCTTACGGATGAACATCCATGGAACTGAAAGGTTAAGAAACTTGCCCAGAAGTCATACATCAAGCAAGTGGCAGAGCTGTGTTCTAAACTTGTCAGTCTGATTCCAGAGCTGGTGATCTTTACTTCATGCTATGTAAGCTTACAGCCTCTTACCCTTGGATATTTGGCAAACTAGTTTCGTTGCTTTTCCTGCATTCAGTTAAATTCAAAATCAGGTTCTGGGAATCACAGATAGCATAGTGGATTGGAGCTATGGTCACTTGGGGTTATAGACACTGGAATCATTTCTGTTTTGTTTTGTTGTTTTTTTTTTTTTTGAAACAGAGTCTCAGTTGCCTGCTAGAGTGCCGTGGCATCAGCGTAGCTCATAGCAACCTCAAGCTCTTGGGCTCAAGCAATCCTTCTGCCTCAGCCTCCCAAGTAGCTGGGACTACAGGCATGCGCCACCATGCCCATCTAATTTTATATATATATGTATGTGTGTGTGTGTGTATATATATATATATATATTTTTTTTTTTTAGTTGGCCAATTAATTTCTTTCTATTTTTAGTAGAGACGGGGTCTCGCTTTTGCTCAGGCTGGTTTCGAACTGACCTTGAGTGATCCACCGACCTCTGCCTCCCAAAGTGCTAGGATTACAGGCATGAGCCACCATGCCTGGCCTGAATCATTTCTATTTTGAAATATCTAGATAGGACCTTAAACTGAAAATCATTAAATTACATCATCCAGTGATATATTCCCTCTGGCATTGGCCATGCTTCTTTTTTTTTTTTTTTTCTTTATGCCTCTGCTTCATGTATTTTTTTCAAGTGTGTCCATCCCCCAGTTGGTGTTTATCACATTCATTATGTATGTATATGCCCATCCCCTCCCCCCCACCTGCCTGACACCCGATAGATGTTAGTCCTATATGTCTACTTATGTGTTGATCAGTTAATACCAATTTGGCCATATTTCTTCACGAAGGGTGGGAAATATCTCCCAGTTTCACCTACTTGAACTGGTTTATTTCTACCAGAAGCAAAATAACTAATTCCCACATTTCTGCTATGTTATTGTCCAAACTCTGCCATAACACGATAGGAAAGAAGTTTGATTATAGCTTAACATGTTCACAAATGTCAAGAATGGCCCAAAGCTAAGCAATATTTTATTCTTGAACATTTTTAGTCAGATTTTTTTACATAAACATTTCAGTTTGTACCTAGAGTATGGGGATTCTTAGAAAACATAGCTACGGTAACATTGCCACATGTAAAAAATACCCAGCAATTTCTTTACATCACATATCTAATAAATGTTCTAATTTCTGTTGTCTCAAATGTCATAAATGTATTTTAGTTGGTTTGCCTCAATGAGGATCCAAATAAAGACCTCACATTGTGATTAATTGCTATCTTTTAAGTATCTCTTAATCTGTATGTATCCCCTAATCTTTTCTTCTCTTTTCACCTTTTGCAATTTATGTGTTGAAATTGAGTTTGTTGTTCTGAAGCATTTCTGACAGAATAGATTTGCTGATGGAACCCTGTGGTGTAAGTTTAACATTTCTGTAAATGGGTAGTTAGAATTAAAGGATGACCAGATTCAAATTTGACCTAAGACTTCTTCATAGGTGATTTGATTATCCTTCAGGTAGCACATAGTATCTGATTGTCTCTTTGTCTTAAGTCTAAAAGATGTTTTCCCACTGGAATCTATTATATTTTGTAGGTTACAGTGATTACTGTTAAGTATTCAATCACTTTTATATGGGTAGCATTTTTAAACATTTTTTTCTGATTAGATAGGGCCTCTAGTTTTAGAATTCACTTCTAATATGATTCATCAACAAATGTGTGCATGCTAGTATGTTTCAACACTTTGGGAAGGTGGCATACATGTCAGTACTGTCACAGCTCTATTATGACAACTTAGCCAACAGAAAGGGGCCCTACCTACATACTTAAAATTTTGGATTTTACTATAGATCCTACTTATAAGTAGGATCTTATAAGAGCTGGGTAGAGATCTCTGAAATGTCCATTGTCTGCTATTTTCCCATTAGGAACCAAACTTTTCTCTGTTCTTCTGGACACCCCTGATATTAGTGAATTGAGCTTGATGGCCCAGTCCCCCATCAGCTTACACAAGGAGTTATGCTTGCTTGCTCACTTTACTGGCTGGTCTCTACTGCCAGACCTTCACAATTCCTGAAGGAACTGGTATTTAGTGACCTGGCTTAATCACATCCTACACAGGAAAAAAAAAAGTCACTGTATATAAGAAATCAAGAGTTTCTTAAAGGGACCACACAAGGAGAACAAATAATGGCTGGTTGAAAAAAAATAAGATTTTACAACTATATCCTCAAATGTGATACTACATTGCATTGATAAAACAGGCTGCTGTGTGAAGAGTAATTTGAGTAATTTGGAACAAAACGTTGTGAAAACAAAATGCAACAGACAAAACAGAACTGGACACTGCCAAAATTTGTATTGCCAAGTAATCTGTTATTTATGAATATACCACTTTATTCATCTACTGGTAAATATTTGGATTGTTTCCAGGGTTTTGCTATTATGAATAAAGCTGCTGTGAACCATTGTATTTGGAAAACTCTTAAGAAATATGTACTTACCATATAACCAATCAACTTCACTATTAAGAAAAAGACATGTTCAAAGTGGTTTATACCATCTTACATTTCTGCCAGCAGTGTATGAGAGTTCTAGTTGCCTCACATCCTCACTAACACTTGGTTTTGTCATTTCTTTTCATTATAAACCATTCTAGAGGGTGTGTAGTTCCTGTGGGAGACAAGTGGGTTGTGATAGTCATATGTACTATTCACCAGGTATTTCAGGCTGTGAAGTGCAAGTGTTAGGATTGCACTTCCTAGCTGCCTTGTTTGGGTAGGGCCGTATGACCAGTTGGCCAGTTAGTTGAGAGCAGAAATGCTGTATATCACTTCTAGGCAGGGCATTTCCTTGCCCTCTAGTGTTTTCTTTATTTCCATGGAGACCACTGGCACCCCAGTAGCACTTTTCTATTATCCTAGATCCCAGAATGAGAATGATCCAGAGCCTCTGGCCAACTTGTGGTGGACATGCAGTATAAGTGAGAAGTAAATCGTCAAGCCCTTGCGGTTATTGAGTAGTTAGCACAGCATCACCTATCCTATCCTGACTGACTAGGAAGCATTCCTAACTACCTCAGCCTACCAGTGGTTAGAGAATTGATTTTAATTGGTCTTTTATCTTTATATCTAGAACTTCCACTATTTTTAAACCAATTCTTTAATATTCAAGTCAGTTGACTGAGCTATTTATAAGTTGGTAGTATAATAGGCAACCTCCTGGTCTTCATGCCCTGGTATAAATCTTTCCTTGAGTGTGGGCTAGACTTAGATTCTCTTGTAATGAATAGAATACCACAGAAGTGATAAGTCATTTCCAAGATTAGGTCACAAAAATACTGTGGCTTCCACTTTGAGACCCCTATCTCTTTCAATCTGGGGGAAGGCAGCTGCTATGTTGTGAGCTGCCATATGGAGAGATACAATATGGCAAAGAACTGATGTCTCTGGTCAACAGCCAGCAACAGCCTAAAGCCTACCGAAGACCATAGAAATGATCTTGGTAACAGAATCTCTATTGAGCCTTGAGGTAACTTCAGCCCTTAACTGCAACCTTGTGAGATCCTCAACCACAGATGCCCAGCTGAACCGTTCCTGCATTCCTGACGCACAGAAACAAATAATAAATGTTGTCTTAATCATTTGCTTTGGGGTAATTATGCAGCAAAAAATGACTAATACAGATAGGGTGATCTTAAGTGCCAGTTTGGCCTGGACAGACCCAATTTGCACTTCTTGCTCCAAACTGAATACTATTTGCTTTTCTTCTTTAAAGTGCCCCAAGTTGGATAACATCACCCTATTTATAGACTCAATTAAAATCATCTATAACATGAATCTAAATTCACTTTTATTGCCAAAATATTCTTTCCCTACCATATCTAAGGAATTATGACTCATTGATAGCATTTTTCTCCTTAAGAAAATATGGGCATTTAAAAAATCTCTAGTGAGTAGTAATACGTGAGAAATGATGACTGGTAGAAGTATTATACAGTAATCCTAAGGACATTTTTGCCTGGAAATCTCTATCTCCAAGTAGCTTCTAACTAGGTTTCTTCCTGATTTCTTGTCTGATTGCTCAAATACTATAGAGTTAGAATTTACCCTAGTTGGTGTTTGCTTAAGGAATCATAGTAAAGCTTACAGGAGCTTTGGGCTTATGTGCACCCACCACTAAAGTAACTCCCCACCCCACATAAGCGCTTTATCTGGTTCACAGATATTTCTTTAACCAAAAAAAAAAAGTGTCACAAATGTGTGATCTTACCAAATCCATAAGTCCTTATAAAATACATCAATTTTATAAAGTAAAATCCCCCCAATTCACATTAAAAACTTTAACTTTTTATTTTGAAGTAGTTATAGACTCACAAGAAGCTACAAAAATGGTACAGAGAATTCTCGTGTACTTTTCACCCAAATTCCCCCAGGGATAACATCTTATGTAATCACAGTTATCCAAACCAGGAAATTGACACTGGTACAATAATATTAACTACAGATTTTACTTGAATTTCACCAGTTTCAACATGAACTCATTTTGGGGTCTATGGTAGTTCTGTGAAATTTTATCACATGTAAAGATTTGTGTCACCACCATGATGAAGATAGTTGACTATTCTATCACCACAAAAATCTCTCCTGCTACTTCCTTAGAGTCACACCCTCCCCCAACCCTAACTCAAGACATTTGTCTGTTCACCATCACTATAATTTTGTCATTTCAAGGATGATACATAAATGGAATCATGCAGATTCAGAGTATATATTAATAACTTTGAGATTGGCTTTTTCCCCCACAGCATAACATTAGCATTCATCTAAGTTATTGCATATATATCAGTTTCATTCTTTTTTATTGTTGAGGAGGAGTCTAGTTCGTTCATCCATTTATCCATTGAAGGACTTCTGGGTTGTTCTTAGATTTTGTTTGTTATAGATAAAGCTGCTGAATATTCATGTACAGATTCTTGTGTGGAGATAAGTTTTCAGAACATAAGTTTTCATTTCTCAGTGGCATAATTATGGGTTGTATGATAAGTATGTGTTTAGTTTTATAAGAAACTGCCAAACTAGCAGGACAGGGGCCATGGAAGTTGGAATCCGCTAAGGGGTGTGTAACAACTCACCTGCTGAATTAACTAGCCAAAAAAAATTAAAAAAAAACTGGCCGGGTGAGGTAGCTCAGGCCTGTAATCCTAGCACTCTGGGAGGCCGAGGCAGGCGGATTGCTCGAGGTCAGGAGTTCGAAACCAGCCTGAGCAAGAGCCAGAGCCCGTCTCTACTATAAATAGAAAGAAATTAATTGGCCAACTAATATATATATATATATATATATATATATATATATATATATATACAAAAAATTAGCCGAGCATGGTGGTAGTCTGTGGTACCTGTAGCTCCAGCTACGTGAGGGGCTGAGGCAAGAGGATTGCTTGAGCCCAGGAGTTTGAGGTTGCTGTGAACTAGGCTGGGCAACAAAGTGAGACTCTGTCTCAAAAAAAAAAAAAAAATCCCTGCCAAAATTTCCCAGAGTATACCATTTTACATTCCCATCAGTAATATGTGAGAGATACAATTGCTGTGCATTCTTGCTAGCATTCAGTATTGTCAGTATTTTTATTTTAGCCCTTCTAATAGATGGGTAGTAGTATCTCATCATGACTTTATTTTGTGTTTCCCTAATAGCTGATTAATTAATCAACTTTTCATTTGCTTATTTGCCATCCTATATACTCAGGAAGTGTTTGTTCAAGTCTTTTTCCCACTTTTTATGAGATTATTTCTTACGGTTGAGTTTAGAGTTATGTGTTCTAAATAATAGGGTTTTTTTTTTTGTCAAATATTCGATTTGTAATTATTTTTCCCAATCTGTAATTTGTGTTTTCATTTTCTCAATCCTGTATTTCACAGAGAAAACGCTTTTAATTTCAATGGTCTAATTCATCAATTTTATTTTATAAGTCATGCTGTTGGCATCAGTTTTTAAAACTCTAGAGAAAAATAGCTTATTACAATACTCAGATATTTTCCTTTGCCCTTGTTCTTTCAAAATACAATTTTCTATCTGTTATTTCCTTTCTGCTTGAAGAACTCACTCCAATAATTCTTTTAGGTCAGATCTGCTGGTAACAACTTCTCTTAGTTTTCCTTCATACAAGAATGTCTTCATTTTACCATCATTCCCGAGGGATATTTTCAATTTTCTGAGGGTTGGCAGTTCTTTTCTTTCAGCACTTGAAAATGTCTTGCCACTTCCTTGTGGCTTCCATGATTTCTGATAAGAAATCTTATACTATTCATATTGTCCTTCCCCCTATGAGTAATGCTTTGTTCTTCTCTGGCTTCCCTTTAAGATTTTTGTCTTTGTCTTCAGTTTTCAGAAATTGGATTATGAGAATGAGTTTGGTGTTTGAGAATGAGTTTCTTCAAGTTTATCCTGTTTTGGGTTCGCTTAGCTTCGTTTTTGTTTTTTTTCACTTAGTTTCTTGAATCTAGATATGTATCTTTTGTCAAATTTGGGACGTTTCCAGCCATTATTTCTTCAAATATAGTTTCAGCCCTCCACTTTCTCCTTTTCTCCTGGAACTCCAGTGATATGAATGTTAGAACTTTTATTACTGTCCCACAAGTGTCTGAGGTTCTGTTCATTTTTATTTACTTTATGTTCCGTTGCTCAGTTTCGATAATTCCTAATGATTGAGTTCATTGATTCTTTCACCTGTCATCTATATTTTTCTGTTGAGCCCCTCCAGTGAGTTTGGTTTGGTGCATTTTTCAGTGCTAAAACTTCTATTATGGGGCAGGTGCTGTGGCTCACGCCTGTAATCCTAGCACTCTGGGAGGCCAAGGCGGGAGGATTGTTTGAGCTCAGGAGTTCGAGACCAGCCTGAGCAAGAGCAAGACCCTGTCTCTACTAAAAATAGAAAGAAATTAATTGGCAAAAAAAAAAAAAAAATAGTAGGCAATGACAACATTGTTACACATACTTAGGGAGTATGATTCAGTCTGTCATCCAGGACTACCGAAGGTGCACTCCAGACACAACTAAATACCTGTGGAATGACAAAAGACTCAATTCTCAGAAACAAATTCAATAAGTATGTCATGAGTCACATACAACTCATGGGCGTGGGGTGTAAAAATTGATTCTAGCACCTCCTGTGCATATAGCTCATGCACAGAAAACAATAAAAAATAAATTTTTCATTAAATTAGAAAGGATCATTTTGTTTTTGAAGTTTTTATCCTATTTTTGTAATAAAACACCATGTTGGCCCCAAGGAAAAATTATTTTTTTTCTGGTGTGGCAGTCAATGTGTTAAGTAAGAATTCTGCCATTTGTTGGTGTTTAACATTGAATTTCATTGCATTTTGTAAATTTGTGTCTGTGAGCTCGTTTCCCACAGTTTTCTTTTTACAGGATTTTGCTTATGGCTTGGTTGTAAATACAATTGCTTCCTTTGGATAAATTTTTGATTATTTTTGCAGGGGTCCTATATGGCTTTCTGAAACTGAACCGAATGTTAAGTTTTACTGAATGGCACTCCTTTACTATGCAGATAGGATGAACTGGCTTCTGTATTTGCATGCAACCAAGCATCTTGTTGGGTGACTTTCTTTCAGCCCATGGCCTAGGACATGAAACTTATTTCCTGCTATGACCCTGGACTAGAAAATACTGATTTTTCAATCCTCATTTTGGAACAGGGTTTTCCCAATTCTAAATATGCCCCGATTTCTGCTCCTTGCTGTGCAGTATGATTGTAGCTTCAATTCCTAAACATCCAAACATCCATTCCCGGACCTCGTGGAATTCCGAAGGTGCATATCCAGTCCAGGTTCCTTCATGGGACACGTGGATTCAAGTGCTGTGTTCCCTCTTTGTGCTATCTGGAGGTTTCCTTTTGTTTCTTTAGAACCTGTTTTTTGTTTTTTGTTTTAAATGAAGGGAAGAGGAGTATTTCACCAGCATGCTCATGTCTTAGAAGCACGGATAGAAATAGTTCTCAATCTATACATTCTGTGTTTAAAAAAGAAGTGAACACTGTTGGTATTTTTCACATTTTGTGAGGTAAATGGCATTATCTCCATTTAACAAAGAAGCAGTTTCAGAGTTAGTGCCCTATGTCACTGCTAGTCATTAGTGGAGCTAGAATGTAAACTCAAGGCTATGTGTTACTTTCCACTATTCTTTCTGATTCACTATATTGTTTATTCCAGAATTTACTTTTATATTATGTCCATTTTCCCTTGGCAGCCAGGTTTGGACACTATTCCAGAGATAACTAATGTGCAACCTCACTAAAATTCATCTAAAAATATTTGACAAGCCGGGCGGGGTGGCTCACGCTTATAATCCTAGCACTCTGGGAGGCCAAGGCGGGCAGATTGCTCAGGGTCAGGAGTTCGAAACCAGCCTGAGCGAGATCCTGTCTCTACTAAAAATAGAAAGAAATTAATTGACCAACTAAAAATATATATACAAAAAATTAGCCGGGCACGGTGGTACATGCCTGTAGTCCCAGCTACTGGGGAGGCTGAGGCAGGAGGATTACTTGAGCCCAGGAGTTTGAGGTTGCTGTGAGCTAGGCTGATGCCATGGCACTCACTCTAGCCTGGGCAACAAAGTGAGACTCTGTCTCAAAAAATAAAATAAAATAAAAAAGTAAAAATACATGACAGTAATTGTTACATGACGCTTATTTCTTTGAGAGTCTTCTCATTTTCATACTGTAAAAACCACGGGTTTCATTCCTACATGCAACTAATTTCAAGGAAATAATGGAATTGTTTAAGGACTATATTGAGCCTGCTTAACTAGGGCACCCTTGTTCAGCCTCTCCTCCCAGAACTGCCTCATGCTTGGTAGCATAATCTTCAGGTGAACGGCACTTCTCTAAATGGCAGACACTGTCCCAGGCTAAAGGCTGTCTTTATGACAAAATCCAGAAATAGTGTTGCTAGCTAACCCTCCATTCCCACCCTCCAACGTGGCTGGCACCACATACCACGCTCATTCCTTTGCTATTGGCAAGTCTATTTAACAGCCTGCCCCAACTGCTTCCACAGATAGTATTTTTCTCATTGTCTTTTGGAATGTATTTGAAGCAACTTCTTTTAACCAATAAAAACATCTAGATTTTCTATTTCAAGGAACATTATTATTCTTGTGTAGTTATGTTGGATGAAATGTCTTGAACACAAGCAAGTTATCTTTTTTTTTTCCATTCTTTATGCCAGACTTTTTTTCTTTCTTTCTTTTTTTTTTTTTTTTGAGACAGAGTCTCCCTGTATTGCCCGAGCTAGAGTGCCGTGGCATCAGCCTAGCTCACAGCAACCTCAATCTCCTGGGCTCAAGTAATCCTTCTGCCTCAGCCTTCCGAGTAGCTGGGACCACAGGCATGCACCACCATGCCTGGCTAATTTTTTCTATATATTTTTAGTTGGCCAATTAATTTCTTTCTAGTTTTAATAGAGACGGAGTCTCACTCTTGCTCAGGCTGGTTTCAAACTCCTGACCTCGAGCGATACTCCCGCCTTGGCCTCTCAGAGTGCTAGGATTACAGGCGGGCGTAAGCCACCACGCCCTGCCCAGACTTTTAAAGAATCTGTTGAGTCCCTCTGTAATCAAAAAAAGAAAGAAAATATTAAAGAGAATACATTTTAAAAATATTTAAAAAATAAAAAATAAAATAAAATCTGTTTGCATCTGGGTCTACTTTGGTGCTTGGTCCTACTGCAGCAAATAGCAGTTTCAGATCAATTTCCCAATGGCAGCACCATTGTGGGAAAGTCTGTATTCTTTTAGGTTGACTGACCTTACTCCTGGTGCCGATGGGTTCCACCCTGCTTTCTGGGGGTTTGTGATTCTGGCTGTTATTTAAACACTGACATCTTCTGAGTCTTACCAAGTTTTTTGTGTTTTGTTTTTTTTCAAATGTTCTTCAGAAGCTCTTCTGTAGGAAATTAAAAACGTCATATCCTACTATACAAATACTTTACTAGTGAGGTTATAGAAAATGAAACAATGCAACAAATAGATATAAGCACATTAAAATTTCTCTTGTGTGTGTCAGTTTTGAAAACCTTAGACCTCTTACGACACCCAGAGAGCTATTTCTCTCCAGGCAGTTCCATTAAAAAGTGATTTGTATCCTAGCACTCTGGGAGGACCAAGCGGGCAGATTGCTTGAGGTCAGGAGTTTGAAATCAGCCTGACCAAGAACAAGACCCCGTCTCTACTATAAATAGAAATAAATTAATTGGCCAACTAATATATATAGAAAAAATTAGCCGGGCATGATGGCACATGCCTATAGTCCCAGCTACTCGGGAGGCTGAGGCAGAAGAATTGCTTGAGCCCAGGAGATTGAGGTTGCTGTGAGCTAGGCTGACGCCACGGCACTCACTCTAGCCTGGGCAACAAGGCGAGACTCTGTCTCAAAAAAAAAGTGATTTGTAGTTGATTTTTTTCAACCCTCCATAGATTCCGTTGAATGGAGAAGAAATCACAGGCAATCCCCCGCTTGCATTTCAGAAGTAAATCTGTGTAGCAATGAAAGCTATAATCTTTGACTTAATATAGGTTGAAAATGAAATAATCTTGTATGAATATTTCCATAGAAACAATGACATAGAAGAAATGGGTAGGTTACTAGGTTAAACTATAAAAGCCTATCAAACCATTCTAATTGACAGCGCTACGTTTAGGAAAACCCGTGCCACTTCTAAGCACCAGAGACCACTCCTTGCTCCAAATTCACTGTGTTTTCCAAATGTTGGTAGGAGTGATCTGACAACAGAGTTATAACTTGTATGGTATCCGGGACCTATTCCTATCCCCAGGGAGTTGCACGTATGGGAGGTGGGGAGAAGTGGGAAAAGCTCCAGACAAAAGGAACAAGGTGTCCAAGGCTGGGAAGTTAGCGCTTGGCAGGGTGAAAAGCAACAGCTGCCTGAACCAGACAGATGGGAGGAGGAGCAGGGAAAGGGTGAGACGAAGTACTTAGTGAAGCGAGGGACGAAAGTTACATATTACAAACAAGAGATGAGAAGGGGCCTGGTGTGGTGGTTCACGCCTGTAATCCTAGCACTCTGGGAGGCCGAGGCAGGGAGGGCTCACTCAAGATCAGGAGTTCGAAACCAGCCTGAGCAAGAGCGAGACCCCGTCTAAATTTTTTCTATATATTTTTAGCTGGACAACTAAAAATATATAGAAAAAATTTAGCCAGGCATGGTGGCCCATGCCTGTAGTCCCAGCTACTCGGGAGGCTGAAGCAGGAGGATCGCCTGAGCCCAGGAGTTTGAGGTTGCTGTGAGCTAGGCTGACGTCACGGCACTCTAGCCCAGGCAACAGAGTGAGACTGTCTCAAAAAAAAAAAAGGGGGGGGGGTGGGGATGAGAAGGAAGAAAAAGGCAGCAGCCAAGGAAAAGAAAATCATACATTCACAGACAAACAAACATGCTGTACGTTGATCTTACATATCAGGATGCCCACCTACATCCACGGCAGGTAATAAAGGGGTCCTCCAGCCCTCTTGGCCTCTATCTTGGGCTACAATGATCCTGGGATGTTGCCACCAGCAGTGCCCTCAGGGGTTGCTGCTCTCTGGACTTGAGTTTTCAACTTCACAGAGTTTCTAACCCCTGGGACGTTCACTGCCCTGGCTCCCACTTTCCTCCCTCTGGCCTCCTGTATGGTCCGCTCACTTCTTGCTGACTAGTTGGTTGGGGGGGTGGGGGGAGGAGGAGGGACCCTCCGTGACTCAGTGCTGGGAGGAGCAGTGAGCCCAGCAGATGAGAGCAGAGGCCAAAGCACCAGAGCCTCATCCGGGACCAGCTGTAGAAGCCTCAGCCAAAGCCAGAGAAAAAGTGGTTTTCTCTCAAAATGGTGAGATTTGCATATAGGATGCAAGGTTGACTAATTCCAGCCTTGTCTCTTAAAGGACTCTAGTTCTGGAAAGTTCTGTGAAAAGTGAACAAAGAAAGCTGAGAGGCAATCCTTTATCTGGATGGGGGCTGCAGGCTTCCAATGACAAAGCTGATGCCCCCTCATCCAGATTAAGGATTTAGGTGCTATTTGGGGGTGCAAGAAGCCGTCAGAGGTAAGAAGTTTGGAAGCGGAAAGGCTAGCACTTTTAGTGGTTCACAGGGCCTTGGGGCAGACGTTAGCCAGGGCTGGAGCGTTTCCCAGGGCACACAGCTTTCCTGGACTCCCAGGCGGGCCGGAGCCCTTGCCCTTCAGCACACCAGGCTGCAAAGCGAGGACGGCTCTGGGGGCGGCCTGTGGTCTATCCCAGGTGGGTGCGGCTGGAGCCACGGCTGTGAGGACGCAGGAGGGAGGCCCGATTCACAGGACGGGTGCGTGTATCTACCTCAGACTCCTCGTCTTCAAAATGCTGCTCAACAGGCACATTCTGCATGACATTGTGAATGTTCTTAATGCCACGGTGTTGTCCTAAGCATAAAGTCTAAATTATATACTATGTACATTTTGCCATACTACGTATGCCTTGCCATAATAAACCAAAAGAAATTTTTAATCGGAGACACATTCTATGCAAAGAATACCTAGAGGCTCTGTCTTTTGCACATAGCTTCAATAGCAGACGTTGGAAATGCTGGTTCCGTGTCAATGTGCCTCTTTGAGATCAGGGATCGTTCCTTTTTTTTTTTTTTTTTTTTTTTTGAGACAGAGTCTCACTTTGTTGTCCAGGCTAGAGTGAGTGCCGTGGCGTCAGCCTAGCTCACAGCAACCTCAAACTCCTGGGCTCAAGCAATCCTCCTGCCTCAGCCTCCCGAGTAGCTGGGACTACAGGCATGCGCCACCATGCCCGGCTAATTTTATATATATATATATATATATATCAGTTGGCCAATTAATTTCTTTCTATTTATAGTAGAGACGGGGGTCTCGCTCTTGCTCAGGCTGGTTTTGAACTCCCGACCTCGAGCAATCCGCCCGCCTTGGCCTCCCAGAGTGTTAGGATTACAGGCGTGAGCCACCGTGCCCGGCCAGGGATCGTTTCTTTATTCAATTAATTTCTTTGTATTTGTTGAACACATACTATTAATACACAGAAGGCCCAGGCACAGCATAGGAATCCAAGGATGTAGGAGATATGGTCCCTGCTCTCAAGGGACTTAGTCTAATGAGGCAGAGAGACAAAAACTGAGCAACAAGGGAAAAAAAGTAATTACACATTGTTCTCAGAGTGCGGAGAAAACTGAGTGCCAAGATACAAAGTAACAGACAGAGCCTGTTTCACAGAGGCGTGAGGAAGACCTTCCTGAAGTGCTGAGTGGGGGATGAAGAGCGAGTAGGAGCCAGCAGAGCAAAGGCGGCTGTGGAGAGTGCTCCAAGCGCAGGATGGCACAGGGGACAAGGCACAGAGGTGTGAACACTGGCACAAGTGTCAGTGACTTCATAGTAAAGGACAAACGGTTCACTTCAACTGTGTCGCCTGCATTTGCCTCTGACAGATTCTGGGGCAAGTAATGGATGAGCCACCATGGAAACGACACTGGCAACTCAACTACACTCTGATGAAGAAAGTAGAACTCTGTTCGTGTCAATTATTTATTTTCACGTGCTTGTGCTTCCTGAGAAGGGCTGGGCTGTATCGGGAGCAAGTTTCCCAGCGCAGGAAAGGCAGAGTCTCCAGGTTTGCGGTTACTATGGCAACACAGTATCCCACTCTAGCCAACAGGCACTGGAGCCCGGGTTCAAATTCTGCCTCTCCCTCTAACCTGCTGGCCGTGTGGCCTTAGGCATCTCTCTATCCCCGTCCCCACACGAGCAAAATGGAATATTGTAAGAGTCAAGTGAGATAATATATTTCAAACGCTTAGAATAATAGTACCTGGCACCTGAGAGATATTTAATAGGTATCATTTAATTATCATTTAATATGTAAAAATGGAACCGTGGATCCCATCACTTCTTTACCACATTGTTAGGCTAAAGGAAATTGTCCTACAAATTTCTAAAGTGTGAGAATAAGTGAACTGGTTGCAGAGACTCCAGTAGTGCATGCAGACCTTTTGTCCAGAGCACTTGCTTCAAGCCAGGTGACACGAGGGATGCTCATGTGAGGAAGCTGCCGCGTAAGGAACCAAGTAGTCAGGGTGAGAGCAAGTGCCGGGGTCAGGTGACAGCACTTGAAGCAGTTGCTATTCTGGGGGAAAGTCATTTGTGGCAGGCACGTCAGTTGCCTGCCTAAAACCCATTCCCCGCCTCTCCCCTCCTTTATAAAGTTAACAAAGTTATAATTTTGTTGGGGCAGTAGCATGCCCAGGTATGAGACTTCCCCATGCTCCCTTGTAGCTAGCAGAGGCAATTTGAACCCATTCTGGCCAGCTAAAAGTAAGCAGAAGTTGCTGGGTGGGCCCTCTTGAAAAGCATTTCATGAGAAGCAGACTTGGATGGAATCTACCTTTTGTCTTTTGTGGTTACCCCTTTTCCTATCTAACGTGGGTATGTGATGCCTGGATATGCAGCAGCCATCTTGAGACCATGAGGATGGAAACTATATAAAAGGAGGCAGAGCAGGAAGATTGAAGGAGCAGCATTCCTTGGCTTCGTTACCCCTGGACTTGACAAGAAAAGATGAACTGCTGTTTGAATGAATTCCCATAGTTGGGTTCCAGTTACATGCAGTCTAACCCAGTTCTCACAGAAAGGGCCAAAGTGAGGCCGGGCGCGGTGGCTCACGCCTGTAATCCTAGCACTCTGAGAGGCCAAGGCGGGCGGATTCCTCAAGGTCAGGAGTTCGAAACTGACCTTAGCAAGAGCAAGACCCCGTCTCTACTATAAATAGAAAGAAATTAATTGGCCAACTAATATATATAGAAAAAATTAGCTGGGCATGGTGGTGCATGCCTGTAGTCCCAGCTACTCGGGAGGCTGAGGCAGCAGGATTGCTTGAGCCCAGGAGTTTGAGGTTGCTGTGAGCTAGGCTGACGCCATGGCACTCACTCTAGCCTGGGCAACAAAGTGAGACTCTGTCTCAAAAAAAAAGGGCCAAAGTGGCCTTCACTGCTGACCAAGACACACACTGTTTCTTTAGCCAGTCTAAGGCAAAACTGATGGCGTAGGCCATAGCTATAGGATTGGGTGTTCTCAAGTCCCTTTGTTCCCTCTGAATCTAGGGAGGGGGGTAAAACAAAAATGGACCAAGAGGAGGACATTCTTTAAGTTGAAATGGTTTTATTAGAATACTAATAAATGCAGATAAAAAACCCCACACATACACACACACAGAAAAAGAGGAAGATGCTCAAAAATGCTATCACAGATTAGGCAAATTAGTCGGAGGAAAAGAGTTCTTCAGTGTATACAAAATGTAAACATTTGCCCTGGGATTTCCCACAGATGGCACAGCCCACAGGACTTATTTGGAACAAAAATGTGTCTATTCAGTCTCCAGTGTAGCCTCTATAATGTCTGCAAACTTGCCACATTGAAAAGTTAGCGCTCCTAAAAATTTCTATGCAAAAAAACCCCAAATGGCTCCGAATGAAGGCAAGTGGCGTGTGTGGAAGCGGAGCCCTGAAGCAAACCACCCCTCCGAAGGTTACCTTCCACTCGCCACGCCACTGGCATTCACGCCGACCTTGACAGAGATCACGCAGATATACACAGTATATAACACCCCTACTTGAGCCTGTGGTGGGAGATGAAATAGTTTGTGCTTATCAAATGCTCCGAGGAGAGACATCAGATCGGTCCTTGGAACTCAGGGAGAGAGGACTAAGAAGAGGCCCTCTTCTGTTCAGAAAACGGGGACGCGTACACTTCCATGGGTGGGCAGGTACACATCAGGTGCTGATCTCCGTATATGTCGTCAATCCGGGCAATGGTGGGCCAGAATTTGTTCTCCGGCTTCACGAAGGGCTGCAAAGACAAAAGGCAGGCGCGCTGTGGGTTACTCTGAGAGGTTTCTCCTGTGGCAATGATATTCCCACAGCCTACGACACCCCTAGCCTAACGAGTACTCTGAGAAGTTAAAAGCCAACCCTGTGGGCCAGGCGCGGCGGCACACGCCTGTAATCCTAGCACTCTGGGAGGCCGAGGAGGGCAGATCGCTCAAGGTCAGGAGTTCGAGACCAGCCTGAACAAGAGTGAAACCCCCATCTCTACTAAAACAAAACAAAACAAAAAAACAGAAAAGAAATTAATTGGCCAACTAAAAATATATATAGAAAAAAATTAGCCGGGCATGGTGGCACATGCCTGTAGTCCCAGCTACTTGGGAGGCTGAGGCAGGAGGATTGCTTGAGCCCAGAAGTTTGAGGTTGCTGTGAGCTAGGCTGACGCCATGGCACTGTAGCCCAGGCAACAGAATGAGACTCTGTCTCAAAAAAAAAAAAAAAAAAAAAGCCAACCCTGTGTTATGTCAAAATAAATAAGACCGGTGGCTCACTCGGTGGCTCATGCCTGCGATCTCAGCACTCCAGGAGGCCGAGGCAGGACCCTGTCAAGAGAGCACCTGCTCCTCCAATAAGACTCGAAAAGGCAAGGAAGATGGCATGTGCTCCATCCCTCTGTCGGGCGGCAACGGGAAACACTGTGTTCCCCAAGGGTTCTCAGGCCTGCTGGTGATCCTGTGACTGCCCTCACCCCTGGGAGCCTGTTCCTTTGCTTGCAGGTCCTCTCACGACCCCCAGTTCACAAAGCATCCCACATACGGCTTCCGTAACGGGGACACTAAGAGTGGGCACCCCTCAGGGAAGGAGATGGCCGCGCACGGGAACAGCAGCACGCCCGCTGGCACGCTCAGCCGCTGAGCAGAACTTACGAGTGGGAATGCCGCCACCTCTCTGGAATAAGGCCGGTCCCAGTGGGAGGACGTGACGCATGTCAGGGAGTGTGGAGACATCTGGGACAAAGACACGGAGGGAAGAGGGCTCAGAGGCGCTCTCGTCCCCTGCACTTCACCTCAACCTCAACCGTGGAGCCTCCCACGGAAGTGCAGGCGGAGGAGGCTGTCGGCTCATTTCGGTTTGGGGGGTAGAAAATTGGACACTGTGAAACATTTCAGATACCAGAAAGTTACAGTAATAAGCACATCCACCACCCAGCAAAGTTAAATTAGCATTTTGTCATATTTGAAATGATAAAACATCAGCAATCCAGTTGGAGCTGCCTGTATATCCCCTCCCCAGTGACTACCACTTATACTGAATTTGGTGTTTACCATTTTATCCTGTTTTTATACTATTACTGCACATAGTAAGATGACACATAGAGGATCAATTGGCACATTTTAAAGCCTTATATTATCCAATGAGGAGTATTCTCCTCTTGTTTTTATAACTCAGTATTATGTTCTTCGAGGAGTCTATTGCCACTTTGAAAAAGCAGCCTAGACCCTGAAAGAATCAGCGGTCTCCAGAGAGAAATGAGAAATAAATGACAGTAAAAATAACCACACTGTATCCCTCCGTTACCCTGGGAAACACGTCTAGCCAGGTGCCTGCCCTCTGCGAGCCACTGGCCCTGCACCCCACCTACAGCTAGGCGGTTCTGGAACTTGCCTCAGCGTCTGCCCACATCTCAGGCTTGTTCTCTGGCCTGTAGCCATAAAGACACAAGCACAGGCGTCATGGTATTTCTCCATGCATGATCCTCCAGCTTAATGTCTGGACCTAACAAGAAACTTAGGGCTCTGATTGGATATAAAATTAGCACGTTTTGAAAGAGGTGGGAAAATGCCTATCAAACTCTCCTCTGACATGGGCCATAAACGTTACAAAACATCCAGGCCAAATACCAATCCAGTTCTCAGAGGTAACTGCCCCAGTACAGGAACGTGTGTTTATACTGAGGCAAATACATAAACTTCGTGTATGCTATAATCTCACTACTGTGCACCCGACAGAGACACAGAATGTGAAGAACTCTGCGACGGGGCAGTCCTCAGCCTCCACTCCCTCCTATGGCAATGGGGATGGGGGGCGTGTGGGGTGAATGGCTTCCACAGCCACATGACACCTGAGTGAGTAACTGGGGCCATATTGCATCTTCTCAGAAGAATGTCCCCATTCTAGGCAGGAATACCGTCTTCAGACGAGAGTTCAGGGGTCGCTGGCACACTGTCCAGATACCATTTTTTTACTCAGAGGGACGTTTCAGATAAAGAAGGTACCAGCGCCTGCGCACCTTCAGTGGATTGACCCTGGGGTCGATGCGGCCCTCCTCGATGTCAGCGATCTCCTGCCGAATGCTGATCATGGCATCGCAGAATCTGTCCAGCTCTGCCTTGTCTTCAGACTCCGTGGGCTCAATCATGAGGGTCCCTGCCACAGGCCAGGACATGGTAGGGGCGTGAAATCCTGCAAAGGGAGACAGGAGAACTTGCCTCACTGACTTCGGCCTCCCCAGTTTGGAAGACAAGTCCACAGCGCCTCTTGTAATTTATTCTAAGGAAACCATCAGATACATTTGCAAGTACATGTGTTTCTGGGGATTCGTCTCAGCACTGTGTTGCCCAGGCCGGAGCGCAGTGGCTGTTCACAGGCATCATCACAGCTCACAGCAGCCTCCAACCGCTGGACTCTAGTGATCCTCCTGCCTCAGCCTCCCCAGGAGCTGGGACTACAAGGTACCCGGCTCAGCACTGTTTATAGGAGAGAAACAGGAACAGCCTAATATCCAACAATGGGGACTTGATTAAGCAAATGTTACATGGCACCCTTACAATAAATATGCAACTATTCAAAAGTATATAAATTTGTTAAATTGCATAAGCATTCAAAAATATTAAGTTTCTATATTAATATCGCATTTTTGTAAAAAAATAGGATATTTTTACTTGATATCCCATCCTAGTAAAAAAAAAAAAAAAAAGTACTTTTATATATGTACATTTTATGAGGGAGGATGCCTTGAAAGAAATATTATTATGGTAACAGGACTATTGCCAGAAATGATGGGGCTTTTGTTTCACTTTGAGTTTTAGAATCATTCCATAATCATCATGTATTACTTGCAAATAAGAGAAATGAAAATACTTAATATTAGACTCTGTCAAAAGTTAAATAATGAAGTAACAAGCATTAAGAACCCTGGGGCAAATCTCCTTGCCCCCATTGTACAGATGAAGAAACAAGTTTGACAGCATGCAGAAATAGGCTTAACGTATTTCTATGTTTCCAAAAATTTTCACATGACAATGACATAACAAGGCATGTGGTCAAGAGAGAGATTTCCTGGACAAAAGCCAAAAACAACTTTTTGCCATTTCTTACACTTTTTCTGTGAAATCTTTAAAAGATGAAAAACAACTCCCTGGTTGATATACCTATCAGCTCATCTTGCCCCAGAGTGCAGTGTCTCCTAAATTCTGGTGAGCATCACCATTGCATGGGGTGCACTGGAGTCATATTTTAAGAGATTATCTCTTTAACATTTATTGTAAAAATTTTCAAACATACAGATAAGGTGAAAGAACTGTAATTGAGCATCCACACACCTGCCACCTAGATTCTTCTTCATTGCTATCATTTGCTTTCTCACACCTCTATCCATCCATCTTATTTTTTATGTATTTCAACGTGCATTGCAGTTATCAGTACACTTCACTCACTTTATCATGCATATCATTAACTAGAATTCAATATATGTTCATACTTTCATGATAAAACTTACAGTGAAATGCATAAATATTAACTCTATCGTTTAATGAGTTTGGACAAATGCCTACATCTGTGTCACCCAAAGCAGAAAGGGATTTTTTCTTTTTTAAAGAACAAGCTGATTTCCTATTAAGACTACCACGTGTGTCAATTCCACGTGTGAGCAAATTCAGTTCAACATATTCTGCTGTAATGATTCCCATATCTGGAACCATCTGAGAAGTTGTTTCAGAAGCATAGATTCCTGCATCTGGATCCTGATTCAAGAAGTCCAGGGTAGGGCCCAGAAAGCTATGAGTCTTAAAAATTCCCAGGTGAGGCTGGGCGTGGTGGCTCACGCCCGTAATCTAAGCTCTCTGGGAGGCCGAGGCGGGCGGATCCTTTGAGTTCAGGAGTTAGAAATCAACCTGAGCAAGAGCGAGGCCCCGTCTCTACTATAAATAGAAAGAAATTAATTGGCCAACTAATATATATAGAAAAAATTAGCTGGGCATGGTGATACATGCCTGTAGTCCCAGCTACTCAGGAGGCTGAGGCAGAAGGATCGCTTGAGCCCAGGAGTTTGAGGTTGCTGTGAGCTAGGCTGACGCCACGGCACTCACTCTAGCCTGGGCAACAAAGTGAGACTCTGTCTCAAAAAAAAAAAAAATTCCCAGGTGATTCTGATAATCAGCTGATAATTAGCGTGGGAACATCTGTCCTAAAGCAGTATGCCTCCAAACTTGTGTGTGTATGTGTGTGTGTGGGGGGGGGGGGTGGTCCTTGTTAAATACATGGAGTGCTAGTCCTCTTCTCTTACTTGTTAACACATATATGCTAAGTGCCTACTATGTGGCAGGCGGCTGGACAATTCTGGGTTTTGCATAAGTGTGGAAACCATTCTATCTAAGATCAAAATAACATCAAGGTCAGGAGATAGAGTATGGCTCCAAAATACTGAGTGGAAACTTGAATTACCACCTCTCTCCCAGCCCCTCCTCTCCCTCCCTGCAACTGCTGTGCTAGCTAGATGTGTGATGTAGACAACACACCCAAGAAGTGCTAATCTAATCCTGAATTAGCCATGCTTAGTCACTAGCTGGGAAGTTGAGTCAGAAAAAAGGAGTTCTACTGTCAGAGTGTAAGAGCTGTCAGGAGGAGATTTTCAGGAGGTGATTGCTAATTTCATTAATGAAACCTTTCTCTGGCTTTCCCACTTACTATCAGTGTAACTACATAATAAGATCATTCATTCACTAGAGGAGCGAGTTTCACACGTGGGACTCCCACTATGATGCAGTAATAAAACTATTAAATTAAAAAAGATTTTTTTCTCTTTCTTTCTTAAAGCAAGTCATTACAATGCAGCTATGACTCCACATCCATCAAAAGGCAATGTTCTCCCCAACGTGGCCTTTCTGAGAGTTGAAAGGTCCTTGGTATTAATAATTTCACTAGGAAAACACCCACCAATACACAAAGGGCCCGTGTCTTTTCAAAATGCTTCACAGAAAGTTGAATTTTTCGTGTGAAAACAACATACAGCCATTTCTTCTTCTCTAGAAGCAGCTGAAACAGCTCTGCCCTGACTGAGGTGGTTATAAAATTCCAGTGCTGTTCAACTCGAACACTTCTACAGGTTACTTGCTCCACTTCGTTCCCCATTACGACAGCTTACCTTCTCATACACCGGTTTACCAGGAGTGGGATAGGAGTGAGAATTACCAGAAATATAGGCAAAGAGTAGAATCTTTTTATTTTATTTTAAATTTTAACCCATAAAGACATCTTTTCTTGGTTGCTAATAGATTCAAGATGTGTATTTTAATATATTTTGAAGGCAGGACCAGTGCAGTAATAATGGAAAGTTTTTTTCTCTATTATTTTGAAGGTTGCCAAGAATCCCGGGCTCCTCAATTACCCCACAGATCGGTTCGCTGTGGTGCCTACGCTTTCCATTGGTGCTTTCAGGAAGAGGTTCAAGGCCAGCATGGGCACTGCAGGAATGGGTAACACCACTCACTGTAAGGCCACTTACCATAATCTTGGAGCCTCTTGGCCACATCCACGGCCTCTACATTTGCAGACTTTTTGAAGGGTCTTGTGTCCAAAATAAACTCATGAGCCACGTAACCTGTTTGGGAAAATTGGTTCAGCTGAAGATTAGCATCAGCTTGTTTTAACCCCCCCCCCCCCCAAATGAATAAGTAATTTAAGTAATTAAACTTTTTATGTATATCAGTGAAGATCCAGAAGCCACGAGCACTCAGTAAGTTTATAGCTGGCAATAAAAACTTCATTTAAGCGCACTGGGCCAATGCACCTGATCTTTAGCTCACTGCACACCCACGAGCCTGATCATGGCTGATGGGGGGTGAAAGGTGTTACTAGAAGATTCAACGAGAGGTATCTGGGTGTGAGATTATTTCTATTCCAAGAACCTAAAATCTACTTGCAACAGGCAAACAAATATGTCATCATAGTCCTGATCCCTCTATACAAAACATTTCTGGAGCTAAAAGATCCATTGATACTTCTGGGGAACTTTACCCTCAACATCAAATAACTGTTTCCTCTAACTGTATATATAAATATATTCAACATATACCATAAGACACATACAGAATTTTATGAGATTCTTTAAAGCTGCTGTTCCTAATCCCCAGGGGTCCACATCTTGTTAGGGACTGGACTACAGAGCTCCACTGCCAACCCCCAACCCCCACCTCCATGGAAAAATTGTCTTCCATGAAATTTGGGTGGGTGGGGGTGCTGCAAAGCAGGAGGTGAGGGGCGGGCTAGCAAGCGAAGCTTCATCTGTATTTACAGCTGTTCCCAATCTCTGGCATCACTGCCTCCCCCCACCCCACCCCCACCCCCACCCCTGCCTGTGGAAAAATTGTCTTCCATGGTGCCAAAAGGGTTGGGGACTGCTGCTTTAAAGGACCTTTTGAGGTTTTGATTTCAGGCTGCAAACTAAGAATTAGACATAGGTGTGGTCAAACAGTATCCCACAAGTGGGAAGGAGCTGATGAGGGCAAAGTCTGTGTGGGTCAGTTCACTCTGTTCTACCATTCTGTATCCTCTATCCAAAAAGCCTAGGAATTTTTAGGATTTTTTCAGGTTTTGCAATATCTGCATTATACTTACTGGTTGAGCATCCGTAAATCCAAAATAATCCAATGAGCATTTCCGTTGAGAGTCATGTTGGTGCTCAAAATGTTTTGGATTTTTCACATTAGGGATACTCAACCTGTGGTTTGTAAGCACATTGCTTCTCTGGGCCTACACAGCGAGTAGCCCCTCAGCATGGGCTACTGACCTCCCATGCATCATCAAGAATAACCATTAAATCAGCATTTTGATAAACAGAACAACACTGCTGGGGGCTTCCCAAATTGCATGGTCCGCTAACTGATAGATTTCCTTTGAGCAATGTTTCTACCTCTGAGACAATAATGCACTCCTTCTTAACCCGCTCTCCTGCCTCTCAGAAAAAGGACTCCACTTTACAGAGACCCAGACCAGACACAACGTCTCAAGCTTGTGAGGAATCGCTCTAGTCATTACCATCCCCTGAAGATTGTCTGTGAACTGCTCTTTTTTATACAATAAATAAATAGTTAAGAATTGGTTTTGTTTGAAAATAAAACTATGAGAGCCTGAGACTTTGAATATACTGAAAATGCATTTTTTTTAACTTTTTATTTATTTTTTTTGTGAGACAGGGTCTTGCTCTGTTGCCCAGGCTAGAGTGCAGTGGTGTCATCATAGCTCACAGCAACCTCAAACTCCTGGGCTCAAGCAATCCTCCTGCCTCAGCCTCCTGAGGGGCTGGGACTACAGGCATGCACCACTGCACCGGTAGAGACAGGGTCTCGCTGTTGCCCAGGCTGGTCTCCAACTCCTGACCTCCTGCCCCAGCATTCCGAAATGCTAGGATTACAGGCGTGAACCACCATGCCTGGACCCAAAACTGCATGTTTTTAAAACATGCTTTCTAAAAATCATGGAGAATAAATTTGTACGGAGTGTGACTCAAAAGTAGAAAGTTCTATCATGGGTAACTAAACTCAGGAAAAAAGTGCTGAAAAGGCATAATCAGTGGAATGTTCAAGCCCTTCTAGGTCCCTAAGTGCAGCCTTTCGACTGAATCCAAATTTTACACAATACATTCTTTTATTTAAAGGGGTGCAACAGAGAAAGATGAAGCTTTTCTTTCCTCCTTTGGGGCTTAAAAAAGAACAGTCTTGAAATCAGAAGGCCGCAGGTTCCCCACCCCTGGTTCGGGGGGAAGTCATGGGACTATCAACTATTAATTCCAGGACTCTCAAAGCCCTGGCTATGCTACCCCCCATGGGGAGTGCAGCGTCAACCTTTCTGCCCTTTCTTCTCTGAGCTTCTGGCTGCCACCCTGGTCACTGTGACAAAAAGAGGAAGAAGGCTAATGGAAGCTCGCTGCTCTGAAGGACACTCAGACAGGAGGAGAAGGGGAGGAAAAGAGGGACGAAGTGGGAGAGGAGTCGCTCTTTCTGGAGTCTCCCAGGCAGAGGTTCAGGAGCTGAAAGGCACCATCACGCCAAGCCCAACATAGCACCACTAACACCAAGACTTCATCTGCAGAGCCCCCCGCCCCCTGCCCCACAGCCAAGTGGTTTGGGAAGAGCTCCATTTTCTAAATGAGGTTCAGATGTTATTTTCTAAATCCACACTCTGTTGCATTCAAATGGAAACCGTAGTGGAATTTCAGCTTTTCTCTCTCTCTCTCTCTCTCTCACTACTTGAGCCCCGAAAGGGATGAAATTTCAACTTGGTGGCTGTCAGAGGCCAGACCCCAAGATGTTTGCCTCTGTTTGCAGCTTTTGGGAGAAAGATACACAAACCTTCTATGGCATGTGGTGAGTCAGAGCAATGTCAAGCAAAAATTGTTTAAACTGAACAGCCCAAGTGTGAATGTTCATGGGGTAGATATTTCCCCTGAGCTTATAACCATGACTGTAGCTAAGAAGATGCCCAGTCAAGGCGACAAGGAGGAGAGAAGGGGTGGGAGGATGGAGAAGGAGAGAAAAATAGTGGCTTGGCTGTAAGTTGGCTCTAATATGTTGTCTTCCAAAGCTGAAAACAACATGAGAATGTGCTGTGGAAAAATAGGGTTTCTCTATACCCACCTTGAGAACAGGGACTGAACCTTACTTATCCCAGCTCTTCAGAAGTAGCTGTCTAGGAATAAACAGAACTCACTAGGTAATTATCCTGAAACCTAGGGTGAGCAATCAATGCTTCTTCAGCTGCAATCAGGGACTATGACCATGGAGTTTCTATTTGTTTTGACATTTTACCCCAGAATCAAAACTCGTGGCTGAGAATGAGGTAAGTGGGGCCTTGGGACCCCTGCCCACCCATAAAAAAAAATTTAAAAAAAGATACACATATAAGAAATTAAAATACATATGAAACACTGAGGCCAGGCCTGGTGGCTCACACCTGCAAGCCAAGCACTTTGGAAGACCAGGGCAGGAGGATCACTTGAGGCCAAAAGTTTGACCAGCCTGGGCAACATAGCAAGACCCTGCCTCTACAAAAAAAAATTAGCCAAGCATGGTCCCAGCTACTCAGGAGGCTTAGGTGGGAGGTTCCCTTGAGGCCAGGAGTACGAGGTAACATGTTTATGTCATTGCATGTATCTATGATTGTGTCGTTGTTCCAGCCTGGGCTACAAAGCTAGACTTTATCAAAAAAAAAAAAAAAAAACATTTCAGATACTAACAAGTCATACACTCCCACTGATGGGAACTCTGTTCAGATCAGACAGTGAGCTTATTAGCCTTCCACAAGAATAGACACCTGTGAATTTTTAAAAATCTTCCTTCAAAAATACATCATCTTACCTGAGGTAATTCCTTTCTTTCCTCATCCTAGCAAAACAAATACAGTCATGCATCACTTAATGATGAGGATACGTTCTGAGAAATAGGTGGCTTTGGTGCCGCACAAACATCATAGCATGTATGGCCTACCACACACACTATGGGCTGCAAACTCGTGCAGAAATGTACTATGCTGTATACAGTAGATGACAGTAACACCATGGTAAGTATTTGTGTTTCCATATCTAAACACAGAAGAAGTAAAAATATGGCATAAAGGATTTTTAAAATATACACCTGTAGAGAGCACTCACCATGAATGGAGCTTAGAGAACTAGAAGTTGTTCTGGGCCAGTCAGTGAGTAGTGAATGAATGAAATGCTCCAGGACATTACTGTACACTTCAAAAACACCATACACTTAGGTGACACTAAATTTTAAAAATTCTTCTTTCTTCAATAATTAAATGTAGCTTACTATAACTGTTTTAATACATAAACATTTCTTTAATTTTTTAAAACTCTGACTTTTTTGTAGTAATAGCTTAAAACACGAACACATTGTCCATCTGCACAAAAATGTGTTTTTTCTTTATATCCTTATAATATAAGCTTTTTTCTATTTGTGAGGCGAACGTGATAACCACCGCACTACGGAAACTGCCGTCTATTTGTAAAAAAAAATTTTTTTTTTTTACTTTTTCGTTAAAAACTAAGACACAAGGACAGAGATTAGCCTAGCTGTACACAGGGTAAAGGTCATCAACATCAGATTTATCTTCCACTGCCGCATCTTGCCCCACTGTAAGGTCTTCAGGGACAATGATACATACAGAGCTGTCATTTCCTATGATAACAATGCCTTCTTCTGCATTCCTCCTGAAGGACCTGCCAGAGGCTGTCTTACAGTTAGCTTTTTAAAAATATATATAGGCCGGGCGTGGTGGCTCACGCCTGTAATCCTAGCTCTCTGGGAGGCCGAGGCGGGCGGATTGCTCGAGGTCAGGAGTTCGAAACCAGCCTGAGCAAGAGCGAGACCCCGTCTCTACTATAAATAGAAAGAAATTAATTGGCTAACTAATATATATATATATATATATATAAAATTAGCCGGGCATGGTGGTGCATGCCTGTAGTCCCAGCTACTTGGGAGGCTGAGGCAGAAGGATTGCTTGAGCCAGGAGATTGAGGTTGCTGTGAGCTAGGCTGACGCCATGGCACTCACTCTAGCCTAGGCAACAAAGCGAGACTCTGTCTCAAAAAAAATAAAATAAAATAAAAAAAAATAAAAATATATATAAATAGGAGTAAACTCTAACACTAAATAGTATGGTAAATACATAAACCAGTAACAAAATTATTTGTAATTATTATCAGGTACTATGCACATAGTTGTATGTGCTATACTTTCGTACGACTAGCAGCACAGGTTTGTTTACACCTGCATCATGACAAACACATGAGTAATGAGTTGAACGATGATATTACAAGGGACACAACATCACAGGCAATGATGTCACCAGGCAATAGGAATTTTTTCAACTCCATTATATTTATTTATTTTTTTAAAGACAAGGAGTCTCTCTCTGCTTCCCAGGCTAGCCTTGAACTCCTGGGCTCAAGCAATCCTCCCACTTCAGCCTCCCGAGTAGCTAGGATTAAAGAGGCATGCCACACGCCTGGCTCGCTCCATTATAATCCTGTGGGACCACTGTGGTATCCGTGATCCATCTAGGATGAAAAGGTCCTTATGTGACATGTGACTGTAAACTGTACTACTGCTACTCTCTGCTCCAAATTCCTTCCTGTCACTTCCTTGCTTCTCAAAATCATAAGCCTTGATAATGTAACTGGTACTCAAATCTCTCAAAGAAATGGTTCATAAAGGCAATTCTGAAGTTCATTAAAGTGATTGCCTCATAGTCATCGTAATCCCAAAGTCTTATTTAGAGCTGGTGAATATGATTAAGATGAAAAACACTCTTATATTACCATTAGGCATTTTAGAGTACAATGTGTTTATTATGAACATTTCTATTTTGAGCCCCCTGGAGGTACAGTGATGATTCTTCTTTAGGCCCTAAAATACTAAGTCTCAAATTGTGTAATAAATGTGTTTACCAAGTCAAACATGAGACGACTTTTGGTTTCATAAACTCTGGGATTGGATAATAAAGTCTGTGATCACCAATCTATTTCTCCTTGGAATGAGAAGTACTACTCATTATGTAATCCTGGGGTAAAATGTCAAAACAAATAGAAACTCCATCCATCTTTTCGTGCTGCAAATCCCCCAGGACCAGGATAATCCCTACCACCTAAAGCCATCACTTAAATGCTAAGCATATAGTACAGTACTTGTCCCTCTCTCCTGGGAAGCCACAACCCCCACACCCAGTTTAAATCACATTCATTGCTCCTCTGGGTGTAGGGGCTCACACAGTAATCCTAGCACTTTGGGAGGCCAAGGCAGGAGGATTGCTTGAAGCCAGTAGTTCAAGACCAGCCTAATAGAGAGTGAGACCCTGTCTCTACAAAAAATAGAAAAATTAACTGGGCATGGTGGGGCAAACCTGTAGTCCCAGCTACTCAGGAGGCTGAGGCAGAAGGAATCACTTAAACCAAGGACTTTAAGGTTGCAGTGAGCTATGACGACACCACTGAACTCTAGCCTGGTGACAGAGCAAGACCCTGTCTCCAAAAAAAAAAAAATTAAAAATTAAAAATTAAAAAAAAGAAAAACCCAATGTATTTGTAACATGATCTGAATTGTTTAAAAGAAAGCTGAGAAGAAATTCGGGAAACTGTTTTCCTCATTAATAGCGGCTATCTCTGATGGATGGCACCATGGGTCATTTAAGTTTTCTTTGTTACACGTCTTTATTTTTCAAAATTTCCATCCTGAGCATATATAAATTACTCATAGAATCAGACAAAATGAATACTGAAGCTAATCCTTAAAGCCAACACACAAGTGGGATCCATTTCATAGCACAGGAGCTATTTTGAATTAATCGTTAGCTGTTATAGATTCTTTAATACCCGCTTCAGAAGCATTTCGTTGCCCACAACTTTCTTTGCTACTCTCTGGGGAACATTCCTAACCACAGCTTTCTGTTATTTAGTTCCATTCTATTTTAAAACTGCAGAACCACCCCTCTAGTCACATATTTATAAGCCAACACTAGGGTTTTAAATTAAAAATCACAGATGTAAATGTACACTCTGGCAGGGCCTGGGAAACCAGGAGCCCAAGGGAGGTGTCGTCACCGTTGTCCCAGGGCCAGGCGCGCTGTAGCTGACAGCTTGCTTTTGATTTGATTTTATTTTTTTTAAGACAGAGTCTCACTCTGTTGCCCTAGCATGTGGCGTCAAGCCTAGCTCACAGCAACCTCAAAATCCTGGGCTCAAGGGATCCTCCTGCTTCAGCCTCCTGAGTAGCTGGGACTACAGGCATGGGCCACCATGCCTGGCTAATTTATATATATATTTTTATTTAGTTGTCCAGCTTTTTTCTTTCTATATATTTTTTTAGTAGAGATGGGGTCTCACTCTTGCTCAGGCTGGTCTTGAACTCCTGAGCTCAAGCGATCTTCCTGCCCTGGCCTCCCCGAGCAGGAGGAGTTACAAGTGTGAGCCACTGCGTCCACCCGAGGGAAAGACACTGTGACCTAGAGCTGCCTTGCCCAGGTACCCAGTCTTCTGACCTTTCTTACCTGCTTGACACCTTTTGCTCTGGTTTCTTAATACTCTTTCTTGGGCCTCACCACACCCAAGACTCAACGCTCAAATTCTGTGCCCAAAGCCAAATGTCTAGATGTCATTTAATCCACATAGCCCCCATCAATGAAGAGTCCATACCAATGGTGGCTGGTTTTTAGTTCCAACACCTCCCATCACATCCTGGGTGACTTTGTTTTCCCAGCTATTATCCCCTGTATTGTAACCCTAAGAGGCTAACCAAAAATTTCTCTTCACACTCAATTCATCAGTAACTAAGTCCAACTGACTCTGCATCTAAGAGCATGCTCACCCCGTGCTCATGCTACTATCTTAATGGCTTTAATGGTCTCAATGAATCCTGTCACTCCTCGGCTCAAAGAGCTTTAATGGCTATAGTGTGGCTCAAGGGTAATGTCTAGAGCCTTCCCAGTACCTTCGAGACACCAAGGTAGCATTCCAGCCTGACCCTCCCTTGCCGCCTCTCCTCGCCTGTCCCTCAGCACCCCAGCCATGCAGGCTGGTCCTGTGTCTCTGTTCACTGAAGTTCTCATCTGCCCTTCCTTCCAGATCATCTCAAAGGGCTGCCCCAGAAGCCTCAACTACTCCACCCTGCCTCTGTCCATTCTCAATCACTCCACTCTTTCCAGGCATTCTCCTAGCACTTTGTGAATAATTAGCTCATAGTATTTATGTACACATCTCTCAGTGGTATGGGCTCCTTTTTGACCAGGGCTGTGTAGATCAAGCACCTACGATAGCCTTGCATACAGTGATGCCCCTAAACTGTTAACTGTATATCCAAGACCTCTGCACTTTTCTCTGGTCTGTGCTAAGAAAACAGAAGTAGTCCACCCACGTCAGAAAACCACATCTAGGCCAAACTTAGATTGGCCAGGAAAAAAATCAAGGTGATGACAGACTGAAGTCGATACTTGCCTCTTGCACCCCTGAAAAGGACTCTGTAGTGTTTTTCTAATCGCTTGGCCATGTAGTTGGCATTTAAAATAGCAGCTTCCGTGGCCTGTTTTAGGCCCTTGCCTCCCATCATCTGCAACAGAGGGAAAAAGAGACATCATCCACTGTAATGGGGGAGCCCAGTGGTCAGGACACTACCCACAGACAACCCCAGACACACCCGCCCACGAAGGAAGTCAGCCCCATCCTAACTCTGGATTGGAGACGAGTGGAACAAGGACATCTGTCAGTCCTAAGCCTGAAATAATGTTTGGTTTTCTCCTTTGCACAGTAGTTTCACATTTCCTTTTGTACTAACAAAGCCTACAGTCGGGCAACGTTGACTGCTGACCATTGTGTTAGCTAAAGAGGGAAAAGAATTGATGTTAGGTTTGGGGGCTATTTGTTTACTATGAATTTTCAGTGTCTTGATAACTGACAGCAATCCCCTGGGATCTTGGTGAAAATCCCCATCGAAGCAATTTTCTATGGTTTGTCTTCCCTCAGTCCATAGTCAAGGCTGTGGATGTTCAGCAACCACCAGGTTCAGTCTTATCCTATTTGGTGGTTAATCAGTCCCTGTGATCATATGGGGTAAACACCAACACCAGCAAAGAGCCTGGAAATCAAGATTGTACCAATGTCTGTTGCCTACTTTCTTCCCCAAGTACCTCATGGACCATGGAGTCTCAATACGTATCAATACAAAACTAACGCAAAGCAAATGAGAGAGCACCAGATAAAACAACAGTGATATCAAAATCTAACATAAGGACAGGGCACAGAACCAGGGCAGTCAAAGAAGAGTTCCTAGACTCAGAGTCAGAACTTGACTAGAAACTTAAAACTAACTTAGAGGAATTTGGATAGGGAAAGAGAAAGGGGAAAGCACTCCAGAAGAGAAGAATGGCAAACTCCAAGGTGCAGAGGGGGGAGGCACGTGACTGTCCCCTGGGAGTCCCTGTAGGGTCCGTGGACTACGTGTGACTCCGCCTCGTAAACTTCAAACCTTCACCAGGAAGGGCGTGGACTTGGTTCAGCCAGTTGCTGGCTCTCACTCTATGGATCACCAAGCATCTTTTTAAAAATGCTGATGGCTCAAGTCCACCCCCAAATACGCTAAGTTTGTTCTCTCCAGAACGGGGCCTAGGCTCATGCATTCTGAAAGAATCTCCTAAGGACTCCTTGCAGACCAGCGGGACGGTCCTGTGGGATTGCAGCAGGGGAAGAAGCCAGTGCTAGAGCCCAGGGGACAAGTAATAACACTGAAATAAGAAGAGACCCAAGGTCTGGGGGTGGGGAGGGTGTAGCTTAAACCCTATTGTATTTATTTAGTTTTCCAACTGAGGTGCAGTGTTCCGGGCATATGGCCAAACCAGCCTTGGGGCATTTATTTTCTATATGTGGGAAATCAACTCCAACCCAAATATGTCCACACAAATAACCCAGATTTACAGAACCCAGAGATCAAAAGGGAAATGGGAATTTGATTCTGTTTGCAAAGAAGCAGACCTTTATGCTGACTGTTTATCTTGTTACAATTTGCAAAACAACTTGAGTATCGTTTTTAGAGGCAGGTTTTAGTTTCAGAGGTACAGATTTGTTGTTCCAGCTTCCAAGAAACTTTTCGTTAAGAATCATAAATGCCACACTGTTCGTGCCTAACAGCCAGCTCCGTAGAGTCATCTGGCAGGATTTCCCTGGCCGAGTTTGGGGGAGTTTTGATTCAGCAAGAGCCACCTTGCTGAAGAGGCACAGGTTTGGGGAAGTTGCTCTAATTAGTAGCTGCACACATGTCCCTGTCCTCAGGCTGGTCAGTGCAAGAGGTGGGGAGGCCAGTTGGAACAAGAGCTATAGAAAATAGACTCTGGCCCTAGTGTTTTTTGGAGAAAGACAAAGGAAGGAAGCCTGTTCTCTGACAAAGTCTAATTATCCTCCCCCACCCCACCACCACCAGAATGCAGTTCCACAAGCCCTAAAGGGCAAAGAGCTTTGGGAAACCACCAAAGAAGCAAATTTCCACTACTTTTTATCTGATCCTCCAGACCCCCAAGAAATATAAAGCAAAGTGAGACATATTCCTAAAATTCATCCCAGGATCTCAAAGAAGTGTAGTAATTAGCATGGGCACTGCTTTGCACTCGGAAGGGGCTATATAAATCCTACAGGAAACCAAATGACGTGGCCAGAACATCCATATGACTCATGGAACTTAACTGTGTCTGGAAAAACATACCTGGCGTGTCACTTTCTCTGATGTTAAACCCACTAGGAGAATCCACAGGAAATAGTGTCATGAAGAAGAGATGGAATGATTTTTAGCTAATCTCAAAAGTCTTCAGCACTATTTATTGAACCACATCTCAGATCACGGATTTCTTCATTTTTAAGCCAAGAGGGAAGGAAGTCTGCAGTCTTAGTTCCCCACCCCACATCACACCCCCACCCACGTACACACATTCCCAGGCCTCACCTTGATATACGCCCATGAAATGGGCAGGATGGAACTGGAGCCCCACGGGGCGGCGCTGACGGTGCCCACAGGCCGGGAGTCCCCGTTCAGCTCAACTGACACGATGGGATGACTGGGCAGAAAGGGGGCAAGATGCTTCTTCCTGCATTGTTTTTTTAAAGTAGAGATTCAGAAAATGTAAAAAGATCCAGTCCAACCAAACAGGCAAGTTCTGGGCCCTCTGGGGAAGCTCTATTCTTGGTTTGTTTTTTGTTTGTTTGTTTGTTTTTGAAAGGGACAGGAAGTCTCACTCTGTCACCTGGGCTAGAGTGCCGTGGCATCAGCCTAGCTCACAGCAACCTTAAAGGCCTAGGTTCAAGCGATGCTCCTGCCTCAGCCTCCAGAATAACTAGGATTGCAGGTGTATGCTACCACTTCTAGCAAATTTTTTCTATTTTTAGTAGAGACAGGATCTCACTCTTGCTCGGGCTGGTCTCAAACTCCTGACCTCAAGCGATCCTCCTGCCTTGGCCTCCCAGAGTGCTAGGATTACAGGCATGAGCCACCACACCTGGCCAGGAAGCTCTATTCTTAGCAGAGATATTCTGACAGTGGAAGGGACCTTACACCTGCTAAGAGGCACATTGGAGACCAGCACCTGAGCATCATTCACCCCACCCACCCCACAGCTGAGGCACTGGAGCTCACACATTTACTAGAAATAATAATAATCAAAAAGAAAAAGCAGGGTGTTTCTGGTCATTCTTTGGCCAAGAGTACACCAACAATAAAAAGCAAAAAAGGAAAAGAAAAGCAGAAAAAAGCAAGAATGTTAAACTCCCAACAACCCTGAACACTGGTGCCTGTACTACACTTTTGGAAGACTGAAGCAGCTCAGGAAACAGCTGCTCTCACCATTATTCTCAGAGGATGACTCGATTTCACAATGTAAAAAGTTATCAACAGCTAAGAAACATTCCCTTAGTCTTGTTCTGACTTCATCCAATTATTTCTAGTAATAAGGTTTCTCTTCCTCCTTATCTCAGATGTAGCAAGAATTCAGGTTGTAAAGTGTTCAACACTTTACATCCAACTCACTTTCAATGTAACCATTAGCTAATTAAAAAAAGAAAAGAAAGAAAGAAAGTTGCTTAGAAACCTAAATTAAAGTCTGAAAGATGCTTCTGAGTGCTGATGTTCCAGTTCTGATCCAAGCTCAAGTACAGTTTCGGCCGGGCGAGGTGGCTCACGCCTGTAATCCTAGCTCTCTGGGAGGCCGAGGCAGGAGGATCGTTTGAGCTCAGGAGTTTGAAACCAACCTGAGCAAGAGCGAGACCCCATCTCTACTATAAATAGAAAGAAATTAACTGGCCAACTAAAAATATATAGAAAAAATTAGCCAGGCATGGTGGCACATGCCTGTAGACCCAGCTACTCGGGAGGCTGAGGCAGGAGGATTGCTTGAGCCCAGGAGGAGTTCGAGGTTGCTATGAGCCAGGCTGATGCCATGGCACTCACTCTAGCCTGGGCAACAAACAGAGACTCTGCCTCCAAAAAAAACAAAAACAAAAACAAAAACAAAATCAAGTACAGTTTCCTACTCATTCTGTTAATAAACCTGCTCTCTAGGCACACTGGCAGCTCACTAAATCTAATTATATGCTTTTCCTTGGACATATTCTAAAACACCCCTTTCAGGGCTCCCGACCCAGCCTCTACCAATGTATTAGGAATGAGGGTATCCTCAACGCTTGAAGACCTTGATGGGACCCAGTGGTGAGTCTGGGGACACTTCCTCGTTCTGTCTCCAAAGCCATCCTGAAACCAGCCCAGAACTCACACTCCAATGGGCCCCATGCCAGGGCCGCCGCCTCCGTGGGGAATGCAGAAGGTCTTGTGAAGATTGAGGTGAGAGACATCAGACCCGTAGTCTCCAGGACGACAGATTCCCACCTACCACAAAGAGAAAGGGCCAAAAGCAAAAGTCAGAAGTTAAGCGCTTGGGAAGGCGCTGTGCAGTGGAGGCCAGGGCTGTTGATGCTGTCCTCTCCCCCCGTGGGAAAGGCAGACAGAGACACGGCCATGGTGTTCATGGAAACGTCCTCCACACCGGCCCAGTTCTGCAGTCAAAACCTGGCATGTCATAGGCAGAGTGCTGGTGGTTTCTATGGAAACAGCAGCTGACCATTTAGCCCAATTTAGATCGAAAAATACAGGCTGGGTGAGGTGGCTCACGCCTGTAATGCCTGCACTTTGGGAGGCTGAGATAGGAGGATCACTTGACGTCAGGAGTGTGAGACCACCCTGGGCAACACATTGAGACCCTGTCTCTAAAAATATAATAAAATTATAAATATAGATTTGAATATCGTGTATTCCTAAATATCTGGCCCAACAGGGAGGAAAGGAAGTGCCCCCAACAGAAGAATGATGCTGTTGAAATAGGCAACTTCACCTGAGCAGTTCTACCATACTCTGCATGGTCAGCTTTGGGCATTATGCACATCACTTCATGGCCCCTTTGGGCACAATGATGTTAGGGGCTGAAAGGCCACCAGAGGATGGATGAACTGAGGGAGAGGGAGCAAGGCTGACGGTTTTGCTGAGATGACCCAGGTACCAGCCACATATTCCTATAGCGTTCCTGCCACTTTGGCATTAAGGCTACGATTGTGGCCAAGGACACAGAATTTGTTTATGCTATTGAAGCAATAGACAATATTTGGACTATCCAAAGCAAAGAAAAGCAGAAAGAGTCTGAAATGGTAAGATGGGGGGGAATCTTTTTTTCTAAGAAAAGGGGGGGACCCCCAAAAGAAACCACAAAAATATCCACTGCAAGGCACGGTGGCTCATGCCTGTAATCCTAGCACTCTGGAAGCCCAAGATGGGAGAATCACTAGAGATTAGGAGTTCGAGACCAGCCTGAGCAAGAGCAAGACCCCGTCTAATAGAAAAATCAGCCGGGCATGGTGGCACGTGCCTATCGACTCAGCTACTTTCCCAAGTAGCTGAGGCAGAAGGATTGCCCGAGCCCAGGAGTATGAGGTTGCAGTGAGCTACTATGACGCCATTCCATCCCAGGCAAAAGAGTTGAGACCATGTCTCAAAAAAAAAAAAAAAAAAATCAAAAGGGAAAAAAAACCAAGAAGAGTCTCAATTAGCCGGGCATGGTGGCTCATGCCTGTAGTCCCAGCTACTTGGGAGGCTGAGACAGAAGGATTGCTTGAGCCCAGGAGTTTGAGGTTGCTGTGAGCTAGGCTGACGCCACGGCACTCACTCTAGCCTGGACAACAAAGCGAGACTCTGTCTCAAAAAAAAAAAAAAAAAAAGAAGAAGAGTCTCAAAGAGATTGTGACTTCTCTCCCCCAGTGGCTCCCAACAGCATTTGCTCAGAGGGTCACGTTACACAGACCCTCCGTCCCCTGGGTAGTCAGGATGAGGCTCCTCGGGCTCCTACTTCACAGCTGCTGCCTCTGAAACCAGGATAAGTGGCTTGCCCAAGGCCGTGGGAGATGAACAGCCACCAGTGGCCAGAACTGGGGTCTGAGTTCTCTCAGGCATGGAGGCAGGTGGCCTTCTTGCCTGGGGGCACCCACAGAGAGACAGCAACCCCTGATAGTCTAAGGACATTCCAGTCACCTCCTTCAACCTGTTTGCCTCCTCTAATATGCATAGTCCCAGTGGAATCGGGGTGCTTTGTTTGAGCTGCCAATAAAGAAAATCAACCCCAACTGTGTGTTTCAAGATGACTCTCTGGAAGCCAGACAGAAATATTTTTGACTTCACCATTTTCCCAGTGGGAGCTAAGGGAGCCTCCCCCACAATCCCCACCTGAGCATTCATATTTGCCCCGTCCAGGTAGACCTGTCCTCCGTGTTGGTGGATCAGGTCACACACGTCGCTGATGTTCTCCTCGAATACCCCGTTGGTGGATGGGTACGTGAGCATGACTGCGGCCAGGTTCGCCTTGTGTTTATCCACCTGGGCGAGAGAAAAGGGTGGAGGGAGACAAAAGGAGGAAACTTCTTGTTTGGCCCTACCCTTGTTCTCTATTTTAAGGATTAAAGAAGATGAAGTCTTGGTCTTTGCATTCCTGGAACTGTCTCAAAATACAATGACAGCAATAAAAGATCCACAGCCATTACTGCCTTTGTAAATCGTTCCTAAAAATAGCAAGATAGCTCAGATCCTCCTGGGCTAGGTGTCTATGGTCAACACCAAAAAAAAACCAGTTCAGATTTGGGGATGTGTTGGGCCCCACTCTCTCAGATGGTTTTCCTTTGGTTCAGTTTATCCCAGTAATTACTTCGGGTCTTCATGTCTTTCTAGACATGTCTATTCTCATGGTTAATCTCTCTCTGCTCATCTTGCCTCATTCACCCCTTTTCCTTCTATTCTGCTGAAATTAGAATTCCCAAAAGGAATGTCCCTGCTTAGATGAAAATCTCTCTCATTTTCCCTTTTTACAGAAGGCAAGCATATATATAAAAGTCATGTCCCTGTCTTTTTTTCTTTTTTTCTGCCAGCAAATCAGAGCAGGCACATGTGAAAATGTGGGGGTGGGGGAGGAGGTCCTATCCTGTATTCCTATATTGGAGAGACTTAATGATTGCAACTACTAGCCCAGAATATCTGTTGGAAAAAACTTTATGGGGCAATGGAAGGGTGAGGGGTGGATGGATGAGATGCACAGCGTTGTTTATTCCCAGTTTCCCTTAGACTGGCAGTTACATGGAGTTCCCAGTCTCCATGCCTAATAACCCTGACAAAAATCACATTGCTATTCCACCGATTTCCTTCCCTCTTAAGATGCAGCCGCCAGTCCACTGGTGGAAAGCAGATATGGTTGCTAAGCAACTTCTTCCTGGAGGTTGGGAGGTTGGAAGTGGGGGTTGGTACTGGAGGAAACTGGGCAGAATACTGCCTGGAATTCGGCAGGGACTGGGACAGTCAGACATTTGCAAAATCTACATTTGTGTTTTAATTCCCAACACAAAGATTGGTGAGTGTAAGTGTGACTGCCAGGTTGATTATTAACTGGGGAAGGAGGGGAAGGAGAGGGAAGTTTGGGCAGATAGAGGCAGGCATGTTCTGCAAGCAGTACTCTTACTACCACCATGAATAATTCATTCAGTTTCCTATACAGGCATGAATTAGAGGATGGGGGATTTCTCTGTGTTGGTGAAGGGAGGGTAGAGTGGACTCTCATCCGCAAGAGGAATTGCATTCATTAGAATGCAAGAGAAGGCAACACACATCATCTGTCCCTCCCTGAGCCCCAGCACCCCTTCCCTGCCCTGAACTCCCATCTGCTAAGGGGAAGATGCGTACCATGGCCTTGAGGTGAGCTGCATCGATATTTCCATATTTATCCACCTCCACAGGCTGAATCTTCATGCCTGCCATGTGGGCACTTGCCGGATTGGTCCCATGTGCTGATTTCGGAATGAGGCAGACCTGAGGAACAGAAAGAAAGGAAGCAAGGAAGGAGAAAAAATAATCACCAGGCTGATAATAATGACAGAAAAGTCCCACAACATTCTTAATGCCCAAATTAAATAGGCACCACATGCTTTCATTGTAAGCTGGCCGCCTTGAAATTTGCTGCAGTTCAATTATTTCTGTTATTGCAAAACAATGTCTAAAAGGAGTTTCCATTTGAATCCCCAAATATTGCTCCCAAAAGACATTCAGAACATTAATACAATCTACCCTTATCTCAGCACACTAAAAATAGGCCTGGGCTTATTCTAAGCTTGCCTTGGTTACAGAATGTAGAAAGCACCTTAGAAGAACATGAGATTGGAAGTTAAACTCTAGGACTCAAATGCCCACATCACAGCCTCAGTGCTCTGCTTGGCCTATCCAGGTCAGATGATAATAGAAGACATAATTCCGAGTGCCAATGGACCAGTTATGTCAACATTTATTGGATGCTTACTCTGCAATGAATTGTTATAGTTACCATGAGAATTACAAACTAAGTATGAAAAACGATCAACCCCTGCCATGGGATCACACAGCTTGCTCCTTGGCCCATGATATTAATAGCATAGTCCAGAGGTGCAGGAGAACCCTGGAATGAAGGGTACACCCTTCAGGCTGAAGAGATCAGAGGAAGTGCCTCAAGAGCTAACCCCACACGATAGCTTAAAGATGCATTTTAGGAAGGATGGATGGGAGGTGCAATGTTAGAATTCCCAAAGTCAAATGATTTCTCATTTCCTCCAAAAAATCATGTGAACATGTGAGCAGAGACAAACACACATGCTCTTGTAGACATGATATATCCCGACAAAAAAGCACAGCACAAGGTTTTCGCCAACAAAAAGCATCAAGGAAAGGCAATGATTACCCTAACAACAGTGCTCCTAATTTTGATCCCAGAACTAGTATTGGAGCCCCTTTGAAGAGAAATAGATGGGCATTATTCGAAATGGCCTTTGAAAGAAAAAACTTAGCTTCTAGCTGTTTCCTCAAAAACAGCAAGTAGTCTAATTAAGAATACATGTGTACAAAAAGAGCACTTTAACCAAAGGCAAACATGGAATCACTTTGTCCTTTGCTGAGAGAAAGTCTGAATGGCTACTGGTCTCGTGCTGGTTATGCCGTGTTGTCCTCAACTCCTTGTTTAAAATCTTGCCTTCTGTGGTTACGTTTTTTTTCTTCCTATAATTCTCAGAACCAAAGCTGGAGTCATTGTCCTTTCTCACAAGGTGTTCTCATTCCACAGAAGGGTTGTTAAATGAAAGAATCCCTCTGGGGCAGAATGTTAATACATGAGGGGAAAAGAAAATATTAAAAATGAATATAAAATATTCATAGAAGGCCAAAATTAAGAATTCATACCAGGGAGAATTCTGCTGAAACAAAAAACATTTAAGCTTAAATAAAACCAACCATGACGGCCGGATGTGGTGGCTCATGCCTATAATCCTAGCACTCTGGGAGGCTGAGGCGGGGCGGATTGTTCAAGGTCAAGAGTTTGAAACCAGCCTGAGCAAGAGCGAGAAAGAAATTAATTGGCCGACTAATATATATAGAAAAAATTAGCCGGGCATGGTGGCACATGCCTGTAGTCCCAGCTACTCGGGAGGCTGAGGCAGCAGGATCACTTGAGCCCAGGAGTTTGAGGTTGCTGTGAGCTAGGCTGACACCACGGCACTCACTCTAGCCTGGGCAACAAAATGAGACTCGGTCTCAAAAAAAGAAAAATCAACCATCCTTGTGGTAGACTGAATAATGGGCCCCCAAAGATCTCCCTGCCCTAGTCCTCAGACCCTGTGGGAGTTACCTCATATGGCAAAAGGGACTTTGCAGATGTGATTAAGTTAAGGAAAAATCTTGAGATGAGGAGATAATTCAAGATTTTTGACTGGGCTCTATATGTATTCACAAGTGTCTGTATCAGAGGGAAGCAGAAGGAGGTGTGACCACCGAGGAAGCAGAAGTACTGACTGAAGCAGGAAGCCAGACTGGCGGCAGGAAGGGGCCACGAGCCAAGGAATGCAGGTGGCTCCAGACAGGAGAAAAGGCCTCCTCCTAAGGGAACCAGTCCTGCCAGTCCTGCCAACACCTTGACCTTAGCCCAGGGAAACCAATTTAAGACTCCTGGCCTCAATAACTATAAGAAAATAAATGGGTATTGCTTTAGTTTGTAGTAATTTGTTCCAGCAGCCTTAGGAAACTAATACACGTCCTGGTACACAAAGTAGTGAGTGGCTCCTCGTTAGTACAGTGGTGAGCTTTAAAAAGAAAAAGAAAAAAAAAAAAGAGTAGTGGAAAAAGAAGAGGTCTCAATGGCTTTGTCAATGACGGGTCATGTACATGTTATTCTTAGACATTTTTGCTTTTCTATGTGAATTTAGACATTATTTTTTTTAAAGACGGGGTCTCCCTCTGTTACCCCAGATAGAATGCAGTGATGTCATAGCTCACTGCAACTTCACACCCCAGGGCTCACGTGATCCACCTGCCTCAGCCTCCCCAGTAGCTGGGACTATAGGCACGTGCCACTGTACCCAACTAATTTGTTTACTTTTTGTAGAGACAGGGTCTCCCTCTTGCTCAGGCTGGTCCCAAACTCCTGACCTCAAGCGATCCTCTTGCCCCGACCTCCCAGAGTGCTAGGATTATAGGCCTGAACCACCATGCCTGGCCCCTATTATTTTTAATAATGCTGATTTTTCCTCACTCTAAATATTTAGTGTTATGAGAGACATGGAAGTAACAGGACCCAGAGTAGATGCTCTGGTTTATCCACAGCAAATCCAGCTTATTTTTTTTAAGGCATATTTGCATGGATGCCATGTTTTCCTACTTGCCAGGGTGCCAGGCATAGAACTGGCACAGATACCCCTCAGAGACTTGAAGAATGAGTGAGGGATTACAGAGGAATGCTCCTGTGCCAGGGAAATGGGTGTCTTACCACTGGTAAACTCCAACAACCAAAGGCCATTAAATTTTCTCAGACAATTGGGAAGAAAAAAAATTTCAATATAGATTTGTGCTTTTTCCTTTTTTGGAAAGATATATATATCTTTTTTTTCAGTTGATATTTGACCTTTATTTAGGAAACTCAGTCTCTGACCAGCAAACTTGAGTTAATATTTAAATAACAAATCGAGATATTAATTATAAAGTGTTAAAAACTGTGCCTGGCACATGGTAACTGCAATATAATAATATTTATTAAATAAATTTGTACTTTCCCAAACTAAGCTGGCAAATGAAGATCTTAGACATTCCATTTTAGGAACCTCTGAAATTTAACCTAAGAGCAAATGTGAAAATAACTTCAAAAAAGCAGCTTGAAAGAAGAGGACCATCAGGAACCCAGGTGGTTCTGCTGCACATGGTTTCCCCACACTCCTGTTCAAAAAAGAAGGTTATATTTTGCTGGATTCCATTAGAGTCTATTGTGTGGGAGCAGCTGCTTCAGACATCACTGATGTGGAAAAATCTTCCCTGATTATTTGAATAAGTCATTTTCTTCTCCCCTAACTAAGAGAGTCGGCTTTAATTAAAATCCTTGATCCAGCAGGAGGCCGACATTTCCAGGCTTCTGAGCTTTGCGTTTCCGCCAGCTCAGTGGCTGGGAGGGCTTCCCGCTCCACTCCGCTCCGCCACCCCACTCCGCTCCGCCACCCCACTCCGCTCCACTCCGCCACCCCACTCCGCTCCGCCACCCCACTCCGCTCCACTCCGCTCCGCCACCCCACTCCGCTCCGCCACCCCACTCCGCTCCGCCACCCCACTCCGCCACCCCAGTCTGCTCCGCCCCTCCTGCAGCTCAGCACCCAGGCCCTCCCTCCTGCAGAGTGGTGGAGGCCGTCAGTGACAGCAGGATGGATAATGGGACCAGGAGGAATGTCACAAACCAGGGATGGAGATGACAGAGGACTGGAAACACTGAGAGGGAACAGGAGCAGAAAGAATGGGTGAGTCACAGAACTCTGCTGGGGGAATTCCAAAGGTTTCTCATTCTTTCTCCCCGACCTATCCAGGATTGGTCTCCAACTCCTAGACATTCCCAGCTACTTCCTGGTGTCAGCCTGGGAAATCTGAGAAACAAGGAAGGGTGGGGAAGCACCACGGAGTGGAAAGAATCTGGTCCTTTGCTGGTCACAAGCCTTTGCCTTTGCCGAGATCACACAGGACGTGGTGCACATGTGTCACACCTTTTTCTTTTTTTTTTATTTTTTTTTATTTTTTTATTTTTTTTCTCTTTTTCCATGGCAGACAGAAGGGGATGTCACACCTTTTTCGAGGGGACCAAGCTCCCCGAGCACCTCGCGGTGAAGGAGGGTAATGAAGGAGTTCCAGGGGGACTCAGCCATGGAAACCATGAAGGAAAAACAGAAAAGGAGCAGGGCCATCTGGAATTCTTTCACTGGACAACCAGAGCTTTGTCATTCTAGGAAAGGCTCTGAGAGACTTTGAGGTCCCAAGAGCAATTATAGCTCTAATCTAACCCTTCCTTAGGAAGGTAAGAATTGAAACCCACATTGGAATGTCAAGGTCTGCGCCTGTTTGGTTTTGTCACTTGATCTTTGCCTTGGCATGCACTGCCTTACCATGGCCAGAGGGTTCAATAATTTATTGAATTCACAAATGGCCTATTTAAAAACGAATTATATTCCCAACCAGGACGAGGGCCTAGGACAACACACCTGTGGAATTACAATGGCTAAGCAAGGAAAGGAGAGTGAAAATACTCCTTCTTTTCCCCCTTTTCTGAAAGGTAAGTGAAAGGGTTTTGAAATTCTTTACTGTGAAATCCAGGCAACTAGCCATAAGCAATCCTCCAGTTTTAATAAAAACAGGAATAGACTAAGACTGGGCCATCACCCACTCCACCCCACTTACTTGGGGAGCCAAAACCACCCTGCACTTTTTTTCTTGAACTCTCCTGGGACCAGCAGATGGTTCTGCCCTGCTCCCAGCTCCTGCCCCTGCCCAAGCACTAGCCGTCAAAGTGAAGGAACCAGGAACACAGGCCTTGACTCCAGCCACAATTTGAGGCCTGTGTTAGATCAACTGGGAAAGGCACTGCCCTGGTGATCAGTGGTGCCCACAGCCCCGCTGTTCCCCACAACAGAACCCAAGAGGCAGCTGGGACCCTGGAGACCAGGCTCATATCCAAAGCAAACAATGAAGCAAGACTGTGTCCTTTTTGGTGCTTAGAGCTGAGGATCATCTAATGGAGAATTTATTTATTCTATAAATATTTTTGAGCATGCATATGGCCAGAACTGTGCTCAGGCACAGTGGGGGTTACAGAAGAATGAAAGTGTGGTCTCTGCCCTTCGTCCAGGCCCAGGGCCAAGGCTGAGGCAAGCAGAGGACGCCCGCGATGGCAGCATTCCGGCCCCTTCCTCCCTCTGCTCCCGAGAGAGCAGCCGCACAGCCAACGGGCCGGCTTTGACATTCTGAGTTGGAGCATAAGTCTTTTATGTTTCCCCTCCAAATGGTCAAGTGGGATGCCTTGGAGTCAAGGGTCATGATGACTAGTTCACAGAAATTTGTGTCTTAATTATAGGTTCTACCATTTGCTTCCAAGAAGGCTAGGAGACAGTACCCCCAGAACAAAAGGACCCTGAGAGCTGGGCCCTCTGCCGCCCCGAGGAGAGCAAGCGCCACCTGTCCGTACGTACCGTTCTGTGCCTCTCTCCTTTCTGGTCTAAGTATGCTCGGATAGTGGCCAGTCCAGCATATTCCCCCTGGGCTCCACTGCAAAGACAGGAAATGGGTCAGGGCTGTGGTCTCTTGGCTGTCATTTACTCATTCAATATTTATTGTGCACTGGGCGCGCGTTCACCAGCATGTGACACAGTCACTCCCCCAGACACTGAAGAAAGGTCATCTAGGATCTCCCCATGAGCCAAAAGGTCTTGAACAACCAAAGCAACCGCACCCGGTTTACGCAGTAAAGCTCACCAGCTCCTACCCAAAGGTAGACCTTTCGACCCCCATTCAGAAACATGCACTTAGAAAAAAAAACTTTATTATGGAAAATTGTAAAATTATATCAAAACAGGTAAGAATATAGGGAACCACCATGTACATGTGACCAACCCAGCTTTAACATTTGGACGATGGTCAATTTTGTTTCCAATTATATCCCTCACTAACCCCTTTTGCACCGAACTAAATTATTTTGAAGCAAACCTCAAGCATCAGATATTGTAAGTCATTAGTTCAAACTTCAATATACATCTTTCAAAGAATTATTTTTGAAAATACAACCACAAAACTATCACACCTAGAACAATAAACTATAATGTTTTTTTCCTCCCTTCTTTCTTTTTCCTTCCTCGCACCCTCTTTAGATGGATAATGCACCAACGTTGTAACAAGGTTCAAGTGAGGGGCATCTCACATGTGAGGGCGAAAACCCAATCATCACGCTTTATAGTTTCCTTTTATTTTGAGACAGAGTCTCGCGTTGTTGCCCAGGCTAGCGTGAGTGTCTTGGCGTTAGCCTAGCTCACAGCAACCTCAAACTCCTGGGCTCAAGTGATCCTGCTGCCTCAGCCTGCCGAGTAGCTGGGACTAGAGGCATGCACCATCATGCCCGGCTAATTTTTTATATATATATTTTTTAGTTGGTCAATTAATTTCTTTCTATTTTTAGTAGAGACGGGGTCTCGCTCTTGCTCAGGCTGGTTTAGAACTCCTGACCTCGAGCAATCTGCCCACCTTGGCCTCCCAGAGTGCTAGGATTACAGGCGTGAGACACCGCGCCCGGCCTATAGTTTCTTAATATTACCACATACTGAGTCAGGGGCCCAATTATTGCCAAAGGAGCCATATGCTTTTAATGTGGCATCACCTCTGCCAGTCTAAGGGTCAGCTTTCCCAGGACCTGCGTGCAGATGGCTTGGCTGCTAGGGGCTGGCCACACTCCTCTCCATGGACCCAGACGGCCCCATTCCCAGAGTGTCCTTAATGACTAATGTTCCCGTGAGCGGTGCTGACTCAGCCGCCAACTGTTACGTAATGTTTTGAGTACCCCATGCCGGAAGGAAAGGGAAGTGAGTAATAGGCTTTTGAGTCCCATTCGAAACGCCTCCGTCCTCCATCCCACACCCCCTGAGGTGTATATCACTCCCACCTGGCACAGTGAAGAAACTGAGGCCAGAGTGTTCCGTGGCCACGTGGCCAGCGGTGACAGACGGAGCCTTGGGTGTGCAGTCGGCCTGTCTCAAGGAGCGATGTGCTCCCTTTGCCGGGCTTGCTTGCTGCTCCTCTGAGCGCGCCGTGCTCCCCGAGCATTGAGAAAGTTGTGGGAGCAAATGCTGACATTCCTTCACATAACTCTTGCTTGCTTGATAGAACTGGAAGGTTTAGCTGAAAGTTTTATTTTTTTATTTTTTTGAGACAGAGTCTCACTCTGCTGTCCAGGCTAGAGTGCCATGGCGTCAGACCAGTTCACAGCAACCTCGAACTGCTGGGCTCAAGCGATACTTCTGCCTCAGCCTCCCGAGTAGGTGGGACTACAGGCATGCGCCACCATGCCCAGCTAATTTTCTCTATGTATTTTTAGTTGGCCAACTAAATTCTTTCTATTTTTTTAGTAGAGACTGGGTCTCGCTCTTGCCCAGGCTGGTTTTGAACTCGTGACTTTGAGCGATCCTCCCGCCTCTGCCTCCCAGAGTGCTAGGATTACAGGCGTGAGCCACCGCACCCGGCCTAAAAGTCTTATTCTTTTTAAATCCTGTCTTATAAGAGCTGAGACTCCCAGTCTCTTACCACCTGCACTAAGTCAGCTTTACCCCTCTCTGCTCTCTTCCAGGGAGAGGCAAAGACTGCTCTTCTGTTTTCTCGGGTTCTAAAAACAAAAAAACAGGGTTGGCTGGGCACGGTGGCTCACGCCTGTAATCCTCACACTCTGGGAGGCAGTGACAGGTGGATCGTTTGAGCTCAGGAGTTCAAGACCAGCCAGAGCAAGAGTGAGACCCTGTCTCTACTAATATATATATATATATATATATATATATATATATATATAAATTTAAAAAATAATAATAAAAATACAGGGTCTAGTGCATGTGACGATTTTATTTTGAGAACAAGAGAATGAACATGCCATGCTTCAGGAAACCACCCCCATCACCAGTTACCAAGTCTGCCTGTGCCTTTGTGTTCTCACCTGTAAAATGGGGATGATCATTGCACCCACCTCACAGGGCAGCTGGGACCAGTAGTGAGAAAACCCATGTGAAGTGCTTACCAGCCTAATCCCAGCCATTCTACAACTAGCTGCAACTCTCTCCAAAGCCTTCCCCAAACCACCAAACTAGCTCTTTGCCATGGGTTACAAATCCCACGACCTGTGGCCTCTCTACACCCTTGTCTCCTCCAGGCCTTCTTCCTGAAACCCTGCAAGCCAATTCCTGCCCTGGGGCTTTTTCACCAGATGTTCTCTCTGCTTGGAAAGCTCCACTCTAGATCTCTGTACATCTGACTCCTTATCAATATTTAGGCCTCAGCTCCAATGTCACTTCCTTGGGGAGGCCTTCCCTGAAAGCAAGAATCTTATCTACCTTGCACACAATTGTATTCTCTATGCCATGAATACTGATGAAAAGGATGTTCAATAAATATTGATTGAGTGAATAATTCTCTACCTACTTGAAACTCTCATAGCATTTTACTCTACATGCTTATCTGATAATAACATCTTATACATGTAACGTGTGTTGAAAATTATAGATCTCACATTTGTTTTGTGTGCCTGTCATCTGAATTAGATTGTAAGCTCTGAAAGTAGGGTCTGGCACTCAGAGTTCGGTAGGTTCTCCCGCAATGAATATATAGAACAGTACTGTGCGTGCAGTAGTTCTGCAATAAATGTTTAGTAATTTTGTTAAAATTTAATTGCACCCTCTAGCTCAGGCAATCAACATGAATGTCCTACTTTCTCTGATGGGAAGTGAGCTCAAAAAATGCGTTGTATGTTTACTCCTATGTTTTTTCGTGACTTCTATTCAACTTGTTTTCTTAGAAGGCCAATCAAGGTGTAGACCAGGAATGAAAGACAAGACTGCTTGGAGCAATGAGCTAGTGATTCAGGAGGAAGGCAACATACTGAAGACTTGATAAAAAATACTGGATTTATTTTGTTTTAGATACTCAGAACATTGCTGAATTTAAAATTTGCGAATTTCTTATTTTTTGAATTTTCCATTTAACAATTTTGAACCAACCTAAGGATGCTGACCTCAGGTAACTGAAATTAAGAATAAGGGGAGGCCGGGTGCAGTGGCTCACGCCTGTAATCCTAGCACTCTGGGAGGCCAAGGCGGGCGGACTGCTCGAGGTCAGGAGTTTGAAATCAACCTAAGCAAGAGCAAGACCCCGTGTTTACTATAAATAAAAAGAAATTAATTGGCCAACTAATACATATATAAAAAATTAGCCAGGCATGGTGGCATATGCCTATAGTCCCAGCTACTCGGGAGGCTGAGGCAGGATCGCTTGAGCCCAGGAGTTTGAGGTTGCTGTGAGCTAGGCCGACGCCACGGCTCTCACTCTAGCCTGGGCAACAAAGCGAGACACTGTCTCAAAAAAAAAAAAAAAAAAAAGGGAAACTATTGTATATAGCTACAACAATCAAGACTGTGTGTTACTCATGGAGGGACACACACACATATGGATCAATGAAACAGGATACAGAAACAGATCCACACAGATAAGCCCAACTGATTTTCAATAGAAGAAAGGCAGCCTTTTCAACAAATGGTACTGGAGCAATTAGACATCCATAAGCACAACCTAAGTCTCACAGCTTATATAAACATTACCTATAAATGGATCATGGATTTAATGTAAGACATAAAACTATAAAACATTGGGGGGGGGAATTTTTTTGTGTCTAAAGTACACGTGAAACCAAAAGAATAATCTGTAAAAGGAAAGACTGTTAAATTGGGCTTCACCATAATTGAAAACCTGTTTAAGGATGAAAGGACAAGCTACAGACTGGGAGAGAATATCTGCTAATTATATAGCCAACACCAGCAAATACCAATACAACTTGGAAAATGAAGCCATGATATGCTTAGAAATACATTGGAACCAGGGTTCCATTAGGGGGTTGGGGATTTTCTGGGTTTCACTGGTGCCATCTGGGGAGCCTTAATATTTGGGTAGGTTCCCTCTTTTGTGTGAATGTAGGGGATAGAAGGAGTCCTGCACTCCCCTATGGAAGAAAGGGACCAGACAGTCCCAATCACTACCCATTAATAATGTGCAGACATGTGACCCAAAAATCCTACCTAGCCCTAGAATACTCCAGCCTAGGACTTCATGAATCTGGAGTGACTGATGCAAGGAATGGGACAGTTAAAGATTTCTGGCCAGGTGCAGTGGCTCGCACCTGTGGTCCCAGTGCTTTGGGAGGCCAAAGCAGAAGGATCACTTAAGTTCAGGTGTTCAAAACCATCCTGGGCAACACAGTCAGACCCTGACTCCACAAAATATGTTTTTAAAAAATTAGCTAGAGGACATTGGTACTTTGAGATAAGAGTCTGACAACCTCCTTATTTTCTGGAAATTTAATACACTTCTCTTTCCTTCTCCTCAAACCATTTGTCCTCATTCTTCTGATGTGGCCTTGGGGACAAGTGCCAAACTTTTGGTAATAGAATTTGGCGTCCCTGGGTGGGGCCCATCGGTGCCCTGGTGGAATGGCACCCCAGGACTGCGGCAAGAGGCAGGAAACAGCCCCAAGTGAAAGCCATGGGTCTTCTCGGCTAAGAGCAACTTCTTTTGGAGGTGAGAGAGCAAGGCACGGCCACTGCAGCTGCCGGAGCCTATTTTAGCTCCAGGGAACTCCCATCTCTCTATCCCCAAAGTAGAAGCAGCTCCAGGAAACCTGAACTGAGTTGAGGAGAAGGAAATCGATTTGGGAGGTGTCCAGATGCCGGGCCATTTGCTGGGTAGGTTCTGATGTACACGTTGAGACCCGGATTCCACCCACTCTGGGGAGGGCTTTGAACCCTCCAGCCCCCCAGCAGGGCATTCCTTTGGGGCCGTATCAGAGGCCCCCAAAGGCCGTATTTGTTCTGAGGCGCCTTTTGGGGGTGGAAGTTTTGAGGGTGAGTGGAACTAGGGAATCTGGTTTGCTCATTTGTGGTTCCCAAGGAATGAGTGAGGGGGGACTAGGCCACCATTTGGGGAGGGTTTCTCCAGGAATGGGGTGATTAAGCCACCTGTTTGGGGAGGGTTTTAAACCTTTCGGCCGTTTGGGGTGGCACCTGTCCCCTTTGTATTCCCATTGTTTGACAGGCCCTGGCATTTTTGCATGCCCTGTACCATCTGTTTGTTATTTGTGAGTCTTGCTGCGACATCAGGAAGCTCTATCTCAGAGTCCCTTGGGGAAAACTGTGGCTGAAGGATGTTGGTACTGTAAGACTGGAGTCTCCCAACCTCCTCATTTGCCAGCAGATTAATAAACTTTTCTTGCCTTCTCAAAAAATTTTTAAAAATTTTAAAATAAATAAAAATTTGAAAAAAATTAGCCAAACACGGGGGGTGAGTGCCTGTAGTCCTAACTAGTCAGGAGGCTGAGGCAGGAGGATCACTTGAGCCCAGGATTCCAAGGTTACGGTGAGCTGAGATCACACCTGCTGCGCTCTAGCCTAAGCGACAGAGGGAGACCCTGTCTCTAAAATAAATAAATAAATAAAAATGTCCCGCGTTGTGGGTGGTGACTATCCCCCTGGTGTGACTCTGACTTGTTCTCTGCTCCCAGCCTCCCTTGGGTCTTGTTACTTGTGACATTTAATTCTCCAGCTTTATCATCAATTCTGTGAACTGCCCAACAACTTCCCTGTAATGTAGTTCTCTGCTGAAGTTAGCTCAAGCCATTTTCTGTTGTTTGCAACCGGGAGCGCTTAAATGGCAATTATTATTAAATGCCTCCCACACCAGGAACATGTTAAAGTCACTCATTCCTAGGCAGATCTAACGAAGAGAGGGATTCTGTGGCCATCCTGGAGTTCCTCTTGCCTCTCATATCAAAGCCCTTTCCAAAGATGTTTGGCTCCAGGCAAATTATAAATTATTCCTCTGATTCTTGGTCACCTCATCTGTCACGTGGACATAGTGCCACCTAACTTAAAAGTGTATTTAAAAGTTTATTAGAAAAGTAATACATTTATGAGATTTTTAAAAATCAAAATATATTTTTGAGAGTTAAGAAAATTGAGGGAGAAGAGGTTCTTCTCACTACTTTACATTTCCCCAAAGACGGCTCTCTTCATCTCTCACCCTGCTTTCTCTTCTTTCTGGCATTGAGTTTCTTTGGGAAATGAGTCTCTAATTAGGGGAGGCTCACAGGTCTCCAGGGCATTCTGCCTGGGAAGCTGCACTAGGCTTGAGGGGAAAACGTATCAGAAATGATCAATGATATCAAGGATGAGCATAGAAAGGAAGGGGAGGGAAATGGTAAATGGCAATGTTTGACCCTCCCTTCTCCAGACCCTTCATGTTTATGGTCATGGCTTGGGCATCAAAGGCCAGTTTCAAAGATCTCCTAGGTACACCTCCCTCTTTGATGTTCCTCCAGGTCAACTAACTCTCCATCCAATGATGCATATTAGAATAACCTCTTCAAAAATTCAGGCTGGGCTCTACCCCCAGGGGAGATTCTGCTTGCAGGGTAGGTAGGACAAGAATTTAGGAAAAAGGCTCTCCAGGTAATTCTAACATGCAGCCAGATCTGAGAACCTCTGTGTCGGTGAAGCAGCAGCAGCAGCAGCATTTGGGAAGTTGTTAAAAATGCAAATTCTAGGGCCCCACTCCAGACTTACTGAATCAGAAATCCTGGGGGGTGGGGCATAGCAATTTCACAAGCCCTCCAGGTGATTCTCACAACACAAGCAATTGTGACAGCCACTGAGAGCCCTGTTCACACCCTACTTTAAGCATCTTCCCAGGAAGGAGATTCTGGGGAAAGCAATAGGCGGCTCAATCTACATTCAAGATCAGTTTGCAGATTTTAAGGACAAAAACAACTTCCCTAATCTTAAAAGCCAAGTGAGCTAATAATAATTCCAGCTTGTTTTCACTTTACATATCCACAGAAGGTGTTAATTACTCTTTCTGTCTACCTTAAAGATCACATGGTAATTGCAAACCAGCAATTTCTAGAGTGTATTTGTGAACAGCTGAATGATTTTTAAAAGTGGCAAAGTGGGAACAAGTTGAAGCGAGCCACGCTGGGCTCAGCAGGAAATGGAAAAGTAATTAAATATTATTTGACTATTTCCTTCAGCAAGCTGGAAGTCCTCCCTGGGGTTGTGCTTTAACAAATAAATGGAAGAAAGTAAGGATACGCTTCTTGACATTTTTCTTCCAAGCCCTTTAAACACCCCTGGGGCCCCAGTGTCCCAAGGCACTGGATGGACCTGCGAAGGTTGGCTACATCCAGCAGAGCTTTCATGTCAGAAGTTATGCTTACTGCCTTAATCTAGTCAGGCTGCTATAACAATATCAAAAGCTGGGTGGCTTATAAACAACAGAAACTTATTTTCCACAGTTCCAGTGGCTGAGATGTCCAGGATACAGGTGCCGAAAATTCAATGTCTGGTGAGGACCTGTTTCCTGCTTCACATGTACCTATGGGTTTTTTTTCTTCTTCTTCTTTTTTTGGCTGGAGATGGAGTCTCGCTCTGTCATGTGGGCTAGACTACCATGGCGTCCTCATAGCTCACAGCAACCTCAAACTCTTGGGCTCAAGCGATCCTCCTGCCTCAGCCTCCCAAGCAGCTGGGACTACAGGCCTGCACCACCACACCTGGGTAGTTTTTCTATAGTTAGTAGAGACGGGGTCTTGCTCTTGCTCAGGCTGGTTTCTAACTCTGATCTTGAACTCCTGAGCTCAAGTGATCCTCCCACGTCGGCCTCCCAGAGTGCTAGGATTACAGGCGTGAGCACCTCCCCGCACCCAGCCCACACACATGGTGCGTAGGGCATGGGAGCCCCTAGGGGTCTGTCCACAGACACTGGCTATGCCTTAATTAAGGAATTCGCTCTTCTATTTCATAGGACAGAAGCCTACAACATGACTGAGTAGGAAGCCACATAATAGACTCTTAAAGGCCTCACAGTTTCTGAGTTCTAACCTTTCCCTTGAGTCGATGAACTCTCTCTCAGAAAAAACAAGCCCACTGATGAGAAAGGCCTTGCTGCCCTGTGTAAGGAGGCAAGGAATGACTGGAGAAAGGAACGCCTCTGTGCACATAACATAGAAATGCTCCAGATCAGAAGACGGGGAGGAAAGGCCAACAGCAAGGATAAGGCTGAGACATCAGGGGAACGAGCAGAAAATCCAGGTTCGGGCCTGTAAATTACATTTTATTGTCCTACTTGGTTATTTTAGGACCACATAGTTGTATTTTATGTCCCCTTGATGGTACATATTACTCTATCCTACAGAGTTTGAACTGGGAGCCCTTGGGAGCCTTCCTCACTTTACTTTTCAAGACTGGGGTGCCGCTAATGGAGAACGAGGGGTACGGTGTGACCCAGCTGCAAAGCCCACTTCATCATCCCACCAGCTGATGGAGAAGCCCTTTGAGATCAGGAGAACCAGTGGAAATGAGCCTGCAGGCAACTTACTATGCTTTTATTTCAGTGTGCATGTTCCCCCACAATAAACATAACTCTCTTTTAAGTTTTTAATTTTAAAAATTTAACCTTTTTTTTAAAAAGGGCCAAAAAAAATGAATGTTATTTTTTTAAAAAAAAGAAAAGGAGTGGGGGCAAAAAATAAAATCACCTGTTATTCTACCACCTTGAGATAACCATTTGAGTTCCATTGTTAGGTTTGCTCCCGGTGGGAAGTTAGACTTCGATAGTGACCATAAAGCCTGTGAGACAAAAGCCACAGGAGTCTGCAGAGTTCCAGGTTCTAAATCGAGCTTCAACCAGACAGCTTGCAGGACTGCAGACAGCTGAGCAACGCCCCAACACTGGCATTCCTATCCCCCCTGATAAGAACTGAGCTACCGCCCTTCCCTATCTCTGCAGGTACTGTCCATCACCCCCCCCCAAAAAAACCCTCTATAAAACCTAAGGCTTTCCCCTCCCTCTTGGTGGATGCTCTTTTGGCTTCCACCCATCTGCACCCAGATGGTCAAATAAACAGCATTTTGAAGCCAGGCACGGTGGCTCACGCCTGTAATCCTAGCACTCTGGGAGGCTGAGGTGGGCGGATTGCTCGAGGTCAGGAGTTCGAAACTAGCCTGAGCAAGAGCAAGACCCCCGTCTCTACTATAAATAGAAATTAATTGGCCAACTAATATATATGGAAAAAATTAGCCAGGCATGGTGGTGCATGCCTGTAGTCCCAGCTACTCAGGAGGCTGAGGCAGAAGGATCGCTTGAGCTCAGGAGTTTGAGGTTGCTGTGAGCTAGGCTGATGCCACGGCACTCACTCTAGCCTGGGCAACAAAGTGAGACTGTCTCAAAAAAAAAACAAAAAAAAAATTACATATAGATTGCTACATCGGGTAATAATTCTTTTTGTTGGCCGGATGCGGTGGCCTCACGCCTGCAATCCTAGCACTCTGGGAGGCCGAGGTGGGCGGATTGCTCGAGGTCAGGAGTTCAAACTAGCCTGAGCAAGAGCGAGACCCCCGTCTCTACTATAAATAGAAAGAAATTAATTGGCCAACTAATGTATATAGAAAAAATTAGCCGGGCATAGTGGAGCATGTCTGTAGTCCCAGCTACTCGGGAGGCTGAGACAGTAGGATTGCTTGAGCCCAGGAGTTTGAGGTTGCTAGGCTGATGCCACGGCACTCACTCTAGCCTGGGCAACAAAGTGAGACTCTGTCTCAAAATAAAATAATAATAATAATAATTCTTTTTGTTTACCATAGGAATCAAAAAGTTTAGAGTTGCTTTTGTGCATCAAAGGACACTAACAACAGAGTGAAAGAGAAACCCATGGCCTGGGCACAGTGGCTCATGCCTGTAATCCTAGCACTCTTGAGAGGCCGAGGTGGGAGGATCGCTCAAGGTTAGGAGTTCAAAACCAGCCTGAGCAATAGCGAGACCCCATCTCTACTAAAAATAGAAATTAATTGCCCAACTAAAAATATATAGAAAACAATTAGCTGGGCATGGCGGTGCATCTCTGTAGTCCCAGCTACTCGGGAGGCTGAGGCAGGAGGATTGCTTGAGCCCAAGAGTTTGAGGTTGCTATGAGCTAGGCTGACACCACGGGCATTCTAGCCCAGGCAACAGAATGAGACTCTGTCTCAAAAAAAAAAAAAAAAAAGAAAAGAAAAGAAACCCATGGAAGGAAGTGCTTGCAAATAATATATCAGATCATATGATAAGGAATTAATAGCCATAATATATAAAGAACTTCTAAAACTCAGCAACAAACATCCCTCCACAAATAACACAATTATAAAATGGGCAAAAGACTTGAATAGGTATTTCTCCAAAGAAGATATGCAAATGCACAAGCATATGAAAAGATGCTGAACATCACTAATCATTAGGCAAATACAAATCAAACTCACACTACTTCCCATCTACCAGAATGGCATTTTTTAAAGAAATAGAAAGTAACAAATATTGGAGAAGATGTGAGGAAATTAGAACCTTTGTACATTAGTGTGTTAAATGGTGCAGCCACAGTGAAAAACAGTATGGAGGCTCTGCAAAAACTTAAACATAGAATTATCATATATCCAACAATTTCACTTCTGGATATACAAGGTCTGTCTGGAAAGTATCCAGCCATGTAACTGTTCTCGTTATACTAACAACAGCTTGATACTTTCTGGACACACCTTGGGGTACTACTCATAAAATTTTAGATATTTATGCAACAATGTTCATAGCAGCATTTTTCACAATAGCCAAAAGGTTATAACAACCCAAATGTCCATAGATTGAGAAACAAAATGTGGTATGTGTGTGTATGTGTATGTATGTGTATATATATATATATATATATATCTCAAATGGAATATCAACTGGGGAGCTTTAAAGAAATACTAATGCCTAGGGCCCATCCTTCACCCCAGCTGTTCTCTACTGAGATTGTGATTCAATCAGTGATTGTGATCTGGACATCAGTTTTATAAGGTCACTATGTGATTCAAATTTCCAGCCACAGTTGGGAACCATTGCCTTATGGGAAAACAAACTTCCTCATTCTTAGGTCAGTCTTCTGGGACCCTGGCTGGGATCACAATTTACTGGAAGGGCTAATGACTTAGAGGAGAAAAAAACTAAATCTTGAAAAATTACTCTCCAGTATGCTACTGAACATGTGATCCTATTCCACCACTAGAGGGCGAAGTTTCTTCATTTTCAACATTCAATACATGTATTATCGCCTCCAGTTAAGAATTCTCTCGCCTGGGGGTTGGACACGCTTGATGGTCTGGCACAGCAGGGGGGGTGGGGAGGGGTGGCAGGGGCACCCTAACAATATTTGTACCCCCATAATATGATAAAGTAAAAGGAAAAAAAAGGAGAAAAAAGAATTCACTCAGGTTCCTCACTTACATTAAAAAAAAACCCAAAACTGAATAATGTTGTTGCCATTGAGACAGAGTCTCTATGTGTTGCCCAGGCTAGAGGGCAGTGGCATCACCATGGCTCACTGCAGCCTCAAACGCCTGGGTTCAAGCCATCCTCCTGCCTCAGCTTGCTTATATTTGATTAAGATCTGATTGCTTTCTGTCTCAGAAAACGAAACAATGAACATCTCAGTTTAAAACTCATTTGATTTCTGTCTCTCGAAATAGAAAGTCTGCATTCCTAACCAGCCACCAGGTGATGCCAAAATGCTGACACTGCTGGGGAGAACCACACGCTGAGTGGTAGGAGGTGGAGACCGTAGGGGCCTCATCTTCTGAACACGTCCTAAGACGCTAACTCACACACAGTTGACATGTCTGCCTGCCTGTCCATCTGTGTATCTATCTAACTAGCCATCATCTACCCCCATGCAGGGAGACAGATCACAAATCCAGGATTCCAAATTGGCTGTTTATCAGAATCACGTGGTTGCTTCTTAACCACTTCAGTACCAGTGTCGACTGTAGTCGACAGCCACAGATGAACGCACACTGCGACTTCAGCCGATAGCCATGATATGACTTTTCTAATTTTTCATTTATCAAAATAAAATTGTGAACATTTAAAAATAACGTAATGAAAAAACATATGTATATGTTACCTATTCTGATATTTACATTACAAGGAAAGCTGCCTGTAAAATAAAACAAGCTTTCAGTGCTTTCAAGCTTTCCTCATCACACAAGAGCAAAAAGGAATCGCGTTAATGCACAGCACAGACTGTCGCGCGGACTGTGAGTGCCGGCTGTGGGCAAGGTTTCCTGGCCGGTGAGCGCTGTACCGAGGTGGTTAATGACAGAACCAAGCAGGACCCAGGTTCTCCTGGCCCTACTAGATTGAGACACTACTGCTTGTTGAGAGTTAACTCATGTGCTCCATCCTTACTCCCGGGATGTGCCATCCACAGGGGTCTAGCTAGTTTCCAAAGATGGCCCATAATGAACCACACCTCCCAACATTCACACCGTGTGCTGGCCCTTCTCACATTCAATCAGAGCTGGCCCTCTGACTTCCTGTAACAGATAGAATGAGACCACTTTGGTCCTTCTAGTCATGTCACTCCAGTCACGAGAACAGGGAAAGCAATCCTCTTACCTATTTGGCTGGAAAGAGATGTGGTCGTACCCTGTGAGTTCACACAGATCCTTCTCAAGCTCTCGGAAAAGCTGCTGATACCCTTGAGCTTGTTCTAGAGGCACAAAGGGGTGGATGTTTGCAAATTCTTTCCACGTGATAGGCTGAAAAGCAAGAGGGGAGGAAAAAATGCGTGTGCGTATTGTAATAGCTATAATAATGATAATTTTTAAAAAGATGATGATAATAAGAGCTAAGGTGAAGAGTGCCTACTATGTATGTGCAAGGCACTGTTCTAAGTGCTTTAAATGTTAATTTGTTTAAGCCTGATCACAATTTTATAAGGTATGAACTCAGCCTCCTGAGTAGCTGGGAACTAGAGGCACTCGCCACCACGCCCACCTAATTTTACTATTTTTAGTAGAGATAGGGGGGTGTCTCACAATGTTGCTAGGCTCCTGGCCTCAAGCTATCCTCCCAAATCGGCCTCCCAAAGTGCTAGGAATAGAGGCATGGACTACCATGCCTGGTCTGATAAAGCTTTTAACATGACAGGTTTAAAATAGGGGGGCAGGTATCCTTCACTCATGGGGGTTGACTCATTCCTTCTCTGGAATGTAAAAAAAGAAAAAAATTGGGGGTGGGGGGAGGAAAGGTATAAATATATTTAATTAATGTTTTAAAAAATAATTTTCCCCATGAATTGGAATGATCAATTGTGAGAAATATAGGGTTTCTCCAAGATTGGTGAATGGCAAGGTAAAGGATTGTTAAAGTAATTACTAAATCACACTCCCAGTAGATTTTACTAGTTGAGGGCTTATGTAGAAGCCAGAACACTGCCCCTACTAAGCACCCTCATAACAGAAGTGACCTACTTACTGTGAGTTCAGATGAACTATTGAGTTTCATGGTGCAGGATCCCTTTAAGAAGCAAATCCAAACGTATCATATTAGTGATTTCCTACCATCCACAGATCAACCCTTGCATCTCCCCACACGGCCACCCTTCTTCCCTCCTGCAGCACATTATCACAACCCCAGAGGTGGAACTGGGGTAGGACTGGGTGTGGGAAGAAAAGCCACAAACAACTACCAGCGGAATCATGCTGTGAACAAGGGAAATATCTCTGTTTTCCAGTTTCTTCATATACCGGACAATGTTTGTTTCTGAGTGATAGCTGTGAACAGAAACCACATAATTAGAGCCAATAAAATTAGATAAGCATGCATACACATCCTCCTGAGCGATAAGACACACCGAGATCTACCTTCAAAATACAGATCATTTCGGCGGTGGGCAACATGTCAACTACACAGCACAAAGCAGTGCACGGAACCCGCACGGACCGTAGAGATGCCCTGAGACAAGAAGCTGCCTGTGGGCAGGAGAGGCAGGTTGGGAAGTAGAAGAGATGGGGCTCCTGGGAATAAAGTTCAGCCTGGCAACTGTACATCCAAACTCCCCTCTTCCTGACAGTGCCAAGGGGGCAGAGCCACCAGGAATCCAGGTGTCAGGAATGGGGTCCTTACGGTGACGATGTATCAGTGAGCCGCAGCGGAGCCACAATAACCCAGGCCACATAACAGACAGAGACATCATTTCTGGACCGAGCTCCCTAGCTTGTGGCCACAGTACAAGATGCAGAAGTCCCACAAGACCCCCAAACCTGTTGAAGACTTGGTGTGTGAGGAACGGGCTGGACCTCTTGAATGCGGAGGCTGGAATACCTCTCCGCTCCTCGCCCATGCTCTCGGCAAGCAGCTCCTGCACGGAGAGAGCACGGAACTAAGGGCGGGCACCGTGCCTGGAACCACATGTGGCCATCCAGGGTTCCGAATGGAACAGGAGAAAACACATGCAAACGTGTCTGATGAGGGCTGAATGACCAGAACACATGATGAAATACGTGGCTTACTCCTCGTGGCCCAGCTGACGGTGTGGCTGTTCTGAGCCCTCAGTGGGTGCTCCAGAAACATTCCCCAAATGCATGGACCAAGTATCTCTGACTACATCAAAAGCAAAGTTCTAGAGGGAAGAGCTGAGCTAGTTCCGAGTGATGACTGTACACTAGGTGGGGCAGCGTGCTGTGATTAACACCTGCCACACGTCGCCACAGATCTAGGTAGCTGCTGACTGCTCTCTTTCACTCTAGTCCATGGAGTGGAAACTCTCACTTGTCCCTCTGCTGCTTCCTTCTTTTAGAAAGGAAGTCAGTCACACTGAACTGCTTACGGTTCTCACGTAAGCTCTCGCCTAGCCTTTACGGCTGCTTTTCCCAGTGTCTAGAACACCCTGACCTCATCTTCCTTTTCCTCTATTGTGCCACCATGGTCTAGATAACTCCTGCTCATCTTTCAGAGCTTGGGACAATTTCTTCCAAGTCTTGGTGAGGCGTGTGTCTTCTGTGCTCACAGAACATCTTGGCACACTGCCCATCGTACCATATCACCTGGGTGGTGGGTAATCTTGTGCTTGTTTTTCTGGATCCTCATTAGACTACATCTCCAAGCGGGCAGGAAGAATGTCTAACTCACAACTATGTCCTCACCCTAGCACAGTTCCTGGAACATATTAGGTCCTCAATAAATATTTAGTCAATGAATGAGTATCATAATTATCCCAGAATTGGACATATCCAAGATGCCAATGTTGTGAGTCATTGTTTTAGAGACAGTTCCAATCACAGTCCTTCCAGCTGGTCCAGCTGCATGGTCCTGGCTGGGGCCCTACAACAGTGACCTCTAGCCGTGAGTGGTCACAATAGCAAGGGACAGTCAGTGGCATAATTTGAACAGCAAGCTGCCAATATCTTACCTGGGCCCCACTCCCTCACACTCAGGCCCACCACAGGATAAGGTATCTACGACAGCACCTCTAGTTGTCATTGGGGGGAAACGCATGCTTTCATTTTACTTACTGCAGACGACTCACAGCCAAAGATCCACAACAAATCATCCAGATCTTTTTCATTGACTGTTTCATCAAGAGAAATACCAAGCTACAGAAATAAAAACAAAATGGAAAATATAGCTTTAAACTCCGTGAGTGTGGAGGAAGTCCAAGAAAGGTCAAAGGGGAGAAGGTGCTGAACAACATTCCAAAGTCAGCCAAATATCAGGGTACCATTATATATCCAAGCGGACCCTTATGGGGAGGCAACTAGGCCACCTCCGGGCTTCTAACATTCCAGTGGCTGCAGGGCACTCTTACTGGAACGAGATATGTTTACCTTTTCCTTCCCTCAACTTACTTTATTATATTACTACTCAGAGTCTTTACTTGAAAAAGCCATATTCAAGAGAAGTATTATGGGAAAAATATGTGCCTTTGAGTCCCATATATGAAAGAAAACATAAGTCTTAAGGTAACCAGAGGACAAACTAACTACCCTTTAATGAAAAGGTCACAGTATTGCATATTGGAAATGAAACTTCTCTACAAAAAAAAAAAAAAAAGACTATGCCTAAATTTTCAATGCTGATTTTTTAAAAAAATAAATACAAAATGTTTTAATGGGAAATTCAATAGAATTTAGAGAATCAATAAAAATACTGAAAATTTGACTTACTGTGCCATCCTTGAAGAGCCGGAAATTAATCTGCCGCTGAGCAGCCCTGTCCAAGACCTCCTTCACTGAGCAGCCACACTGAACCTTCAAGGTGTCAAAGAATAAGTCGTGCTGCAGTTGATGCCCCGCTCGCTTGAGACCTAGACAAGACGGAGAGCCACCAATCTCTAACACAGAAACCTTCTCCCAGGCATTGACATTTCACAGAGAAATACAGAGGTAAATTCTACTAGTCTGTTCCTGGTCCTAGCCAGTGTTCTTGGTGCCTGCATTGAAACAAATTAAACATTTTTATTACTATGCTATATATAGAAAATTATGACCGTTTCTGTGCATATGTGTCAGTATGTTATGTGTCTGTATGTTATATCAAATATATATGTATATTTCATTATATTTTTAAATAATTTAAATATGTCATGAGCATTTTTGCCTTTCTAAGATCAATATCTATATTATTATTATTATTATTTAATCTAAGAATCTCCAAATCAGGGTTATTTATTTTTTTAGACAGAGTGTCACTCTGTTGCCCAGGCTAGAGTGCCATGGCGTCAGCCTAGCTCACAGCAACCTCAAACTCCTGGGCTCAGGTGATCCTACTGTGCTACAGGCATGTGCCACGATGCCTGGCTAATTTTTTCTATTCTTTCTATTTTTACTAGAGCCAGGGTCTTGCTCTTGCTCAATTTGAGACCAGCTCAGGCTGGTCTCAAATTCCTGAGCTCAAACGATCCTCCCGCCTTGGCCTCCCAAAGTGCTAGGATTACAAGCATGAGCTACCATGCCCAGTCTCTCCTTTGACTTTTAATTTTGCATACAGCAGTGGATATGCAGCAAGTCTTCCATTTTATTCACTCAAATTAATCAGTCTTGTTATGCCCAGAAAGCTTTAAAACAGATAACCAACTCACCTTCCGACAAAATCAGAGTAGCATTATGCACCCTCCTAGCAATGTGCTCCAGCCCACGGGAACCGTGGTAGATTGCAAACATGGCAGCCATATTCGCCAAGAGAGCCTAAAAGTACAAGAACATTTAAATAATCAAGTTCATACATGAATGTGCAATGTCAAACAAAATAAAAGAAACAAAGAAAGGAAGGATCAAAATCAACAATATCATAGAAGACAATTAGCAAGAGGGAGGAATTACTTGACTTGGGATGCTCAAATTGAAAACAGGGACAGATAAAAATGATCACATTTCCTGCATTCTCTAGGATAGTTGGGGACCAGCTATAAGCTGGCTGACCACCTGACGGGAAACAGAGCATCCAAGGCACCGTAGAGTTACTATACTGTACCTTCAAATTTGACTGTTATAAAGGTTTTCATCCACGCCACATAATCATGTCACCCACAAGGGGAAGATCTGGCTGCCATCACACGTTGAGAAGCAATATTTAATGTTGGGAGGCACTGGAGCAATAAAGACCTCAGGGTGGAGCAGTGGGGAAGAAGCAAGATCTGAGGATTTTATACTCAAGCAACAAGCAAACACACAAGCTCTCAGGGAACACGATTTTGCTGAAGCCCTAAATAAAACACTAGAGCCTGAATTTCTCCCAACCAAGAGATGAATGGAGAATTTGGTGGCAAAGAACTGTCAAAGATGAAAATGAAGGATGCAAGGAAACAAAAAAAAAAAAAAAGAAAGAAAAAAAGTTGGCAGGAGATACTAGAAAGAGAAAACCAGAACCTTCTGGCTTATTGCCTATGACAGCAAGATCACTTTCTCTGGTAAAGGTACCTCTCTTGACCATTGGATTAAGGTTTTAGAAAAATATTTACAGGGAAGTGTGTGCTCTAGTGATACAGAGAATGAAAAGCATAGCATCAGAATCTCTCTGAGATAAGGGACCCAACTCCAGGACACTTCCAAGAGGGGGTCCCGCATGGGGAGCAAGGAAGGACTGACAGTGATGGCTTCTGGGGGGTGGAGGAGAGACAGAGGGTGGTTAAGGGTCAGGAACCAAAAAGTCTCAGACTCACCACCTGCGCAGCCCACTCTATTCTCCCACAGCCCCTCCCATCTCATTAGTCCAGCAGTGTGGTCTCCAATGGACTAGGTCAGCAGGTCTCCAATGGACTAGGTCAGCAAGGCCCATTTGTGGCCAGGGGCAGTGGCTCAGGCCTATAATCCTAACACTTTGGGAGGCTGGAGCAGGGGGTTTGTTTGAGGCCAGGAGCTCAAGACCAGCCTGGGCAACACAGTGAGACACTGTCTCTACAAAATATTTAAAAATTAGCTAGGTGTGATGGCACATGACTGTAGTCCCAGCTACTTGGGAGGCTGAGGTGGGAGGATTGCTTGAGGTTAGGAGTTCAAGACCAGCCTCCACAAAATAGCAAGACCCCATATCTACAAAAATTTTTAAAAATTAGCCAGGCTACTTGGGAAGCTAAGGCAAGAAGATCACTTGAGGCCAGGTGCGGTGGCTCATGCCTGTAATCCTAGCACTCTGGGAGGCCGAGGCGGGCAGATTGCTCGAGGTCAAGAGTTCAAAACCAGCCTGAGCAATAGCGAGACCCCGTCTCTACTATAAATAGAAAGAAATTAATTGGCCAACTAATATGTAGAGAAAAAATTAGCCGGGCATGGTGGCGCATGCCTGTAGTCCCAGCTACTTGGGAGGCTGAGGCAGCAGGATTGCTTGAGCCCAGGAGTTTGAGGTTGCTGTGAGTTAGGCTGACGCCATGGCACTCACTCTAGCCTGGGCAACAAAGCGAGACTGTCTCAAAAGAAAAAAAAAAAGAAGATCACTTGAGCCTAGGAGTTAGAGGTTGCAGTGAGCTGTGATCATGCCAGTACACTCCAGTTGGACAACAAGAGGGGAGATGCTGTCTCAGAAGAATTCAAAACAAAACAAAACACGAAAAACAGGTTGCCATTCTTGGGCTGCTCTTGATTCCTTCTAACTTTGTCATGATGGCACACAGTGAGGGTGCGAGAGCTATGATGCACTCCACCCCAGGTTACCGAGCAAAGACCTGTCTCAAAAGAAAAAGAAAAGGATATGGAACAGTTGCTACAGGAAGCAGGAGGCTGGAGTGGGTCAAAGTACAGAGCTCAAAGGAACAACTCAAAAGGCATCAGCCACCTCCTAACAAAAAGGGATAATTTAGTGTTACAAAGAACGATACTGGACTTAGGAGTAACGGCAACCAATTATGAAAAAGAACACATGGAGAGGATCAACAAAATGAGAAGAAGAAAATCAGACAAGACAGAGGATGGCCATCTCCAGGTTAAAAGTCATTTTAGTAATTGCTGAAAAAGACACAGACCTTTTCAAACTCCCGACCATGAGTGATCCTCCCGCCTCGGCCTCCCAGAGTGCTAGGATGACAGGCGTGAGCCACCGCGCCCGGCCGACACAGACCTTTTATACCCCAAGTTAAATGATGAAATATCAGCTATACGTGAACTAGAAGAAATTAAAAAGCAGGAACATAAGTTTTGTTCATTGCAGCTCAAGATCACCTGGAAAATGAAACTTGAGGCAGAAAACCAAGGCCCTAAAAGGCATTATGATCAGACAGACACTTCTGGAAGAACATGGACAGAAGGAACAAGGGGACAAGAGAAGTCAGCAGCAGAGGAAGGAAAAACATGTAAGCAGAGAATTCAACTCATGGATGGAAAGCTGCAGAAAGTAAAGGCATCGTATAAAGATTGACTTGTTCTTCAACAGAGGAAAAACCTGTGATAACTGGCTGTTTCCCATGGTACTGGAAGGGCTCTAACCTGAAAAGAGACAGCACCTTCCTGAGGCAAAAAGAACAACTGAGAAACGGCTCCAAAGACCAGTGGCTGTAGGACCAACTATAACAAGACCTTATTGCCCAGTGCCTTCGTAGAGACTTTCTAAAACCCAGCAGTGGTTCGAGCAGCCAATGCCCTATGAGACAAGGGCATTAAACCTCCATTGAAGTTTCTATGACATCTCTCCCTCTCTCTGACCCTTACCAGAAGAGATGCATTTAGAGTGGACCCTACACGCAGGAGTGGGCCTCTACCTGACCCTAGGGGTTGGCTGGTCTCAAGAACCCTCTGAGCTGGGGGGAAGGGATGACAAATTACCTGTGGTGTACAATGGCCACTATTCAGGTGATGGGTACACTGACAGCCCACACTTCACCACCATGCAATACAAATATGTGATGGAACTTGTACCCCTAAGTCTTTTGAAAATTTTTTTTAAAAAAGGAAAAAAGGGACCCTCTGATTTAAGCCCCAGAGCAACTTCAAGGAGAAGTTCTTCTCAGGGAGACTGCCGTGACCACCACAAGCTGGTCCCTCACGCTGTTACCTCAACTGCCCTCAATTTGCCTTCCTCATCCTGGTCCTGGAGAGCCTTCATTGCAGCCCAAAAAGCAGATGCCCCTATCCCCACCCGGACTGGACCTGCCCCAAGGCCAAGAACACTAGAGACTCTGATGCCAGCTTTTATAGCACACTTAAAATACATGTAAATACAGAGTAAAGAGCAGTCCTTTCTTTAAGCTGAATCTGGTCAGGATTTAACAATGTGATTTTAGGTAAAAGAGAAACTAATAATGCTTTTTAAAATATATATTAAAACACATATGGTGATGCAAATGCACAGGCAAAGGGTGTGCATTAACAGAACACCAGTAAGATACATCGTTTCGTATTTTGGTTCTGAAAAGACCACGAGCCTTTTCTACTGATAAGATCTTGCCATTTCTGGCGCACACACTGCTCAGCTGGAGGTGAATGCATGAGCAAATCAGTGAATGAACGAGCAGCTCATTTCTGTCGATTAAGGCATTAATGGTCAGGTCAGACGTGATTTACCTGAGCTGTGCAGATGTTGCTGGTAGCCCTATCTCTCCGGATGTGCTGCTCCCTGGTTTGAAGAGCAAGACGATACACTTCTTTCCCAGTGACATCTCTGGACCAGTAATAAAGCATACAGTTAGCATGGGTGGCACCAGGAGTTGCAATAAATAGATCTGCTTTATTCCTTCCCGGCTTCAAGTGAATCCAGCAAATCTACTTGGATGTCAATTTCCTCTTCTATATAGGACTAGTGATTTCTTTCTTTCTTTTTTTTTGAGACAGAGTCTGTTGCCTGGGCTAGAGTGCCATGGCATCAGCCAAGCTCACAACAACCTCAAACTCCTGGGCTCAAGTGATTCTCCTGCCTCATCCTCCCCAACTCCTACGTACCTAGTGCTATAGGTGTGAGCCACCATGCCCAGCTAATTTTTTTTTTCCCTGTTTATAGGTGACCAGCCAATTTTTTCTATTTTTACAAGAGGCAGGGTCTCACTCTTGCTCAGGCTAGTCTTCAACTCCCGACCTCACATGATCTTCCCACTTGGGCCTCCCAGAGTGCTAGGATTACAGGCGTGAGCCACCGCGCCTGGCCTATCTATGTTCTTAATCTGAGAAGCTTCACCAATAAGCATTAAAGACAGCACATTTGGAGCTCACTCCAATGGCCAAGTGGCAGGAGCCTCTGGGAAATAATGTGGACCACACTGAGTGTGTGCTCTGTGATCGCTCATTGCACTTGTCTTTACAGAATCCATGTGGCATGAAAGTACTTTTGTGAAACTGTTTAAATGCAAAACACACCAAAAATATTCAGTTTTTAGGGGATTCTATCAACCTAAACAAATTCACTTACATGACTTCAATTCTAATACACTGTAAATTATACATATGCTTTCTCAAATATGTACATATATGCTCATACCACATACGAATTCTCTCTTCTGAATCTGCATTGCACATTTGCTTACTTGACCTAACACGACCCAGTTCCATTCAGAGAGAAATCAATGATGTGATCAGGGGAAGGACAGAGGGAAACATCACCTCGATAAAAGGGGAGAAACATGGGTGGCTTTACCGTGTTACGCCCACCATTCTTCCAGGCATCATCCTCACCAAGTTTTCTCTGACAGCAAAAAAGGCTGCGTGTGGCCCCCCATAGCCCAGGGGCACTCCAAATCTCTGGGAGCTGCCCAGGGCAATGTCTACCCCAAATTCTCCAGGTGGCCTCAGGATGCACAGAGCCAAAAGGTCGGTAGCACAGCAGGCCAGGCTCTAGAAAGGAAAAGAGAAAAAAGGGTCAAGGTTGCTACCTTTCCCTGACAGGGGTGGCAGGGGGGGGGATGGGGGAGGGGGAAGGTGGTAAATTATCTCAACCAGAGCCAGGCTGGCAGAGCGGACTCACATCCTGCAAACTCCATTTGCTCACTCATTCGTTCAACAAATATTTACTGAATGCCTGCCGTGTGCCAGGAATCGGTGAGCAAAACAAACGTGAAGAATGGAGGAAGGAGAGTTTTTCCATTCCACGGGATAACCGTAAGGAAATCACGGCACAGCAAAGGACACACAAATGTTAGACGGACAGGCGGAGCTTGCGTACCGCAGTCTCGTGGGCTCTCTCCACGAGTTCCGTGAAGTCTTCCACCTTCCCCTCAGTGTCTGGGTACTGGAACAAGACTCCACTGACATCTTTTCCGCTGAAATCCATTTCATGGGGTAACTTCAGCTCAATGAGGACTCCAGCGTATCTGGAGACACAGAGGACAAAGAACAATCGTGATCGTGCTTCCCATTCACAAGGGAAAATTAATTAACTAAACTTTCCTTTCGGCAAGACAGCCTTCATTGTCTACAGCAACCCGAGTCGGTGGTCACAGAGCTTCACGGCAACTCAAGTGCCTTCAACAGCTCAGCTTCTGTTCCTCTCTCCTGCCCCTACCACCCTCCTCCCCTTCCCCCGTCCTGTCACTATCTGCCCGAGAGAGGAACGGGTCAGCCCTTCCTGGGGCTACGGAACTGATACCCGTAACAACAGAGCCGTCACCACTGTCACCTTGATTATTCTTAAGCAACTGGAAAGGCATCAGTAAGACGAGGAGGAAGAATTCCTTATATTCTTAGAAGTATATAATGCCATTCACACGTCAGAAAACCCCTTTTGAAGGGATGGTGGTATTGATGGAGGGAAGAATGCCCAACTTTTGTAAAGGAGAAAGCAAGTAGCTACCAGTGGTGGTTGTGCCAGGTTTGTTTTACCCAATTAAGGCCCCAAACAAATATAATACATTTTAAACTACACCATACTACTACACCTAGCATTGTGCATCCCCTGTGAAATATGTTTGTAAGGAACACACACAAGATCATAACTTAAGTTGTATGTGAGTTTCATTTATTCCCTCTGTTTTTCAAACTTTCCAAAACACCATTGAAATGACTTTTATGTTTTAATTTCTTTTTATAAAAGAAAACAAAAAAGTTGGTAAATTACTTAAAGCAAAGGCAACTGTGTATTTTCTCCTCAATTCTGACATAGTTTTCTTACCAGAGAGATGTCTGGAAGAAAGTGGAAGGGAAAGCAAAACTCAACAACCCGCCTTTGAACCACGTTCACCTCTACTCAGTTTGGAAGTGAGAAAAAAAAGAGAAACAGCAGCTATCAGGAGCATGAGTTCAAAACACAAATAAAATTAAATTACTTGGCTCGAGTCTGGACAACAGCTATTGTCTGTGGGTGGCAACGGGGGTCAACAAAAAATTTCCTCCTCTTGTTGTGCCTGTTGAAAAGAAAAAGCACATTCAAACATGAACATTAAAGAAATCAGACTGCTTTTTAAAAAAAAAAAAAATTTATAGATGGGGTCATGCTATGTTGTCCTGCCTGGTCTCAAACTCCTGGCCTCAAACACTGTTTCTGCCTGAACCATCCCAAAGTGGTAGGATTACTGGCATGAGCCACTGTGCCCGGATGAAAATCAGACTAACTTTTAAAAAGGCAAAGCAATCGCGTTACTTAGGATAAGTCTAAGCAGAGTACAAAAACAGTCATCAATAACCAATGACATTTACTGATTGGAATTCTACTTAGATCTGATTCTTGTTCTCATCCCATTTAGTAAATTCAGTCGTAAAATCATTGAACGTGTAAAAAAAATACCAAGAGGAAAAAAAGAAAAGCAAAAGGCAATGATTAGATACAAGCAAAAATGTAAAAATCAACTATGCTAAATAAAAACCTTAGAATTTTATTGCTAAAGGAGCATTGAGAGATAATCTAAACACAATTCAAGAGGGAAAGGACTCAGGCTGTGACGTGTGCAGGGCCACAGGGCTCTTGAAGGAGAGGCCCAGAGTTCTCCTAGGAGCTGTTTAGCAGTCTGTGGTTTCAGGAAATAAAACAGGTGGGGACAATTCACAGTTCATGTATCATGAGCACATCTGGATAAAAGGAGAAGGTGAAGGTGGGGTACATGTACACTGTGGGATACATTTAATTTCCCCAAAAGTTACACAATGAACAGTCAACAGTGGCTCCCTCAGGGAGCCAGGACTGGGGGAAAAAGAAGGTTTTGCTTTTCATTATACGCTGCTCAACATTTGACTTCTTTTTCACTATGTACAGGTATTACGTTTATACTAAACATAAGTTTATTATATGTTTATTATAAACATATAATAAACATAAATTTAATGGAAAAGAAGTGGGGGAAATACAAAAGTGATTAGTTTTCCAATGCACACTGCCATTCACAGTTGGAATGTAAATAAATTTGGAGAAAAGGGCTATCTAAGCCTAAATGACCTGAATGGGAAGGTCACTTTTAGCTAAACATTTAAAAAGCACAAACCTAAGTTCCCAAGGCTGCTTTTCAAGGGTAAATGGAAAAGCAAGCCTGCAGGAATGGGAGTGAGAAGGAAGCAAGTGAAGCATCTGCGAAGTGTGATTAGCCCACGAACACCAAGCAGGTCAGGACAAACCCTGAACAGACCAACGAGGAAGCCCTCAGCATCTGCAAGTGTGAGAGGAAGGCTTTTCCATAGAAAAAGATGGGAGAGCAAAGAGAAGTTGGGAACAAGAAAGAGAACAGATAAAAATTAGTGGAAAGCTGAGAATAACCAGAGAGGTGGGTGGATAATATTCTTTTGTTGCTGTCTGTCCCTGACAGTAGAAAGAACCTGACCCCACCCTCCAAGGCTGTTCAGGAAACAAAGGCCTCTGGCTGGAATGCACCCCAGGGGCCCACATACGTGCCGAGCAAGCTTGGGGCTCACCCCCCTTGCAATGAAAGTCTGTGAAAGCCAGGGAACAGGTTTACACGGGCACTTGGGGCCTTGGGCACAAAACCTCAGACACATCATGCATGTGCCCAGATTTCCCAATAAGATGACCACATACATGAGAATTCTACCAGAAGTTACATTCCAAAGTACTCCCAAGGCAAAGAACAAAGGAAGGGGAGGAGGGGAAGAAAACAATTATTCACCGTGCACCATGACGCAGGCACTCTACTTCTAGAAATGGATCCTCAGGAATTACTCACATGTTTTGACAAAGATTTATAATAGTGACGCATATGAACTATTAACAACAGTAAAAGGTGAGACCAAACTAAATGTGTAACAACAAAGGTGAGTGAGGTGAAATAAATTATGGTACTTCCTCACAAGTGAGTATTGCCATGGAGACAATAAGTC